>NC_080079.1:39508005-39844472 GCF_949987535.1 Balaenoptera acutorostrata
GACTTACTTCACTTAGTATGATAATCCCCAGGTCCATCCAAGTTGCTGCAAATGGCATTATTTCATTCTTTTTTATGGCTGAGTAGTATTCTATTGTGTATATGTACACAACTTCTTTATCCATTCCTCTGTCGATGGACATTTAGGTTACTTCCCTATCTTGGCTATTGTGAATAGTGCTGCAATGAACATTGGGGTGTATGTATCTTTTTGAATTATGGTTTTCTCTGAATATATGTCCAGGAGCAGGATTAACTGACCATAGGGGCATGGGTTTATTTCTGGGCTTTCTATCCTGTTCCATTGATCTATATTTCTGTTTTTTTGTGTGCCAGTACCATACTGTTTTGATTACTGTAGCTTTGTAGTGTAGTCTGAACTCAGGGAACCTGATTCCTCCAGCATTGTTTTTTTTTCTCAGGATTGCTTTGACTATGTAGAGTCTTTTGTGTTTCCATACAAATTAAAAAATTTTTTGTTCTAGTTCTGTGAAAAATGCCGTTGATAATTTGATAGGAGTTGCATTGAGTCTGTAGATTGCCTTGGGTAGTATAGTCATTTTGATAATATTGATTCTTTCAATCCAAGAACATGGTATATCTTTCCATCTGTTTGTGTCATCTTTGATTTCTTTCATCAGCGTCTTATAGTTTTCAGAGTACAGGTCTTTTACCTACTTAGATAGATTTATTCCTAGGTATTTTATTCCTTTTGATGCAATGGTAAATGAGATTGTTTCCTTAATTTCTCTTTCTGATATTTCATTGTTAGTGTTTAGGAATGCAAGAGATTTCTGTGCATTAATTTTGTATCCTGCAACTTTACCGAATTCATTGATGAGCTCTAGTAGTTTTCTGGTAGAATCTTTATGATTTTCTATGTAAAGTATCATGTCATCTGCAAACAGTGACAGTTTTACTTCTTCTTTTCCAATTTGTATTGCTTTTATTTCTTTTTCTTCTCTGATTGCTGTAGCTAGGACTTCCAAATCTTTGTTGAATAAAAGTGGTGAGAGTGGACATCCTTTTCTTGTTCCTGATATTAGATGAAATGCTTTCAGCTTTTCACTGTTGAGAATGATGTTAGCTGTGGGTTTGTCATACGTGGCAGAAGGCAATTATTCTGAACAGACCCTTAGAAAGCCAGTCTTAAGGACATAAGAGCCATATCTTTGGGGAGAGTTGTGAAACCCACATTATACTAATGTTCTTCTCTCCAGGGGAGAAGTCAGTGTTCATGGGATATCACAGGGTTCTTGTCATGCTTGTCTTCTTCAGAAACAGACCTAAGTTCTGATGTGTCTCATGATGACATGATGATCTAAAAATGAGAAGCTTGATTTTAATTTTTCCTGTAAACATGCAAGAGGTCTATGGTATTGCTCTCTTTCAGCCGGGCACAAGTCTCATAAACTAGAAGATAACCTTAACATTCAATCTATGGTAGTTCTCCCCCATGACCTTTGCCCTTTTCTAAACATCTTCGTAAAGACATAGTAATATTCTACTGTGAATTATATGAGAGCTCTTAACATGGATTTAAACAGTAAATCTAACAAATAGGCTGCTCTTTGCCTGATGACTCAGAGGTTGTTAATTATTCTTGCATTTTAGGCATTTGGGAGAAAAATTAATTCCTTAATATATTGTATTCAATTGAGTTCAAAGCCATAAAGAGGAAAGAAATAATAAGAATTAAAGTAGAAATAAATGAAATAGAGAACAGAAAAACAATAGAGAGAATCAATGAAACCAAAAATTGATTCTTTCAAAAAAAATCAACAAATTGAGAAACCTAAAGATTAAGAAAAAAGAAAAGAATACTCAAATTACTAAAATCAGAAATTAAAGAGGGAACATTACTACTGACCTTACAGGAATAAAAAGCATTATAAGAGAATACTATGAACTCTGTATGCCAATAAATTAGATAACCTGGATGAAATGGACAACTTCCTAGAAATACACAAACTACCAAAACTAAAGAAGAAATAGAAAATCTGAATAGACCTATAACAAGTAAGAAGATTGGATTAGCAATAGAAAATATCCCAACACAGAAAAGCCTAGGACCAGATGACTCCATTCGGTAAATTCTACAAACATTTAAAGAATTAACATGACTACTTCTCAAATTCTTCCAACAAATAGAAGAGGAAAGAATACTTCTTAACTCATTGTATGAGGCTGACATTATCCTAATACCAAAGCCAGACAAAAAGACACTACAACGAAAGAAAACTACAGACCAGTTTTTCTTGTGAATCTATTGATAGATACAAAACTCCTCAATACAATGCTAACAAATAGAATTCAGCAGCATGTTAAAAGGATTATACACCATGACCAAGGGAGATTTATCCCAGAAATGCCAGTGTAGTTCAACACACAAAATCAGTCAGTGTAATTCACCACATAAATAGAATGAAGGAGGGGAAGCACATGACCATCTCAATTGATGTTGAAAAAGCATTTGACAAAATCCAACATTCCTTCATGATAAAACACTAATTAAACTAGAACTAGAAGGGAACTTTCTCAACATGATAAAGGCTATATATAAAGAACTCCCAGGTAACATCATCCTCAAGGGAAAAATACTGAAAGCTTTTCCCCTAAAATGTGTGTTGGGTGTTTGAAAGTCAAACATTCAGAAACCTTAGATGTTCTTTAAAAAAGAATCCATTTTTGGGGCTTCCCTGGTGGCACAGTGGTTGAGAATCCGCCTGCCAATGCAGGGGACACAGGTTCAAGCCCTGGTCCGGGAAGATCCCACATGCTGCGGAGCAACTAAGCCCGTGTGCCACAACTACTAAGCCTGCGCTCTAGAGCCCTCAAGCCACAGCTACTGAGCCCACGTGCCACAACTATTGAAGCCCGTGTGCCTAGAGCCCATGCTCCACAACAACAGAAGCCACTGTGATGAGAAGCCCATGCACTGCAACGAAGAGTAGCCCCCGCTCACCACAACTAGAGAAAACCCACGTGCAGCAACGAAGACCCAATGCAGCCAAAAATAAATAAATAAACAAAAATTTATTAAAAAAGAAAAAGAATCCATTTTCTTAAAGTTTCTGGAAAAAAGAATGTTCTCCTCTGTATTAAAACCTCTTCATAATGAACATTGCTACATTGTACATTAGGCACAAGTATTATTGAAGTTTTTAAATAGTTGTTATTGTTCATGTAACTGGAGTATTTAATGTTTATTTCATAAATACATTTTACAAACAATAGGAAATCTAGAGGACATTCTTTGAAGTATGAAGCAGTGGTGCTTAATTTTGGGGTACTTTTATTTATCCTCTGTTTTACATGTGAATACAATAAAACCTTTTTTAAGAAATTCAAAGTTTTTAAGGAGAATGCAGAAAAGCATTTGATGATCTGGGATGTAGATGAGGGATGGCTTTTTTTTTTTTTTTAAGGCCTTTCTAGACTCTTAATGTTTGGGCCAATTACTGTGATGGAGTTTCTGCCCTCAGACCAAATCCCAGTGATAAGATATCTGTTCTTCACATGAGCAATAACTAGAGTACATAGGATTAAACAAAATATTAAATGTCTGTCACAGTATAGAAGAAGTGAGGAAAGTGTAAAGTGATAAGGTGCTAGTCACCTCAGAGTGGTCGGTTCAGATACGGTGGTGCAGCAGAGTAGAAACTTGTCAGAAAGGAAAGGTGTCAGGCAGGAGATAAATATGTGCCCACATTATCCAATGTCAAGAGCTGAAAACTGTTTTGAATTTTTATCCTGAAGATAGAAATGACATCCTCATGAGAAATTGAACATTAAATAGATATGTATTAAACCGATTTTGCTTGTTGACACATTTGTTTATTTATTTGACAGTTACTGAGTGGCTGCGTGGTAGTTTTTAGGCCTTAGAATTAACCTAAGGCAAAATTGTGAAGTAAAAATTTTCATTTCAGTCATTTTACCTCTTTATACTGTGCCCTTTTTTGGATTCTTCAGCCTTCCTTTTCCTCCCTGAGGCTTTGGAGCTTAGAAACTAATAACATTAAAGCTCCGGTGACAGGAGTGACAGGACTCTAGGGTAAAAGATGGTTGTGTTCAGAGGAAGAGAAAGAGTGTGTGTTTAGGAAAGAAGCAGCACCAAGTTGTAAATTCTACTACCTGTGGATAGGTAGAATTATGGTATACTTTATATTCTTTTTGCTTTTCTACTGTAATGATATGCCTTGCTTTCATAATACATGAAGAAGAGTACATACAAGAAAAGTAACAGCAAAAGGAATGTGTTAAAAATTCTTTCTACCATTTCAGTTTTTTTCTTTCTAATTCATTTTTTAGTCCATCAGGCCTGCTTTGCTTGTTTGGCAATGTCCTTTAAATTGTTTAAAAACTTTTCCAAATTGGTAAATGCTTAATGTTTCCAAGTACTACAGACTTTTATAACTATTATGCATCATGCAAACATCATGAGGTGTGATATGAGGCAATGAACATTTTAAGTTGCTTTAAAATTTAAGTATTGGACATTTAGGGTGCTCTCAACTTTACACAGTTACCAATGGAGTTGAACAAATATAACTGGTTAGTATTTTTAACCAAATATTTTGACTAAATCATTGTATTGCTTTGGAGTCTTGAAGAATATAATATACCATGAAGGAAAAGCATAGAGTAGATTAGGATGTGACTGTGCACAGCTAAAACAGTACTTTGTCATTTTCCTTTTTCTCATTTTTGAAAGTAGTTGATAGCTACTTTTTCTTTTTCCCTTTCTTTCTCTCAGCTTATGAAGATTACCAGTATAAAAGCAAGAGGTGAAGTTATCTGCAAATATACAAACTTGTATCTATCCATTGGGTCTTCCTGCTGCAGATGACTGTCTTGCATTTTCAGATATTCCTTCTCATGTTTCTTCAGTTTCTTGGTTGTTACCTTAATATTGTAAGCCTGCTCCATTAAACTTCTTGCATTTTCCTCTGCCTTGTATCTCTGAATAACTTTAGAAAGCTGAACTCTGAAGAACTGTAAAGTACCTTCAAAATCAGCTTGCAGAAGATCTTCCTTTGAGGTCTTTAGGAGAGCCAAGGCTACGTGAAAGGTTATGTTCAAACCCTCACAAAGTGTAAGTCAATGATGTAGAAGACCATGCAGAGTGGGAACTTGTCAGTAAAAGGAGTGAGAAACCACTGGGATGCGTACATATGAGCTTCCAGGTTCAGATTAGAAAAATGGTCGTGCAGGTCCGGTAACTGCTCTTGCATTAGTCTTTCCAGCTGACACAATTTGCAGTGAAGGTCTTCAAAGCTGTTTTTGCAGAAGTCTCATAAATCATAGCCATTCATGATTTTCACCAAAACACAGAATGCTTGTTCCTCTGGCAAATGCAGCTGCGATACAGCAGCAAGAAAAGTCTGCCCTTGACAGTACCCAGTGTCTTCGTCATAGACAGAGTAGGCCTTGCAAATCTTGTAGAGCGATTCCTGGCCATCTCCTCTGGTATCTTTAAAGTAATCATGTGCAGGAAATGTATGATGAATATATCTCTAGTAATAACACTCTCCTGGGCTGAGTCCATTGTGATAAGAAATTGATATCTATCCAGCATTGCCTGGTTGTCATGGCAGCCTGCTAATAATTACCATACCTCTGCCCTCAATGCTTCAGGAACACCACTCTTTACCACAGTGGATAGCCCTTTCTGTCGTGCACCAAGGTTATTGTGCCATCTTCCTAACAATTCTCCCCAGGAATATAGGATCTTCTCAGGACAATGCTTAGAACATCACCTGTTCCACTTGAGAGTTCATTATCACTCTTCTCTTCTGCTTCATCCTCCTAGGGTGACACTGGACCCCATCTGCTAGTAGGAGTGTGATTCGTTCCTCCTTCTCAGACTCTTGCTCTAGACTTGCCACCTCATCTATTGCATTTCCAGCATTGGTATGGCCTTTTCCCTCAGACTGTTTCAACCTCATGAAGAAAGTCTCCGTGAAAGTCTTTCTGCTAAACTGCCAAAATCACTTATTTGCAGGGTACACATGTACTGCTGTCTCCAGGTGAAAATAGGCTCCATCACCTCCATGACTACCATATCCATTGACACAGTCATAGACACTCATTTATCTTTTGGAGTTTCTTCATTAAGTGCCAGAAATATTGGTTCATTGGTGTTCCACATGCCGGTGATAACATAAGCTCTCCCATCATAGCTCTTTCCCATGGCTTCCATATCCAGTAAATAAATGTCACAGTTCTTCACGTTTCAACCTGGGCTTAATAAGATTCCAAAGCATCTTTCAGCAGCTAATTCTTTGTTAGAAAGTTGCTGCACTGTAATCACAACCTTCTTTTCTATTCCTTGTTTTAATTTGACAGTATTTAATTGACAGTATTTTTAAAAGTTTAATATTAGTATAAAAGATTATAAAGTGAGGAGTAAAAGTCTTCCTCTATCTAATTTCCCCTATTCAAATTTCCAAAGGTAAAACCATTGTTTCTTCTATATCCAGGCATTTGCTATTAGAATGCAAACATATGTATATCTATGTATGTAAATATGTATCTGTGTACACACACACACACACACACACACAGGATTTTTTTAATGGTTTCACAGCATTCATTGTAGGCTTGTACCATAATTATTTAACGAGTCCCCCCATGATGACATTTATTTGTTTATTTATTTATTTTTTGGGCTGTGTTGGGTCTTTGTTGCTGCGCGCAGGCTTCCTCTAGTTGGGGTGAGCGGGGGCTACTCTTTGTTGGGGTGCACAGGCTTCTCACTGCAGTGGCTTCTCTTTTTGTGGAGCACGGGCTTCAGTAGCTGTGGCATGCGGGCTCAGTAGTTGTGGCTCTCGAGCTTAGTTGTTCCGTGGCATGTGGGATCTTCCTGGACCAGGGCTTGAACCTATGTCCCCTGCATTGGCAGGCAGATTCTTAACCACTGTGCCACCGGGGAAGCCCTCATGATGACATTTAGATGGTTTCCTGTTATATACTACCTCAAGCAATGTTGCAGTAATCATACATACTTGTATATGAGTTTATGTGTAAGGTAAATTTCTAAAAGTGGAATTTCTAAGTTAACAGGTGTTTCACCATCAATAGATGTTACCAAGTTGTTCTGTAAGAGTGTTATACCAGTTTACACTACCACCAACGGTTTATGGGAACGTCTTGTTTCCCTTCCCTCTGGCCAACACTGAGCATCATCAATCTTTTTAATCTTTGCCAGTGTGAGAGATGAAAAATGATATCCCACTCCTGGCTTTTATTTTGTTTTGTTCTGTTTAGAAGTGTTAATGTGAAAAGTCTTAGTGATTGATGAAACCATACAGCAATAAGTGAAGTACGAAAGAATGTGTTAAATTGAAACTACCACTGTGAACCACAGAAAGCAGTCCAGTGCAGCCACAGTAGCAGCACTTTTGCTTACCACCAGTGCTTATAAATATACCTCTGGAGCCCATAGTTTGATCTCTAATGTCATTCTCTTCTAGAGGAAACCAAGATTTTTGAGGATAGTTAATGTCATGCCCTTCAGCAGGAAAAAAATCAGGAAGCGTCCAGAAATTCCTGTTTTGTTTTGTTTTTTTCAAGAAAGTCAGGATGTTCTTGGGACCATTAGAGGCAACTCTAAAAAAGCCAGACAGGCCAGTTTAAGGGGGTTCCTTTTAACCAAGTTGAGCCAATTTGATCATAAAAAAATTATAATAATCATGTTAAATTAGAACTCATTGAATTTTTAAAAGACCGTAAGTTTCTAATGATGCCCCAAAGGAAAATTTATACAAGGTATAAAGATGATAGTTGTAATATAAAAAGGTGAATAGAATAGATTATGTTTAGCTTCGGTTAATTCTAGTAACTAGGAAAATGCTTATTATATAATAAAGTGTTAATATTATAATATAATAATACTATATATATTTCTATTAAGTATATTCATTCATAAGGAAGAGGTAAGTTCCTGTTTCAGTGTGAACAGAAAGAATGAACCATTTGTGAATTTTTTCCAACAGTTCTGAAAAAAAAAAGGAAACCGTATCAAACAAAAGAAGGGCCAGTTAGCAAGTGGGATTTCCCTAGGGGAGGGCAGTTTAACAGATTAGCACCACTGGTCACATACAGTAACCATTTAAATGAGAATCCAACAGTGTATTTCAAGATGTGCTTCAAGATGACAAATTAGACAAATGTCCCCCAAAAAGAAAGCTAACTGCGCACACGCATTCTCTCATCTGCCTGGTAATAAAACATTTAGATGACCTTATAATTATAATGAAGTTCTATTAAGACATACATAAGTTTCCAAGTATACCAACATACCATGTCAATAATCATCATGAAAGGATAAAAATTAGGTACAGCCAGCTTACAGAATGCCTCATTTATAGTAAAAACACTGCATTTTCTAAAATTGAAATCTATACATATGATATATATGAAGGATAATGATGTAAGCTGAATGAAGTTCCTCAAGATGTCCATGTCCTAATACTCCAGAACCTGTGAATTTTACTTTACATGGCAAAAGGGATTTTGCAGATGTGATTAAGAACCTTGAGATGGGGACAATTTTGGATTGGCCGGGTGGGCTGATACAATCACAGCACTCCTTATAAGACAGTCAAAGGAGTTCAGGTCAGAGAAGAAGAGGATGTGATGCTGGAAGAAGAAAATGTAGCATGATGCCTTGAAGATGGAGATAGGGCCCACAAGTAAAGAAATACAGCAGGCCACTAGAAGCTGAAAAAGTCAAGGAAATAGATTCTCCTCTTAGAGTCTCCAGAAAGAACTAGCCCTGACAATACCTTGATGTTAGCTCAGTGAAATTGATTTCGAACTTTTGAACTCCAGAACGGTAAGAGAACAAATTTGTATTGTTTCAAACCACTAAATTTGTGGTAATTTGTCTTGTGAATGGCAGTCTTCTACCTGTATTTTCACACACTCTTCTGTGTCTGTCTGTTTGCAAATTTCCTCTTCTTACAGGGCTACCAGTCAAATTGGCTTAGGGCCCACCCTAATGACCTCATTTAACTTAATCATCTCTTTAAAGATGCCTCTCCAAATACAGTGGCATTCTAAGGTACTGGGGATTAGGACTTCAACATATGAATTTGTTGGGGGGGGTGAGGTGCACAATTCAGCCCATAACAGTATATAAGATTAATAAATGGTAGTGAATTCTTCCTCTCTACACAGAGAAGGTCTGAAACATTAAAGAACATAAAAGAGTTCCCCAAAGAGACCACATTCCTCTCAGAGTATCAGTGTTCCCCAAAACTATGATGTGTCCTTCCATATTGAAATAAGCTTTCATGAATTCTTTATAGAAAGAAAAAAATACACTATCATCCCTACTTCATTTTATTTTTAATTTTCAAAAGTAATTTATGATGCTAGTAATGACCAATTGGAAATGGCAATTTTAAAACAATACCATTTATTGCAATAGTATATTAGTCAGTGTCCTCCAGAGAAACAAAACCAGTGGGATCTGTATATAAAGAGTGAAAGAAATAGATTTCTTTGAAGGAATTGGCTCCCAATTATGGAAGCTGACAAGTCCAAAATCGGCAGGGAGGGCTGGCAGGCTGAAGACCTAAGGAAGAGCAGATGTTGTAGTTTAAGTCCAAAAGCTGTCTGCTGCAGAATTGTTTCTTATTTGAGGGAGGTCAGTCTTTTGTTCTATTCAGGCCTTCAGTTAACACCCATATTATGGGGGGCAATCTGGTTTACTCAAAGTCTACTGATTTTTAAAAAAATTTTTATTGGTTTTACAGTGTTGTCTTAGTTTCAGGTGTACAGCAAAGGAAATCAGTTATGCATATACATATATCCACTCTTTTTTTTAGATTCTTTTCCCATATAGGCCATTACAGAGTATTGAGTAGAGTTCCCTGTGCTATACAGTAGGTCCTTATTATCTATTTTATATATAGTAGTATACATGTCAATCCCGATCTCCCAATTTATCCCTCCCGTTACCCCCTGGTAACCGTAAGTTTGTTTTCTACATATGTAACTCTATTTCTGTTCTGTAGATAAATTCATTTGTACCCTTTTTTTAAGATTCCACATATAAATGATATCATATGATATTTGTCTTTCTCTGACTTACTTCACTCAGTATGACAATCTCTCAGTCCATCCATGTTGCTGCAAATGGCATTACTTCATTTTTTTATGACTGAGTAATATTCCATTGTATATATGTGCCACATCTTTATCCATTCCTCTGTCAAAGGACAGGAAGGTGGGGACATTTATCCCCCACTGATTGCCAATTGCTTCCAGTGTTGTTAACTCCCCCAAACTCCAGAACCGAGCCTGCAGGCTATGAGCAGCTTTCCCACGTTTCAAAGAAAGCCTAAGACAAAAAAGCAAGAGTAGCCAAGGTATGCATTTGAAGTGGGACACTAGCCACATGTGTAAAATTGTCTACCATGCTGTGTTAAAATCTTATGGGCTGAGGAATGTGGCACGAGACACCAAAAGCATCTGCTGCAGTCAGACAGAATCCCTTTTCTTATATTCGGAGACCTGGAACACACTGACTCTCCTTAATGGGAAATGGCACACAAGAAGTCCTGATGAGATATTTGATGTATGCTTCAAAATGGAGAGACAGAAACTTTTTTAGCATAATGATGTATAGAAAATATGCTAAGACAACCAGTTTGGCAGTGTGAACGGTTCTGATCATCTTGTAGATGTTCTCCCTAATGGAATTTGGAGGGAGCTGTTCCTTGAGAAAACTGGGACAATTTACTGATATGTTTTATTGTTTTATCGTAGTGAGGGATAGTTATTTGAAAACATTACTGAGCACTTACTCTATGTGGGCACTGTTTTAAGCCCTCTACATGTTCTAGTACAGGTGTGGGATATCTATGCGTGAATGTGAATAGTAGGTATTCACATTCCTGGTCTCATGTATTCTTTCAATTAATGTTAAAAAAAGACACATAGAACCAGAAATTACATATCTAAATAGAAAAAGATGACTTGTAAACAAAAGAGATGAGATGAATCTTATAGAGGCTATGATTAGAACTGAAACAACCTAAAGTTACACAGCTTAATAAAACTAGGAACTGTTTTCATTAACGTGACTTTATTACAGGAAATTCTTGCCCAAGAAAGTAAAGTTACAAATAATGTTTTTGTTTGTTTTAGGAACTTCCTGAAAATCTGTAAATCTGAATAAAAAACTACTTACATAGCCCTCATCAGGGTAAATAGCTCCCTTTTCAGAACAATGGATCACTCAAACGACTTTTCAAATGGCTTTACCCTTCAAGTCTGGCTTCATAATCCTTGCCTCACCATATAAATCCTAATGGTCGCCTATCCTGAAGTTTGTCCTATCCCAATCAGACCACACTACCTCACATTGAAAGACATACTCTAAAATCAGTGTGCCATTTCCCATTAAGGAGAGTCAGTGTGTCTAGCCATACATATGTACATACATACATACATACATACTTACATACATATATACATACATACATACAATGCTGGCATATCCCTGTGTGTAGACCAGTGTAGGTTTGTGTAAGAGACATCCTTAACTGACCAAGTGCACCTCATCAATGCGGCGGTTACAAATTGCAAAAAATATAATTGCAAGGTACAAGGTCTTCAGTCATAAACAAAGCCCTACTCCATCATTCTCAGGCTCTGTAGTCTACTACAGCCTGAACTTACTCCTCAGGAAACAGCAGAGACCAGTTTCCCAGCCCTTTCCAGGAGGTATCTGAGCAAATGGTTAGACCAACTATTGGGCTTATGTTGAATGGGTTCCTGTAGCAGTCTGCATTTACCTCTGTATTATTTACTACACATTGAAGTTAAGCTCTATGAGGGCAGGGATTTTTATCAGTTTTGTACATTGCTATAGTCCCAGTGCCTAAACAATGCCTGACACATGATAGAACCTCAATAAATATCTGTCAATAAGTAAATGAATGAACTAGATATTATATATTGAATGTCTCTTTCCTCCTCTGGACCATAAACTTCACAGATGGAAGGATCTTCTGCCTTGTTTACTCCTGTATTCCTATACCTAACACAGCACCTGCACACATTTTTGGTAAGATAGTGTTTGCATGAATAAAATTTGGTAAAATCCATTCAGCAAAGATAGAAGTAAAAAATAATTATGTATTCTTATTTCAAGACTTCCTTGAAGATAAACCTTTTGTGCTAAATATTCATTCAATAATATGTCCTTCAGCTTCTAGGACCAAATGGTATGCTTATCTCAACAATATGCATTCAGAATACCCAATTCAGTCTTGCCTTTGCAGAGAAAATTATTTTTTCTCTTGGATGACTCCAAAATATGTAGGAATATACATGTTTTCTTCTTTTACTCCTTCTTTTGTAAATTGGTGTTGACTTTTTTATTTTATTGATAGTTTGGAATTTATAATGAAAATGAAAATGATGACAAGGTCTGGCTCTGGTAACAAGTGTTACAGATAACTCACAGAATAAAACTTCCCTGCATTACATTAAAATTCATCTCTTGGAAAATTATATAATGTGGTTGGCTGGAGATGAAGGTAATTTATCAATTTACTTGGTTGATGCATATTCCATGATCATAACTTTTCTAAAATTAAATCTGAATATATAATGATTTAGAACACCTTAATGCTAAGCCTTATCACTTGAATGAGCCTCTTTTATCAAACTGGAACTCTAAAATTACCTAGCATCATTTATCCCAATGATATAACACATCAACGGCTTACTTTGTATCATTTATTTTCATAATTCATCCTTCATGAAAAATATTACCAAAAGTGTTTACCGTAAAAGTGAGTGAAACTTAAAGAAAAAGAAAAATAATAAAATTAGAATTAAAGAGAAATGACTTAGAGGATGGGAACCATTAATTCTAAAAGAATGAATGAAGGAAGCATCTTATAATGTTCAATTATTGAACCTTGGTAAAGCCCAAACTCATTTTGCATATGTAAAAAAGTGATTACATTATTCACATAGCTACATTCTGGGATATGAGTAAAGCTGAAGTCACTATGGTGGAAGATGGGCATTCTAGGGCAAGAATATTAGAGTCCTCTAGAGCAGAAATGTTGGGATGGTCTCATAGAAAAGAGAGTATAAGATTTTTTTTAAAAAATTAATTAATTAATTAATTTATGGCTGTGTTAGGTCTTCATTTCTGTGCGAGGGCTTTCTCTAGTTGTGGCAAGCGGGGGCCACTCACTATCGCGGCCTCTCTTGTTGCGGAGCACAGGCTCCAGACGCGCAGGCTCAGCAATTGCAGCTCACGGGCCCAGCTGCTCCGTGGCATGTGGGATCTTCCCGGACCAGGGCTCGAACCCGTGTCCCCTGCATTGGCAGGCTGACTCTCAACCACTGCGCCACCAGGGAAGCCCGAGTATAAGATATTTTAATTGTTGTTGATGACTTCCTCTAAAATAGGCTACATTTATGACCCTAGGTTTTTAATCACAGATAATAGAATTAGGGAAAATTTCAAGTAATTTTCACTCCCCTTTCACCTCTGAAACATTCCATAGGTATACAGTGCAAATATTACAAGTATAAATTTCAAAAGAGAGAGATGCTGTAACCCCTTTCAGTAACCAAGACTTTAGGTGTATCCAACTCTTTTCTTTTCTTCAATTTCTATTTCTAGAGGATTACACTTCCAAAATGTGTTTAGAATTCTCACTGTCTTTATCTTTCCATTGCTACTGCTCTTGTTATCTTTCATGGAGACTATTCAGGTAGCTTCCTAAATGGTATCTCTGTATCTAGGTTTTCCCCTCTTCAATCTATCTTCCATCCTACTGCTATTTATTTTTCTAAGTAAATAGATAATCATGTTACTCCTTTACTCACAGACATCTGATGGTATATCACAACTTAAATTTTAAAAAGTTCCAAAATACTTAATATGGCATTTGATCTGACCCAATCAACTCTTCCAGCTTCATTCAGTAACCAGTTCCCACCCCTTACCACATTGAAGTGGGCAATATTCTTTAAACATATGGTACTTTATGTTTTCAAGGCATTTCAACTTCTTCTGTCCAACCCTTTCCCCTCTTTGCTGCTTGCAGAAATTTTACTGCTTCATCACAGCATCTTAAATGTCATCTCCTACGTGAAGCTTTCTCAGGTCCTCATTCTCAGACAGAACTGTTATTTCCTCTTGACAGCTATGCTTCTTAGTTTAACCTCTATCATAGCACTTAGCAGTGTGAATTTAAATGAGACGAAGACTCTCAAACTCTTGAATAAGGAATGGAATAGAATCATGGGTTTATTACTGTTTTAAATATAAAGGGAAAAGAAGGATATTATAAAGCTCTTCATACTTAGTGAACAAATCCTGCAAGTATTTATACTTTTCAGAAAAGAGAGGCCAACTTAAATGTTATTATTTGAGCAAGAAATTATTACATAAGTTCACCAATCAGAATTATAGAATTCTAGCAATTATAAGGCCCTTTTCACAAGATATAGCAATATACTCAGAAGTTCAGTTATCTTAAAAGACTCTTCTGTTAGACAGAAAAAGGTTAAAATAGATTATATAGTTTTTAACAGGTCTTCACATTGGATAAGAGATAGGAGTGGTACTTTTGTGAATGTCCTAAATTCTTTACTTTATCAGAATTGGCTTTACAATACGGGATAATGTGTGCTCTTCTGCAACTCAAGGGAATATTTTCTCCTCTTTCTGAGGAGAGGTATTGTGAGATGTATTCTCAAATTTATTAGATTAGTTAGAGACTAAAGGAGGCTTGAGAATCTTAAAACTTATAGTATGGCAAAGAAAAGAGCAGGATAGGTGTTTAACAAATGGAATATTAGGCATATAATGTTTTGCTTCCATATCAGAGTTTAATTCCCCATGGAGTTAGAACTCCTCAAAGATTGGTCCTTAATATTGTTTAACCTGGTACCTTCTATCCCTAGCATAAAGAGGTTGTTTAAGTATTAGAATGTTTTGAGTGTTGTAACCAAAATGTTACCCTTGTCTGTCAAAGGGGAAAGAAAGTATAATCATCTTTCTATCCATTGGTAGAGTCTCCAGTGCAATATATGATTCGCAAAGAGCAGTTCAAAGACTGATCCACAGTGGGTATCTAGCATATTTCCTGGAATGAGCTCAGATTTACTATGAACCTCAGGGAACAGAACTCAAGAGACTTCATCCTAACCCTATGTTTTCCTCTTAGTTGAGCAGGCTTCATTATGTTTAAGCACTCTCCAGATTAAGGAGTACGTTAAAGACAAGACAACAGGCCCAAAAATGGAGATGCTCATGCTAAGCCCCCATGTCACCAAACCCAGACTTACAGTTTCAGCTCTCCCAGAAATGGAATCTTAAACCAGCCGATCAGGAGTCACCTGATTAGCATTAGTAGATAATCTGCCTGAAAAACCCCTGCTTTTCCCTATAGGGAAAGTAACTTCCAATAACCAATCTGGTTTTTTGCCTAGTATAACTTCCTTGTTCTTGCTCTCTCTGTCTATAAAAGTGTTTCATTTTGTACAGCTCCTCAGGGCTCCTTTCTGTCTGCTAGATTGGGTGCTGCCTGATTCATGAATCACTGAATAAAGCCTATAAGATCTTTAAATTTTACTCGGTTGGATTTTGTTTTTTGGAAGTATAAAGCAGCTAATACATGTATGGAACCCACATATACCCACTGAGTTCAGAGGAATTGCTTAAGTCTGGAGCCTTCCAATTTAGAGTCTTGCCAGTGGAAGGTGGCATCCCAAACCTAAGATCTTTCTCGTCATGTATTAGAACTTACTGATTTTTCCTGTTCTCCCAGGTTCTGCTAGCTGACTGGCTAGTGTGATAAATTGAGCTAATACTGCTATTTATCTGAAGTAACATTTACACTTGTCCTCAGGTCCAATACATGATTCATGTGGGACATATCGGGACCAGTAGAGACATTTTATGTTAGGAAAAAAAAAGCTGTCTCGGGATGCTTAAAATCTCAGCTTCCTAGTTTACTCTTTATTCTGAACTTGCATCAACTCAGGGCCTAAAGAGGAACCTTTGTTTCCTCAGAATTTCTTTTTGTGGGCGTTAGTCACAGTGATGGAGTTTCTGTAATCTTTTCTTATCAACCATGCACAGGTAGCTCATATGTAAACTTTCCAATATAAACACTCCAATGTAAGCCTATGAAGGGTTTGGTTACCACAGACACTTAGCAACCAAAACCCAGTCAGTATTCAGATACCAACTCAAACTGAAATAATTTATAGGTGACAAACAATACATGTTGGATGGCAGAGAAAGTGAATCCATTTGGAACTTTCCTATTTCCATTTTAAGAACAACCTTGGAAAAGAATGAAACCTCAGTACTATGTACTTAAAAGTGAAAAGGAGGAGCCGTTCAGTCTTAAACTTTATCTCAGCCACAGTCGCACACATGAAAAGTCAGAAGAAGCCTTGGTCCTTTAACTGAATCATATCTTCAAAACCATACAAGGTTCACAGGGGATTAAGGGGTTGGGGAGTGGCTCCTTCATCCTCTTCACCCTGTCCCCCAGCCCTTTAAGGGGTATGGCTCCTTCAGTCTCTCAAGGCCCGTTCCCTTTGTACCCTTCCTCTTCTCTCTCCACTCTGCTTCACAGTGCCTGAGTTTCTTTAGCCCAGTGATTCTCAATCCATACTATACATCAGAATCTCCTAAGGAGTTTTTCAAATTTGTTAATACCTAGGCCCTATTCCTACAGGGTCTCATTCGTTTGATCTGGGATGAGGCCTTGGGCATCTTTTTTTTTTTTTTCCCTTAAAATTCCACCAAGGCAATGCACAGTTTAGTTTGAGAAACACTGCCCACCTCTGCTTCTCTCACCCTGGGTCCCACTTTATCCAGTTAACCTTGACAGTCACTCAGTTCTATCAGGTTCTGTTCCAGGTGGAATGAGAGTCATTGGAAATTTAGAATGGAGTAGTTTCGAAGTCATTATGTTTCTCATTTTGACTAGGAAGACTAGACAGACCTCCTCTCAGCATGTCTTCTTTTCATTATTATGCTGAAACGGCCACTATCTCTTCTACCACCTTGAATTACTTGACGAAATGTACCCATTTATTACCCTCGCCTCAGTACAGGTAGGTAATAGCCTTTGAATTTGATCCTGTGGTAACTCAACAAGTATATTTCTGGGCCAAGAAAATGTGCCTTCATTTAGTCCTTTGTAATTTTCCTAGGGATTTTGAAAAGATAACATTGACTTTTTGTTCTATAATTAAGAAATTGAAGCTCAGCAACAATATGAAGTTTGCTTGTTTATATGTCTATACACACCTGAATTTTAGCTACTGTATTTGTGGCCTTTGGATTGGCACTTAAAATATAAGTTTAATTTGTAAATTCTTTTCTATTGCCCTCCAGAACTCCCTAATAAGTCGCCAGCAGCATCTCTTTGGAATATAAAACACTGAGGAGCTTCTTCAGACATAATCATCAAAAATTTAAATATTTAATAGGCTTTGTTGTGGTGGTTGTTGCGTAGTTCTTGCTTCTTTGTTTACTGAATTTAACTTTTTTAAAAAAATATTTATTTATTTATTTATTTATTTATTTATTTATTTTTGGCTGTGTTGGGTCTTGGTTGCTACGCAGACTTTCTTTAGTTGCGGTTAGCGGGGGCTGCTCTTCGTTGTGGTGCGCAGGCTTCTCATTGCGGTGGCTTCTCTTGTTGTGGAGCACAGGCTCTAGGCATGCGGGCTTCAGTAGTTGTGGCACACAGGCTCTAGGGCACGCGGGCTTCGGTAGTTGTGGCTTGAGGACTCTAGAGCGGAGGCTCAGTAGTTGTGGCGCACGGGCTTAGTTGCTCCGTGGCATGTGGGATCTTCCCAGACCAGGGCTCAAACCCGTGTCCCCTGCATTGGCAGGCAGATTCTGAACCACAGTGCCATCAGGGAAGCCCCTGAATTTAACTTTTAAACTAAGTTGGGTTTTTTTTAGCCCTGCCATCCAAATTGAATACGGGCTAATTTGTTGAAATAGTGTCCTGTTATCTTAAGAAGAGAATTGTTAGATGCAGACTAGATAAATCAACTTGGTGTTCATTGTATCCATCAAGGAAAGGCTCTTTTTTTTTTCTCTATCATAAAGTAATATGCTGTATTTCAGGGTTAAAACTTTAAATTAAAATAAAGCCCTTTGAGTTTTGCATTTGGAAATACACAACCAGGTCTGCTGGGGTAGGCTTTTGGTGCAGGTAGTAGAAAAAAAATCCTCTTGCTGGTATTAAGTGACCTTGGTCAAGTTATTTAACCTCTCTAAGCCTTGGTTTCCTCATTTATAAATGGGATAATATTAGCCATCTTGCAGGATTGTTGGGAAAATTAAAGATAAGGAATATTTGTAAAGTACATGGCATTTAGCAGGATAAATAAATGGAATCTAATATTATTGTTTATATCTGAAAATAACAATGTGTGCATTCACAGTAATAACTCTAAATTATTTTATCTATACTATACATCAAAGGTAGTTTTTCCTATAAGCACAACACTTCTAATATTAAGTAGAGTTCTAAAACATAAGCAGCAAAACAACAGTAAGGGAACATAGCAGTGTAGCTCTGACCTTTTATCAGTTTCTGGAAATCTCCTTCACACCTCAAGACCTTTATATTTCCATTCCCTTTGGCCTGGAAAGCTTTTACTCAAGCAGTTTACATGGCTGACTTCTTGTCGTTTAGTTGTAAGCTTAATAACACCTCCTAAAAGAGACCCCTCCTGATCATCTTAGCTAAATGGGCCCTCCCTTCCACTAGTCACTATTACAGTGCCCTGTTTATTTTCTTCAGAGAGATTGTTGCAGTCTGAATTACTTTACTGTTTTGTTTACTTGATTACTATCAGTCTCTCCCACTAAGCTCAACGAGGTCAAGGGCCACGTCTATCTTGAGGAACATTGAAGACCCACTGCCTAGTGTATGTTGAATGGCCAATAAATATTTGTTGAAACAATTGATTAATAAACATTGTTCAAGTCCTCTATTTTACTTTTTTAAATTTATTTTTTATTGAAGTATAGTTGAATTACAATGTTGTGGGGTTTTTGCCTTTTTTAAAAATTTATTTTTTATTGAGGTATAGTTGAATTACAGTGTTGTGTCAAGTCCTCTATTTTATAGATGAGGCAGGTGAGATTAAAATGTGACTAATGTCACAGAAATAGTAGGAAAGCCAAGCTTCCAAGAGTCATTCCAGGACCCTTGTCAGGGTGTTAAATCCTGTGTCCCTTGACAATACCACCACCATATCACCTCCTTTTCCCAATTTCATATTCCATCCTCTTGATCCAGCACCCTTGGGATCCACTTCCAGGCTTATTCTCTGGGTTCCTGCTGGTAAATGTCAGCCAGATCCAGCAGATCTTTTGCCATATATTTCTCTCTTCCCTTAGTAGACCCTGCACTTCCCCAGTTGGGTCATACTAAAATTTGATCTTAGAATTAGCTGGTGGCCAGGAGAGAAGTAAGGCAAATTCTGAGCAGGGCCAGCATTATTTTGTAAGAAACTTGACTCACTTGAAGCTTCTATATAGTTTTCAAGCAAAAAGAAATTCTTCTGTCTTCCAACGAGAGAGTGGGCCACCTCTGTAGGTCCAGAGTGTTCAGGGGAAACTGGGTGATCAAGGTCCTCAAGTGTGTCTAACAGTGTTGCGCTGCACCCCTCAGGCCTACAAGGCCTGTACTTGCCCAGCTTCAGGACTGAAGAAAGAGCTCAGAGTCAGCTACAGAGACATCAGTGGTTTAATGGATGGGGGAGCCTATGTGACTGAAACAAAGTCCTGGTGTGACACCCCATCATCTGCGGCTCAATACATCAGTGGTGCTTAGCAACAGCCTCCCAATTCCATAATCTTTCAAGTTACTCTTTCTCCTGTACTGTCAAATACTAGATACATGGCACAAGTTAATGCATCTCCTTCTACCTATATCCTGTCTGTCACCATAAGTGAAAGTATTAGCAATTGCACTGTAGCAGTGTGCCACAGACTATCTCCACTGAAGAGGTCCTTGTTGAACCAGCTAGCAAATGAGCAAATTCCAAAATTCATCCTTACACTCAGATTTATAGGACTACCAGTATCAGCCATCTTAGGCTGAGCTCTTGAAACAAATTCTTGAGACCAAGATTCCTGTCCAAGTGACTTACTAAGGAAGTGTTCTCCAGAAGAAACCTGAAGGAGAGGGAAGGAAGCAGTCGTATTCCATAGTGGGGAATCAATGGATAATACTAAAACCTGTGAGTCAAGAAATAAAAGTAAAGGCATGTTCTTTAGAGAGTGGAAATAGACACCAACATGACCAGTAAAAGAAATAAAAATTATTGCTTCAAGTGAAGGGAGAAGGGATATAAGACTGATGTTTTTCCTAATAAACCATAAGAAAGTATTTGAAATTTTAAATTCTGTGCTTTTAAAAATTTTGATACAAACAAAATCTAACCACTTTACACCCATTAGGATGGCTATCATTAAAAAAACAAAATAACTAGTGTTGGTGTGGATGTGGAGAAATTGTGCACTGCTAATGGGAATGTAAAATGTGGAGGTTACTGTGGAAAAGTTTGGTGGTTCCTCGAAAAGTTAAACATACAAGTGAAACCGTGCACCTGAGATTGGGACTTGAACCCACATGCCAGGACTCGAACCCAGCCTAAACTCAGATTGGGACTTGAACCCACGCGGCTGGGACTCGAACCAGCCAAAACCCATGGTCTTCCAACTGAGATCACACACCTGGTTTCAGGACTTAATGAAGCTCAGGTTCTTGATGTCTCATCACAGAAAGAATTCAGTGAGAGACAAAGTGATAGGTAAGAAGTGGATTTATGGAGAGAGACACACTCCACAGACAGAGTATGGGCCACCTCAGAAGGTGAGAAAGGCACCAGGGTATGGGGTTGTCAGTTTTTATAGGGGTGGGTAATTTCATAGGCTAATGAGTGGGAGGAGTATTACAGCTATTTCAGGAAGGAGTGGCGATTTCCAGGAATTGGGCCACCACCCACTTTTTGATCCTTATGGTTGGCCTTGGAACTGTCATGGTGCCTGTGGGTGTGTCATTTAGGTTGCTGATGTGTTGCAGTGAGTGTATACTGAGGCTCAAGGTCTAGTGGAAGTTGACTTGTCCGCCATCTTGGGCCCATTTGATTCTAATCAGTTTATGTCATGTCCTCAGGCTATGTCATTCTTTCAAAGGTTGTGACCTGCCCCCTTCTCTCCTGTTTCAGAAGTACCATATGATCCAGCAATTATACTTCTAGGGATGAACCCAAAAGAACTGAAAGTAGAGACTCAAACAGAAACTTCTACACCAGTGTTTATAACAGCAGTTTGTAATAGCCAAAAGGTAGAAACAACCCAAATGTTCATAAACAGATGAATGAATAAGCAAAATGTAGTGTATATACATACAACGGAATTTTTTTTTCCAGAGAAAGAAGGATTTATTACTTGCAGCAAGTAAGAGGAAAACTTGCTTTCCCAAAGCAGTGTCTCTACAATGGGATATTATTTAGCCTTAAAAAGGAATGAAATTCTGATACACGCTGTTAACAAACTCAGGTTCGGCTGTTCACTGCTTAAAAGCCAATACTCGAGAGACAAGTGTTGGCTGGAAAGGAAAGGTTGCTTTATTCAAGAGGCCAGCAACCTGAGGAGAAGGTGGACTCTTGTCCAAAAACCAACTCCAAAGAGTCTGCTTGACCATGAAAGTTTTTAAAGGAAGAGAGGGGGTCAGAGTCTTCGTTATCTTTGACTGTTTGTTGACTTTCTTCTAATTGGTTGGTGGTGAGATAACAGGGCGCTATTCCAGGAATCTTGTGCTTAGCCTGAGGTTACCATCCTCCACATGGGTGGGGGCCTTATTTCCTGCAGAAGAACTCAAAGGTATTGTTATGTATATTCCTTGAGTAGGAACCAGGACCCTGCTCCATGGCTGCACTATTGTTTCTTGACTGCTCCTCCTTTGTTTCTGCATTCCCTCCCTTCCCTGATTAGCAACTGTTTGAATCTGCCTTTGGAACTCAGGGATGTGGAATGAAACCTCTTTCCTACAAAAAAGAAATGGGGTGTGTGTGTGTGTATGTGTGTGTGTGTAAGGATTTGTAGCTGGGAGGGCCCCACAGGGCCCTGCTCTGTTTCAATGCTATGACATGGATGAACCTTGAAAACATTATAATGAGTGAAATAAGCCAGACACAAAAGGTCAAAGATTATATGATTCCACTTATATGATGTACCTAGAATAGGTAAATTCACAGAAATAGAGAGTAGAAGAATAAAGGTTACCAGGGGCTGTAGGGAATGGAGAATGGGGAGGGGGTGTTATTGTTTAATGGATACAGAGTTTCAATTTGAGATTATGAAAAAATTCTAGAAATGGATAGTGGTGACAGTTGCACAACATTGTGAATATATTTAATGCTACTGAATTATATACTTTAAAATGGTTAAAACTGTAAATTTTTTGTTATGTATATTTTAAAAAAGGAAAGGAAAAACTAAATATAAAGACAAAGATGGAATGGTAACAAAATAAAATACTCAATTAAAAAGATTTTAATGGAAACTACTGAAAGGATGGAAAGAAAATATATAATTTCCAAACCAGTATTAGAGGAAAAGAGAAAAAAAGTGATCAACCTCTTAGAAAACAGGAAAGGAGACTAGAAGAAGCAAAGCAGAAACATGGTAATTAAAGAAAGAAAGAAAATGGAAGAATGAGATCTGTCTGAAGTAACTAGGCAAGCCTCCGGAGAGAGGTTTAAGAAGAAAAGGGTTAAGAGGACTGCATGGATAATTGTCTGAAGTCAAATAAGCTGATTCCCAGCAGTGAAAGGTAAGAAGGACTCCAGCACTAAAGGGCCATAATGACCCTGAGAGAAGGTGACAAGAAAATCCCTGTGCATGAGCCCTGGGTACTAGACAGCAGGTGGTGCTATCTGCTTGCATAGCAAGTTTGCTCTCCAGAGCAGCAACTCAGTGAATGAGAAGGAAATTAAAGGGTAAAGAGCCATTCACTGATATGGGTCTTTTCCAGCTGAGTATTCATAACTTGAGAATTACATATATTTCAGTATTCAAGACCTCACCCAACATTTCAATATCCAATATATCAACCAATACTTAATTATTGTTAATGATATGCCTCCATTGAGCAAAAGGAATTCTGGAATGAATTAAACCTAATAACCAGGGCCACCATTCAAAAAAAAAATCTGTAAAAGCACCAGATATCTATAAAATTGTTCAACTACCTCTTGGTATTCATTCAACTGAACATCAAATATGCTTTGTCTCAATTCCCAACATTTAAGATAAATTTTTAATTTTATTTTTATTATTTTTTAGTTGTGTTAAATTGTGATATTATATTTTACCATTGTTAAAGATGGAGAGCATTTCAATAACGTTACAGATTAAGTAAATATTTGCTGGCCAGTCTGGAAAGCCAAACAACTATTTAAAGATGAGGAAAAGATACACCAGAATAAACAACTAAATATTAAAAATAGTTCCTGATTACTATTTTTATATATAAGTTTTGTAGAAATATTTGATTATTTCAATTCTCTGTGTATTACTGATCACACTTTAATAGATTGGTTTAAATTTATGTGTATAAAAAAAGATTGAAAGGAAAAAGGTAAATTCTCTTTGGGTGGTGAGATTAACTATGTTTTCTAAATAAGCTAGAATGAATATGTATTATTCTTGTATTATTAATTAGTTTTGGTTTGGGTTTTGTTTTTTAAATTAGGCCAATATGTTTTTTTAAGATTGGACCAGTATTGTCATGAAGGATATAAAATTCAATGGCCAAACAATATCTTAATCCATTTATTATGTGCCCTTACTAGGAACACTGTGAGCAGTTCTAGTACCTATGATCACTTGACAGTGCCTCTCCTCAGAATAAAGGAATTGTTATGTGAAAAATAAAATATTTTGTCCTTCTAAATTTGGTAATGAGAAGTGATGAAGGGAGATGTGTACTTGGCAACTAAGGCCTCCTAGAGGAATTTAAAGACATCAGGAAGAAAGATTATAGACTGTGGAGGATAACTCTGGAAAAAAGAAGTTTAATAGTGAAAAGAAATATGAATTGTTTTAGAGATACCATGGATTGAAAACATGGGAAACATGAGAAACAGAAGATGAGGACAGGCATGAATGAAGTACCTTGCTTTCAATATGATGAATGTCCAAGACAGGCAGTATCTCCATCCAGGACAAGGAAGCTACTCAGTCTGGAATAAGGAAGCTAGCTGTAGAGAGAATCATTTAATCATGGAACAGAGTGGAAGACTTGGGATCCTAGTGCCTTTTATCTCAAAGGAACTGGGAGGAATAGCTCTAGAGTTAGATTAAATGTATAAATAAGGATGACTCAGACAGACAGTCTAAAACTGAGAGTCATACCTATAAAATACCTGAATACATATTAATATTCACCAAGATAATGTGAAAAATGAGATAATGTCTATAATTATCTGAGCTATATTTGTATGTATGGAATATGGGATGTTGTTGGTTCTGGGCTAGACCCTTGAGACTCTGAGGCTAACAACACTGGGAAGAAGGGAAGACTGGAGAAAAAGGGATGTGGGAAGTCTTAAGGTTTGTGGGTCTTTGTTACTTGCTGGGATATGCATTAAGTAATGAGCATTGGCATTAAGAGCACAGAGCTTTAGGGAGTTATTAGCACTGAGAGCCAGATGTATGCCCACAGTAAGAGTTCACTGAGGATTTCCACTCTGAGAAAACTGCAGGACAGGTCATTTTCACACTCAAAGTAGCTTTCCTTCTGCACTTAAAGGGATCTTTTATGGAAGAAGATTCTGAAGGAGAGGTGAAAGAGAAAAGATTATGGCCCAGAGGTTTGGAGGAGGAACTCCAAGCCAACATTTCACAAGTCCTGTACCATCTCAGTACCACCACCCTTTTATTCCAGTGGGTAGAAAATTACTTAAAGGGTGGGAGCAGCATAAGCAAATACAATTAGGAGATTATTATCACCATCTTTATTTCATCATATCCCCAAGCATTCTGAGAAGGACAAGAGTGGCCACCATCCTTCAACCAAGCAAACTGATGAGGGCAGTAAGACATTGCTTGGGGGGACAGCCTATACACTGGGACTCACTGATGTGAAAGGTGGAGATCTGAGGGCATGATCTAAATCTAGACAGCCTTGAAAGGTATAGACAAAGAGGCATATTCTACTCACCAAATCCTAGAATAAGCTGAAGGGGCATCCCTAGAAGTTTGAAAACATTTTTGAGTAAATAAAATGAGAACAGAAAATTTAAGAAACTCCTTACTCCAAGTAGAAGTGCAGCCTGGAAATATGTATTTATTTAGTGCAGACTATATGATAAGCACTGGGAATAAAGTCAGTCCCTGCTCTCACAAGGCTCATGGTCTAAATGGGAAGATAGATGTGAAAGAATCACATAAGTGTTTAGCTCAGTTGTGAGAAATCAGAAAAAAAAAATTGGACATTGTGATATGAAAGAAAATCTTCATAAAATATAACAACATCCTAAATACATTGCCATTGATTTTCATATTAAAAGGTTTTAATGCCTCCGATTTTCTCTGTTTTCCAGGTTTACTAGAAGTAGATGGTGTGTGAACTTTTCAGATAAAAGAAATGTTTCAGTATAGATTTATCACTTATTATGTCTTTTTTCCTTGAAAAGGGTCATTATCAGGCAGGGAATTTAGGACGAAGGAGCTAGAAAATATTTATTAGACTCAGGAACAAGCTATTATTCCAATTGCAAGGTTTCATTATAGGCACTTAAATAAAGTTAAAGACAGTTAACGATATCTGTAAAACCAAAGATGCTGCTTACTTGGCTGGACCCAATCAACATTTGTTTACCATTATTTTAGTTTTTCTTCATGTACACAGGCACTTTATTTCTTAGAAGAAATCAATGTCCATAACCAAAAAATAATTAAATAAATAAATAATTGTGAAATGGTTCTATTTAAATCAGTCTTTTCTGGTTATTGAATATTTCATATGAATAAATTAATCTTTATGCACATGATGATTTATCGGAAATATCTTCCCAATTCTTTAAAATGTCAAAGACATCTTTTTCTAGCATAAAAATACTAAAAGCATTTTCTATTTATTAGCAGAATAGGAAAATTAATCTTAACCTAAGCAAAAGCAAAAATATAATTAGGTGAATCAAGAAAAGTGTGACATTTACCCATGGACTCTTCCTTCTGATAATATATGTATTTTAAGAAATCATAAGACCAGAGCAAGACAAAAATATGAGAAGATATTAGGCTTCTCCAACTAGTTACTGCTAAGTATTAGGAAGTGAATGTGGCTTTTATCCGTGACTCTTTCAAGATCTATATGAAAAGAATTAAAGAAATGATTAACTATAAAGCTATGTCAGTTATTAATAGCAATTGTCTGTTGTACAGAAAGCAGATAGAAGTGTCGCTCATTGTAATTAGTGATAGATGAAAGACTGATTTTACCTGGTTTTTTTCTCATGTCCTCACTCTCCTTTTCTAACTCTAACCTGCACCTAGTATGGAATTTACCACACTGTACATGCCCCTAGAGATTCTGTTTCACTTCACTTGGAGCCCAGAAATTGTTTGCTTTAAAACATTAAAATTTTTAGAGCTGACGTCCCCAACCTGCTCCTCAACCTTAAACCTGCTGACCTTCTTGCTCTAGGATAAATTTGTTAAAAATGATTATGCATACATTTTAATTTGGGTCTCA
This sequence comes from Balaenoptera acutorostrata, assembly GCF_949987535.1. Classification (NCBI taxonomy): domain Eukaryota; kingdom Metazoa; phylum Chordata; class Mammalia; order Artiodactyla; family Balaenopteridae; genus Balaenoptera; species Balaenoptera acutorostrata. The sequence goes on from NC_080079.1 coordinate 39,534,812, forward strand.
GTTTGCTAGGCCAGAAGGTCTTTTGTTTTTTATTTTTTAATGTTGAAACTGTTTACCAAGTTTATTACCTTGGAAAGCCTGATCCCATTGCAAATATTACCCTTTTTTTGAAAAAAGATAAAGATATTTTTCACAGTGGAGAGGGCTACTTTACAAGATTCATAATGTATTGGGGGGAAATTTGAGTGTCTGAAGTTTGTTTCATGTATGTGTTGGCTTTGTGTATTCACCAAATAGTGAACAGCAGGGAAATCTTGTGGGAACCTGGAACACAGGGAGAGTTCAAGGTTAGATTTAGGAATTATTTGCACAAAAGCAAGCATTGGTTTGGACTGACTTGAACCTTGGAGGTCATCTGCGGTTTAAGGTAGGAAAAGGGAAAAGAAGCCACCTAAGGAGGCAAAGGAAAAGTGGTCAGTGAGATGGAGAACACAACAAGATGTAGTTGGCAGAACTGAAACAAGAAAGGTGAGATTTTCTCAAATGACATCAACTGCTCAGCCAGAAGAGTCTGGAGGGAGTTGAATCAGTACAGGGAGAGCTCACCCAACAATTGAATCATCTCTTAAAGCATCCTCCTTTCCTTATTTTTGCATCTAATTGCAAAAATACTATGATGAAACCAGTTCACTCTCTGTTCAATTTGCTGTTCTGCCTAAAGGGATGCCTTTGACTTTAAAACTGATACCTGAAGGCCAATTGTTAGGGGTCATTAAATTCATTACCCCCAAAGCACTGATGGTAGATCAGCAATTAGATTAGAGAAAAGAAGTTCACAGTCACTTATCAGGAAGTGAAACACACACACACACTGTAAGAAACCTTGCAAGTCCACCTAATTAGAATGAGGGAAACATAGGGTTTAATTCCCAAAGAAGCAAATGGAAACCACAGTCCAAGTCTTCTTTGCCTTTCCAAAGTTTTGTCACATAGGGGTTGAGAAGCTGAATTGAGTAAAAGGTTGAGTAGAAAATGAAAAGGAAAGCTAGACACATGTTGGAGAGGCAGGCTCTTCTACAGCTCCAAAAGCCTAGCTGAGGTACCATTTACTGGGCATTTCCTCCGTGCCAGCCACTGTGCTAATGTTTCACATCATTAACCGAAGTGATCCTCACAGGATCCTTGAAGTAGGTAATCTTATCATCTTAATTACAGCTGAGGAGACAGGGTGAGGGAGGCCAAACAGCTTGCCCAAGGTTTTCTAGCAGGTTAGCAGCACAGACAGCTTGTGTGTTGGGCGATCCTGACGCCTACGGTAGTTCTCTCACTGTTAGTGCTATCAAATTCGTCTCAAAACTATCTGCTTTCTAGAAGCTCAGGATAGCCATGAGATACCTGCCACCAAAAAGCATGAAAGTTACAAATTAGCCAGAAATGAAAAAAATAAACTACTGGCACACACAGTGGATTAACCTTAAAAGTATTATACTAAGTGAAAGAAGCCAGACACAAGACTACACATACGATCCCATTTATGTGAAATTCTTGAAAGGCAAATTTTAGAAAAAAGCAAAACTATAATGATAGCAGATCACTGGTTGTCTGGGGCTGGGAGGGGACAAGGGGACTGTCTGCAAAAGGATAAGAAAGAACTTTTTGTCATAATGGAAGTATTCTATATCATGCATGTGGTGGTGGTAACAACTGTTTACATTTGTCAAAACTCATGAAACTGTGCATCTAAAATTGGTGAATTTTATTCTGTGTAAATTAGGTTTCAATGAAACTAGCCAAAAATTCTATTTTTAAAAAATTGAAGTATAGTTGACTTATTATATTAGTTTCAGGTGTACAACATAGTGATTTGATATTTTTATAGATTACATATAATAGTTATTATAAAATGTCGACTATATATCCTGTGCTGTACATTACATCCCTTTGACTTTTATCACTGGTATTTTGTATTTCTTAATCCCCTTTCACCTATTTCACCCCACCCCCCCACCCCATCCCTCTCCCCTCTGGCAACCACTAGTTTGTTCTCTGTCTCTTTCTGTTTTGTTATATTTGTTTGTTTTTTAGGTTTCACATATAAGTGAAAACATACATTATTTGTCTTTCTCTGCCTGACTTATCTCACTAAGCATAATACCCTTCAGGTCTATCCATGTTGTTGCAAATGGTAAAATTTTATTCTTTGTTATGAATGAATAATATTCCATTGTGTGTGTGTATATATATATATATATATATATATATATATATATATATATAAAACCACATTGTCTTTATCCATTCATCTGTCAATGGACACTTAGGTTGCTTCTATATCTTGGTTATTATAAATAATGCTACTATGAACATGGTTTTTCTCCTCCTGCATTTAAAATTCTCTATCTTTAACTTTTGCCAATTTACTTATATGTCTTTTTTTTTTTTTTTTTTTTACCTTGCCACACATCTTGCAGGATTAGTTCCCCCAACCAGGGATTGAACCCGGGCCACGAAAGTGAAAGCCCAGAATCCTAGCCACTAGGCCACCAGGGAACTCCCTTAATTATGTGTCTTGATGTGGATCTTTGGGTTCATCTTGTTTGGGACTCTCTATGCTGCTTTTTTTTTTTTTTAGATAAAATACTATAAACCCCTCTTTAGAAAATATCTCAAAGCTCACATTTCTGACAGTAGAAAGCCAGTAGGGTGTCTACTGTCAGTGCCAGGAGAGTTAAATTTATATATGAGAATTTGCACATGAGTGGGCTTATTCGTATATGATAAAGAGCCCAGGGATGTGGAATCATTTTATATTTTTGAATTTTTGAATTTTATTTTATTTTATTTTTTTATACAGCACGTTCTTATTAGTCATCCGTTTTATACACATCAGTGTATACATGTCAATCCCAATCTCCCAATTCATCACACCACCACCCCCACCCCCCTGCCGCTTTCCCACCTTGGTGTCCATACGTTTGTTCTCTATATCTGTGTCTCAATTTCTGCCCTGCAAACCGGTTCATCTGTACCATTTTTCTAGGTTCCACATATATGTGTTAATATACGATATTTGTTGTTCTCTTTCTGACTTACTTCACTCTCTATGACAGTCTCTAGATTCATCCACGTCTCAACAAATGACCCAATTTTGTTCCTTTTTATGGCTGAGTAATATTCCACTGTATATATGTACCACAACTTCTTTATCCATTCGTCTGTCTATGGGCATTTAGGTTGTTTCCATGACCTGGCTATTGTAAATAGTGCTGCAATGAACATTGGGGTGCATGTGTCTTTTTGAATTATGGTTTTCTCTGGGTATATGCCCAGTAGTGGGATTGCTGGATCATATGGTAATTCTATTTTTAGTTTTTTAAGGAACCTCCATACTGCTCTCCATAGTGGCTGTATCAATTTACATTCCCACCAACAGTGCAAGGCGTTTCCCTTTTCTCCACACCCTCTCCAGCATTTGTTGTTTGTACATTTTCTAATGATGCCCATTCTAACTGGTGTGAGGTGATACCTCATTGTAGTTTTGATTTGTATTTCTCTAATAATTAGTGATGTTGAGCAGCTTTTCATGTGCTTCTTGGCCATCTGTATGTCTTCTTTGGAGAAATGTCTATTTCGGTCTTCTGCCCATTTTTGGATTGGGTTGTTTGTTTTATTCATATTGAGCTGCATGAGCTGTTTATATATTTTGGAGATTAATCCTTTGTCCGTTGATTTGTTTGCAAATATTTTCTCCCATTCTGAAGGTTGTCTTTTCATCTTTTATATGGTTTCCTTTGCTGTGCAAAAGCTTTGAAGTTTCATTAGGTCCCATTTGTTTATTTTTGTTTTTATTGCCATTACTCTAGGAGGTGGATCAAAAAAGATGTTGCCGTGATTTATGTGAAAGAGTGCTCTTCCTATGTTTTCCTCTAAGAGTTTTATAGCGTCCAGTCTTACATTTAGGTCTCTAATCCATTTTGAGTTTATTTTTGTGTATGGTGTTAGGGAGTGTTCTAATTTCATTCTTTTACATGCAGCTGTCCAGTTTTCCTAGCACCACTTATTGAAGAGACTGTCTTTTTTCCATTGTATATCCTTGCCTCCTTTGTCATAAGTTAGTTGACCATAGGTGTGTGGCTTTATCTCTGGGCTTTCTATCTTGTTCCATTGATCTGTGTTTCTGTTTTTGTGCCAGTACCATATTGTCTTGATTACTGTAGCTTTGTAGTATAGTCTGAAGTCAGGGAGTCTGATTCCTCCAGCTCCGTTTTTTTCCCTCAAGACTGCTTTGTCTATTCGGAGTCTTTTGTGTCTCCATATAAATTTTAAGATTTTTTGTTCTAGTTCCATAAAAAATGCCATTGATAATTTGATAGGGATTGCATTGAATCTGTAGATTGCTTTGGGTAGTATAGTCATTTCCACAATATTGACTCTTCCAATCCAAGAACATGGTATATCTCTCCATCTGTTTGTATCATCTTTAATTTTTTTCATCAGTGTCTTATAGTTTTCTGCATACAGGTCTTTTGTCTCCCTAGGTAGGTTTATTCCTAGGTATTGTATTCTTTTTGTTGCAATGGTAAATAGGAGTATTTCCTTAATTTCTCTTTCAGATTTTTCATCATTAATATATAGGAATGCAAGAGATTTCTGTGCATTAATTTAGTATCCTGCAACTTTACCAAATTCATTGATTAGCTCTAGTAGTTTTCTGGTGGCATCTTTAGGATTCTCTATGTATAGTATCATGTCATCTGCAAACAGTGACAGTTTTACTTCTTCTTTTCCAATTTGTATTCCTTTTATTTCTTTTTCTTCTCTGGTTGCCATGGCTAGGACTTCCAAAACTATGTTGAATAATAGTGGCAAGAGTGGACATCCTTGTCTTGTTCCTGATCTTAGAAGAAATGCTTTCAGTTTTTCATCATTGAGAATGATGTTTGCTGTGGGTTTGTTGTATATGGCCTTTATTATGTTGAGGTAGGTTCCCTCTATGCCCACTTTCTGGAGAGTTTTTATCATAAATGGGTGTTGAATTTTGTCAAAAGCTTTTTCTGCATCTATTGAGATGATCATATGGTTTTTCTTCTTCAATTTGTTAATATGGTGTATCACATTGATTGATTTGCATATATTGAAGAATCTTTGCATCCCTGGGATAAATCCCACTCGATCATGGTGTATGATCCTTTTAATGTGTTGTTGGATTCTGTTTGCTAGTATTTTGTTGAGGATTTTTGCATCTATATTAATCAGTGATATTGGTCTGTAATTTTCTTTTTTTGTAGTATCCTTGTCTGGTTTTGGTATCAGGGTGATGGTGGCCTCATAGAATGAGTTTGGGAGTGTTCCTTCCTCTGCAATTTTTTGGAAGAGTTTGAGAAGGATGGGTGTTAGCTCTTCTCTAAATGTTTGATAGAATGCACCTGTGAAGCCATCTGGTCTTGGACTTTGGTTTGTTGGAAGATTTTTATTCACAGTTTCAATTTCATTACTTGTGACTGGTCTGTTCATATTTTCTACTTCTTCCTGGTTCAGTCATGGAGGGTTATACCTTTCTAAGAATTTGTCCATTTCTTCCAGGTTGTCCATTTAATTGGCACAGAGTTGCTTGTAGTAGTCTCTTAGGATGCTTTGTGTTTCTGTGGTGTCTGTTGTAACTTCTCCTTTTTCATTTCTAATTTTATTGATTTGAGTCCTCTCCCTCTTTTTCTTGATGAGTCTGGCTAATGGTTTATCAATTTTGTTTATCTTCTCAAAGAACCAGCTTTTACTTTTATTGATCTTTGCTATTATTTTCTTTGTTTCTATTTCATTTATTTCTGCTCTGATCTTTATGATTTCTTTCCTTCTGCTAACTTTGGGTTTTGTTTGTTCTTCTTTCTCTAGTTCCTTTAGGTGTAAGGTTAGATTTTTTATTTGAGATTTTTCTTGTTTCTTGAGGTAGGGTTGTATAGCTATAAACTTCCCTCTTAGAACTGATTTTGCTGCATCCCATAGGTTTTAGATCGCCATGTTTTCATTGTCATTTGTCTCTAGGTATTTTTTGATTTCCTCTTTGATTTCTTCAGTGATCTCTTGGTTATTTAGTAATGTATTGTTTAGCCTCCATGTGTTTGTGTTTTTTATGGTTTTTTCCCTGTAATTCATTTCTAATCTCATAGCGTTGTGGTCAGATAAAATGCTTGATATAATTTCAATTTTCTTAAATTTACTGAGACTTGATTTGTGACCCAAGATGTGATCTATCCTGGAGAATGTTCCGTGTGCACTTGAGAGGAAAATGTAATCTGCTGCTTTCAGATGGAATGTCCTACAAATATCAGTTAAATCTCTCTGGTCTATTGTGTCATTTAAAGCTGTGTTTCCTTATTTATTTTCATTTTGGATTATCTGTCCATTGGTGTAAGTGAGGTGTTAAAGTCCCCCACTCTTACTGTGTTACTGTCAATTGCCTCTTTTATAGCTGTTAGTAGTTGCCTTATGTATTGAGGTGCTCCTATGTTGGGTGCATATATATTTATATTTGTTATATCTTCTTCTTGGATTGATCCCCTGATCATTATGTAGTGTCCTTCCTTGTCTCTTGTAACATTCTTTATTTTAAAGTCTATTTTATCTGATATGAGTATTGCTACTCCAGCTTTCTTTTGATTTCCATTTGCATAGAATATCTTTTTCCATCCCCTCACTTTCAGTCTGAATGTGTCCCTAGGTCTGAAGTGGGTCTCTTATAGACAGCATATATATGGGTCTTGTTTTTGTATCCATTCAGCAAGCCCGTGTCTTTTGGTTGGAGCATTTAATCCATTCACATTTAGGGTAATTATTGATATGTATGTTCCTATGACCATTTTCTTAATTGCTTTGGGTTTATTTTTGTAGGTCCTTTTCCTCTCTTGTGTTTCCCACTTAGAGAATTTCTTTAGCATTTGTTGTAGAGCTGGTTTGGTGGTGCTGAATTCTCTTAGCTTTTGCTTGTCTGTAAAGCTTTTGATTTCTCCATCAAATCTGAATGAGATCCTTGCTGGGTAGAGTAATCTTGGTTGTGGGTTCTTCCCTTTCATCACTTTAAGTATATCATGCCACTCCCTTCTGGCTTGTAGAGTTTCTGCTGAGAAATCAGCTGTTAACCTTATAGGAGTTCCCTTGTATGTTATTTGTCATTTTTCCCTTGCTGATTTTAATAATTTTTCTTTGTCTTTAATTTTTGCCAGTTTGATTACTATGTGTCTCGGCGTGTTTCTCCTTGGGTTCATCCTGTATGGGACTCTGTGCTTCCTGGACTTGGGTGGCTATTTCCTTTCCCATGTTAGGGAAGTTTTCGACTATAATCTCTCAAATATTTTCTCTGGTCCTTTCTCTCTCTCTTCTCCTTCTCGGACGCCTATAATGTGAATGTTGTTGCATTTAATGTTGTCCCAGCAGTCTGTTAGGCTGTCTTCATTTCTTTTCATTCTTTTTTCTTTATTCTGTTCCACAGCAGTGAATTGCACCATTTTGTCTTCCAGGTCAGTTATCCATTCTTCTGCCTCAGTTATTCTGCTTTTGATTCCTTCTAGTGTAGTTTTCATTTCAGTTCTTGTATTATTCATCTCTGTTTGTTTGTTCTTTAATTCTTCTAGGTCTTTGTTAAACATTTCCTGCATCGTCTCGATCTTTGCCTCCATTCTTTTTCTGAGGTCCTGGATCATCTTCACGATCATTATTCTGAATTCTCTTTCTGGAAGGTTGCCTATCTCCACTTCATTTAATTGTTTTTCTGGGGTTTCATCTTGTTCCTTCATCTGATACATAGCCCTCTTCCTTTTCATCTTGTCTATCTTTCTGTGAATGTGGTTTTTGTTCCACAGGCTGCAGGATTGTAGTTCTTCTTGCTTCTGCTGTCTTCCCTCTCTCTCTATGCTTCTTGTACCTAGATATCTGTTTTCTTCTTCACATTAGGGAAGTTTTTAGCTATTATTTTATCAAATACATTTTCTGCCACTTTCTCTCTCTTCTCCTTCTGGGACTAGAATGCAAATGTTAGTTCACTTGATATTATCCTCACTTAAAAATTTTTTTTTCTTTTTGCTGTACTGATTGGGTGATTTCCACTATTGTGTCTTGCAAGTCACTTATGCATTCTTCTGTATCACTGATCTGCTGTTGATTTCTAGTGTATTTTTTATTTCAGTTATTGTATTCTTCAGCTCTGACTGGTTCTTTTTTATTTCTAATTATTTGTTGAAGTTCTCACTGTGTTCCTCTGTTCTTTTCTCAAGTTTGGTGAGCATTTTTATGACCATTGGTTTGAATGCTTTATCAGGTAAATTACTTATTTCTGTTTCATTAGGGTCTTTTCCTGGGGTTTTATCTTGTTCTTCCATTTGGAACATATTCCTCTGTCTTCTCATTCTGTTTGACTTTCTCTGTTTGTCTATATGAAATTAGGTGAAACAATTACTTATCCCAGTCTTGAAGCCTTGTCCTTTTGTAAAAGCATCCCTGCACAGTCTGCATGTGGCCAATGGCTTTGGTAGGACGGCTGGAGCTAAATCAAGCATGGGCTGGGGCTTTTTCCATGGTGTGCCAGGGCCATTACCTTGGCACAGGTGGACTGGAGCCAAGGGAGAGGGCTAGAGCTGAAGCCTGGCACAAGCCAGGCCTTCTCCTAAGGGTGCGGTGGGGGCCACCTTGGCAGTGGTGGGCTGGAGCTGGTGGGGCTAGAGCTGGAGCCAGGCATGTGCTCAGGTTTTTCCTGGGGCATGTGAATGCTGCCACTTTTGGGGTTGGGAGAGTTGGAGATGGAGCCTGGTGCAGGCTGAGGACATGCTGGAGTGCTCTTGGCAGGCCAGGTAGGGCACTATGTGATTTTCAATCTGCTGTCTCTGCCCTGGGTCTAGGAGCAAATAAGTTTGTGCGTGCACCCATTAAAAGTGCAGTCCTGGTTTCCTACAGCACTCTGGTTCTCCCAATCATAAGCCCCACTGATTTTCAAAACCAGTTAAGGGGGCTCATCTTCCTGGTGCTGGACCCCAGGGGCTGTGGGACTTGAACCCTTGCTCCTTAGGAAGGACCTTCACGTTTGTGGTATCTCCTTCCTCTTTTGGGTCACCCACTGGGGGCATGGGTCCTGACTCTACTTTTTGTCCCCTCTTACCTGTCTCAGTGTGGTTTTTTTCTTTATATCCTTAGCTGTAGAAGAGCTGTTCTGCTAGTCATTGTATTATTCTCAGAGAGAGTTGTTTCATATGTAGTTGTAGTTTTGGTGTTTTCTTGGGAGGAGGTGAGCTCAGTGTCTTCCTACTCTGCCATCTTGATCCTGCCTCCTACCAAATTTTAGTTAATTTGTTTGAAGAGGTGTTGCCTTTAAGTTTTGCTTTTAAATTTTTAGTGTTAAATGTTTTAGTAAAGAAGAGTATCTTCGTAATGGAAAACTATTATTTGGAAAACTACAGTGGTACTTCTGGTGACAATTTTGGACAAAAGGTGATCAAGTGAACTCAGGAAGAACAAACTGTAGCTACACACAAATGTAACTATGGTCTCCTGCTGGAAGCAACTTAAAATTGTAGTTCATTCATTCATTCAGCAAATATTCATTATATTGAACCATATGAAACTGCCATTTTTGTAGGTCAAGTATTGTCATATATTAGCAGTTAGCAATAATATAAAGCAACTTCTGTGTGCTTAGGTAATATTGGGAACTGGGAATATAGTGTTGTGTAAAATGGACCAAGGTCCCTGCCTTCATCTTGCTTACATTCTGGTCGTCCAAGACATGACTAAGCAAAGAGGTAAATTAACAAAATCATTCTAAACTGTAGTAAGAAATAAACAGGATAAAATGATTGGCACTTCCTTGGGGTAAGGTAAAAGCTACTTTTGATAAGATCAGAAATGGTGAGGTAGTAAAAGGAAAATCATTCTAGATAAAGGGAACAGCAAGTTGAGTATACATAAAGCAGGATAAAAATCCAGACAAGAGCTGTGCTGGGTGAGAAGACTTGTTATCAGGGGAGTTCAGAGAAGTAAACAGAAGTAAGCTTTGTAGGGCCTTGAGGGCTTTGAGGAGGAGTGTGGATTTTATTCAAGTTCAGAAGAAAGTCACTGAGGACCTTTCTTTAACATAATTCAGTTTAAGATAAAACTTTAGGATAAAGGAAATATTCTATTCTTGATTGTGGTGGTTACATGACTATATATATTCGTCAAAAGTCATTGAACTGTATACCTGAAGAAAAGGTGAATTGGTGAGCTTTACTTTATGCAAATTATACCTTAATAAACCTAGCCCAAAAAACAAGACAACTCTGAGCTGAAATACTTAAAATAGTTCCTCTGGAAAAGGTTAATGGGAAGAGTTTAGGGCTTGGCTTTGTTTTGGGAGATTTGTTTGTTGAACACTTTGCCTACTTAAGCTCTGTGCATGTATATTTTTTAGTAAAATAAAAATTAAATTTAAAAATGATAACTATGGCTACTGCATGGAGAAAAGGTTATAAAACAGCAAGACTAGAGACAGCGAGACCATTTAGGAGACTGTGGTAAGAGATAATAGTGGCTTAGGCTAGAGAGGTAACAGTGGAACTAAGAGATAACATAAAAGTCTAGTTTAGGGCTTCCCTGGTGGCGCAGTGGTTGAGAATCTGCCTGCTAATGCAGGCGACACAGATTCGAGCCCTGGTCTGGGAAGATCCCACATGCCACGGAGCAGCTGGGCCGGTGAGCCACAACTACTGAGCCTGCGCGTCTGGAGCCTGTGCTCCGCAACAAGAGAGGCCGCGATAGTGAGAGGCCCGTGCACCGCGATGAAGAGTGGCCCCCGCTTGCTGCAACTGGAGAAAGCCCTCGCACAGAAACAAAGACCCAACACAACCAAAAATAAAAACAAATAAATTAATTAATTAATTTAAAAAAATTCAACAATTAAAAAAAAAAGTCTAATTTGGAAGTAGAACTGACAAGACTTGATGTGGGTAGAGGGGATAAGGAAAATGAAATCAAGGACGACTTTTAGGGTGGGGTGTTGGCATGGATGAGGCATGATTGGCAAAAGGGAACAGTTTAATCAAGGGTTTGTTTTGAACTTTTAATATTTGAGATGCCTATTATTTCTCCAAGTGGAGGCATCACGAAGGTAGTTGGACTCATGAGACTATAGCTGTGGAGGGAAGAGATGAGGACTAGATTTGGGTGTCATTAGTATACACTAATATTAATTAGTATATACATATTAGTATATGGTTTTTAAAGCCCTGAGCCTGGTGGGGATAGAAGATTCAGGGAAGGAATATAAAAAGAGTAAAGAAGAGGGCCCTGCAGCACTCCAGATTTGAAGTTTGGATAGGCAAGGAAGAGACAACCAAGCAGAGAGAGCCACATGGCCCAAGTAGTATATATATTTAACCCTTTGGGTGTTGAACCTGTGTATTAGCTCGAACTGCCACAACAAAATACAGTAGACTAGGTGGCTTAAACAACAGACATTTATTTTCTCATAATTCTGGAAGCTGGAATTCTGAGATGACGATGCCAGAATGGTCAGTTTGTGATGAGGTCTCTCTTTCTGGCTTGTGGATAGCTGCCTTCTCACTATGGTATGTTTTCACATGGTGGAGGGGGTGGGGGGGAAAGAGGGAGGGAATCTTCCTTTTCTTATAAGGCAAAAGTCCTATTAGATTAGGGCCTAGTCTTATGAACTTATTTAATCTTAATTATCTTCTAAAGACTCTATCTCCGGATACACTCACATTGGAGGTTAGGGCTTCAGTATATGAATTTGGGGAGGGGGAGACACAATTCAGTCTGTAGAAACCTGTGAGTAAAGATGATGATGACTTAGGATATAAACCATAGCTACAGTCTTGTCATGTGGCCAAACTGCTATGGCAAAATGACTACATTACAATGGATCTTTAAATGAGTGTCCAGCAAGTTGTTGCAGCTGTGTGATGAACTATCATCCATATTTGTTCCCCTTAAAACAGGATCAACCACACTTGTAATAATAGTCATAAAAAATAATAATAGTAATTATTATTACTCTGTGGTACTGTTCTAAGCACTTTTGCATGAAGTACCTCAACCTATGTCCCCAACAACTCCATGAGGTAGATATTTTATTTTACAGATAAGGAAACAGAAACCCCAAGAAATTAAATAACTTGCTGAAGGCCACCATGCTAATAAGTAGAAGAAGGGGATTATACATTCAGACATCTGGCTTTAACAGTCTACACTAGTAACCATTATTCTAGCTCTGATTTTAAGGGATCTACTTAACTTTTACTTAGATTCCATGAATCATTTGGGCTGTACTTAACAAATATCATAGTTTTTTTATCTCCTATATGTGCTCAAAATTTGGCAAAATTCAGAAGAAAGATATTATTGGGCATTTTGGTGTCAGAAACCATAAGGCTGTTAAATGTGTTGGGGGCTATATAAGTTTTCTAGGGTTACTATAACAGAGTACCAGAAACTAGATAGCTAGACGTCTGAAATCATGGTGTCAAAAGAGGTATATTCTCTTTGAAACTTGTAGGGGAATTCTTCCTGTCTTCTTCTTAACTTCTGGTGATTTGCCAACTATCTGTATTGGCCATTTAGCCAACACCAACACAGAGTAAGTACATAAGAGGCTATTCCTTATCTTGCATCTGCATAACTCCAATTTCTCCTTCTCCAGTAAGACCTCATCTTTTTTTCGTAAAAAAACCTTGAGATATAATTGACATATAACATATAACATTAGTTTCAAGTGTACAACATAATGATTTGATATTTGTATATATTGTGAAATGGTCACAAGTCTAGTAACATCCATCACCACACATGGTTACAAACATTTTTTTCCTTGTGATAAGAACTTTTAAGATTTACTTTCTTAGCAACTTTCAAATATACAATACAGTATGTTAAACTGTGGTCACCATGCTGTACATTACTTTTACTTTTTAGCTGGAAGCTTATACCTTTAGACCCCCTTCACCCATTTCACCCATCCTCTCCCCGGCTCCTCTGGCAACCACCAATCTGTTCTCTATATATATGAGTTCGGGTTTTATTTTGTCTTGGTTTGTTTTTTAGATTCCACATATAAGTGAGATCATAGAGTATTTATCTTTCTCTATCTGACTTATTTCACTTAGCATAATGCCCTCAAGTTCCATCCATGTTGTCACAAATGGCAAGATTTCCTTCTTTTTATGGCTGAATACGTATACATATATAAAACACACATCTTCTTTATTCATTTATCCATTGATGGACACTTAGACTGCGTTCATGTCTTGGCTATTTTAAATAGTGCTGCAATGAACATGGGGGTGCTTATATCTTTTTGAGTTAGTGTTTTCATTTCTAAGTTTTTGAGGAATCTCCATACTGTTGTCCATGTTGGCTACATCAATTTACATTCCCACCAACAGTGAATAAGGGTTCCTTTTTCTCCACATCCTCACCAAACACTTGTTATTTCAAGTCTTTTTGATAATAGCCATTCTAACAGGTGTGAGGTGATAATTCACTGTGGTTTTGATTTGCATTGCCCTGATGATTAGTGATATTGAGCACTTTTTCATGTACCCGTTGGCTACTTGTATGTCTTCTTTGGAAAAATGTCTATTCAAATCATCTGGCCATTTTTTAATCAGTTTGTTTCTTTGCTATTGAGTTGTATGAGTTTTTTATATATTTTAGGTATTAATCCCTTATCAGATATATGATTTGTAAATATCTTCTCCCATTTTTTAGGTTGCCTTTTCATTTTGTTAATGGTTTCCTTATCTGTACAGAAGCTTTTTAGCATGATGTAGTCCCACTTTAAAAAATTTTTTGCTTTTGTTGCTTTTGGTGTCAGGTTCAAAAAATCATTGCCAAGATCTATGTCAAGGAAATAACTGCCTATGTTTTCTTCTAGCAGTTTTATGGTTTCAAGTCGTACATACAAGACTTCAATCCATTTTGAGTTAATTTTTTTGTATGGTGTAAGATAAGGGTCAAGTTTCATTCTTTTGCATATGGCTATCCAGTTTTCCCAACACCATTTACTGAAGAGACTGTCCTTTCCCCATTGTATATTCTTGGCTTCTCTGTCATAAATTAATTGACCATATATGTGTGGGTTTATTTCTGGGCTCTTTATTCTGTTCCATTGATCTTTGTGTCTGTTTTTATGTCAATACCATATACTTTTTATTACTATAGCTTTGAAATATAGTTTGAAATCAGGAAGCATCATGCCTCCAGCTTTGTTCTTCTCTTTCAAAATTGTTATGGCCATTTGGGGTCTTTGTGGTTTCAAACAAATTTTAGTATTGTTTGTTCTATTTCAGTGAAAAATGCCATTGAAATTTTGATAGGAATTGCATTGAATCTGTAGATTGCTTTGGGTAATATGGACATTTTAACAATATTAATTCTTCTAATCCATCAGCATGGAACATCTTTCCATTTATTTGTGAGGTATAGCTTCATCTCAATTTAACTAATTACATATTTTCAAATAAGGTCACATTCTGGGATATTTGGGGTTAGGACTTCGACATATCTTTTTGGAGGGGTACGTAATTCAACCCAAGCAGGGACCGTGTAGATAGAGTTTAAAATCTTAAAGATAAGCATCTCTCTACATATCTTTAATGCATAATTCCCACTTTTCTCAATCCTAATATCCCTAGAAAAACTTCCTGCCAGCAATGTGCCTTCCTTAGGCTTAAGGATTCTCAATACCAGATGTTAAGTCTGCTAGAAAATCTGCAAATAGCAGAGGAGAAAATGCAAAGAAAAAAAGTGCTCAAATGCAGCTTAAAAAATGGCTAGATTTTACTTTAAAATAAAGTAACATCGGAAATTTTTTCCCTAAGTTCTCTAACTTCAAAAATCCTAGTAAACAGTGTTCATAGTCTTGGAATCTATCATTTCCTATTTTTTCCATTCTGAAAATTGAACTATAAAGTCAAATACTAATTATATAAAACATTGTTCTCTGCTAATAAATGTTTGGAGCAGTTATGTCACCTCAAATAAACTCAAAGAAAATATTAACTTGAGGTGGCATTTCAAATGAACACAGAAGAGATGGATTACTTAATAAATGGTACAGGGGCATTTGGCTAACCATTTGGAAAAAATGAAGTTAGATGCCTACTTCACAAATTAAACTCCAGCTTTGTTAATGATTTATACATAATTGAATTACAGGTAGATTTTTAAAATTAGATTAAATAAATTATAAAATAACTATGGTAAAATATAAGAAGATATTTACTATATTTTGGAATTGGGAAGTCTTCCAAATTACAAATGCAAAGATATAATCCATAAGAAGAGATATGAATTGGTTTAAATACACAAAAAAATTAAAACTATTTTTGTATATATTAAAAATGGCATAACATAGCAAAAAGAAAGGTATGTACTGTATATGACAAATAATACATTTATGTTTTTTCATATAAAAACACAAATTGCTAACAAATTCATTCTCCAGTAGAAAAATGGCAATGAATTTTAAAACGCAATCTACAAAAGGAGAAATACAAACAGCTTTTAACGTATGAAAAGATGCTTGTTCTTACCTAAAGTAAAAGAAAAACCAATTAAATAGTATCTCTAAAGCCTTTTTCAGTTCTAATACACTACGATTCTGAATACATAGTATTCAGCTGGTACATTTTCGCATAGATTTACTGTTGAATTGATCTTCCAGTGCAAAATATTGTAATCCCTAATATAAAGTTTAATTAAATCACTTCAATCTCGTTTACCATATATCTGATACAAAAATCTGGATCTTTTAAATTTTTATTTTCTTATTTTTTAAAATTTTATTATATTTTTTTATACAGCAGGTTCTTATTAGTTATCTATTTTATACATAGTAGTGTATATATGTCAATCCCAATCTCCCAACTCATCCCACCACCACCACCCCCGCCCCAGCTTTCCCACCCTTGGTGTCCATACATTTGTTCTCCACATCTGTGTCTCTATTTCTGCCTTGCAAATGGGTTCATCTGTACCATTTTTCTATATTCCATATGTATGCATTAATATTCGATATTTGTTTTTCTCTTTCTGACTTACTTCACTCTGTATGACAGTCTCTAGGTCCATCCACATCTCTACAAATGACCCAACTTCGTTCCCTTTTATGGCTAAATAATATTCCATTGTATATATGTACCACATCTTTTTTTTTTAACATCTTTATTGGAATATACTTGCTTTACAATGGTGTGTTAGTTTCTGCTTTATAACAAAGGGAATCAGCTATACATATACATATATCCCCTTATCTCCTCCCTCTTGTGTCTCCCTCCCACCCTCCCTATCCCACCCCTCTAGGTGGTCACAAAGCACCTAGCTGATCTCCCTGCGCTATGTGGCTGCTTCCCACTAACTATCTGTTTTACATTTGGTAGTGTATATATTTTCATGTCACTCACTTCGTCCCAGCTTACCCTTCCCCCTCCCTGAGTCCTCAAGTCCATTCTCTATGTCTGCATCTTTATTCCTGTCCTGCCCCTAGATTCTTCGGAACCTTTTTTTTTTTTTTAGATTCTTTATATATGTGTTAGCATATGGTATTTGTTTTTCTCTTTCTGACTTACTTCACTCTGTATGACAGACTCTAGGTCCATCCAACTCTCTACAAAGAACTCAATTTCGTTTCTTTCTATGGCTGAGTAATATTCCATTGTATATATGTGCCACATCTTCTTTATCCATTCATCTGTCGATGGACACTTAGGTTGCTTCCATGTTCTGGCTCTTGTAAATAGAGCTGCGATGAACATTGTGGTACATGACTCTTTGAATTATGGTTTTCTCAGGGTATATGCCCAGTAGTGGGACTGCTGGGTCGTATGGTAGTTCTATTTTTAGTCTTTTAAAGAACCTTCATACTGCTCTCCATAGTGGCTGTATCAATTTACATTCCCACCAACAGTGCAAGAGGGCTCCCTTTTCTCCACACCCTCTCCAGCATTTGTTGTTTGTAGATTTTCTAATGTTGCCCATTCTGACTAGTGTGAGGAAATACCTCATTGTAGTTTTGATTTGCATTTCTCTAATAATTAGTGATGTTGAGAATCCTTTCATGTGTTTGTTGGCAATCTGTATATCTTTTTTGGAGAAATGTCTATTTAGGTCTTCCACCTATTTTTGATTGGGTTGTTGATTTTTTAGTATTGAGCTGCATGAGCTATTTATATATTTTGGAGATTAATCCTTTGTCCATTGATTCGTTTGCAAATATTTTCTCCCATTCTGAGGGTTGTCTTTTCATCTTGTTTATAGTTTCCTTTGCTGTGCAAAAGCTTTTAAGTTTCATTAGGTCCCATTTGTTTATTTTTGTTTTTATTTCCATTACTTTAGGAGGTGGGGCAAAAAAGATCTTGCTGTGCTTTATGTCAAAGAGTGTTCTGCCTATGTTTTTCTCTAAGAGTTTATAGTGTCCAGTCTTACATTTAGGTCTTTAATCCATTTTGAGTTTATTTTTGTGTATGGTGTAAAGAGTGTTCTAATTTCATTCTTTTACATGAAGCTGTCCAGTTTTCCCAGCACCACTTATTGAAGAGGCTGTCCTTTCTCCATGGTATATACTTGCATCCTTTATCAAAGATAAGGTGACCATGTGTGTGTGGGTTTATCTCTTGGCTTTCTATCCCATTCCATTGATCTATATTTCTGTTTCTGTGCCAGTACCATATTGTGTTGATTACTGTAGCTTTGTAGTATAGTCTGAAGTCAGGGAGCCTGATTCCTCCGGCTCTGTTTTTTTCCCTCAAGATTGCTTTGGCTTTTTGGGGTCCTTTATGTCTCCATACAAATTTTAAGATTTTTTGTTCTAGTTCTGTAAAAAATGCCATTGATAGCTTGATAGGGATTGCACTGAATCTGTAGATTGCTTTGGGTAGTATAGTCATTTTCACAATATTGATTCTTCCAATCCAAGAATGTGGTATATCTCTCCATCTGTTTGTGTCATCTTTGATTTCTTTCATCAGTGTCTTATAGTTTTCTGAGTAAGGTCTTTTACCTCCTTAGGTAGGTTTATTCCTAGGTATTCTGTTCTTTTTGTTGCAATGGTGAATGGGATTGTTTCCTTAATTTCTCTTTCTGTTCTTTTGTTGTTAGTGTATAGGAATGCAAGAGATTTCTGTGCATTAATTTTGTATCCTGCTACTTTACCAAATTCATGGATTAGCTCTAGTAGTTTTCTGGTAGCATGTTTAGGATTCTCTATGTATAGTATCATGTCATCTGCAAACAGTGTCAGTTTTACTTCTTCTTTTCCGATTTGTATTCCTTTTATTTCTTTTTCTTCTCTGATTGCTGTGGCTAAAACTTCCAAAACTATGTTGAATAATAGCGGTGAGAGTGGGCAACCTTGTCTTGTTCGTCATCTTAGTGGAAATGTTTTCAGTTTTTCACCATTGAGAACGATGTTGGCTTTGGGTTTGTCATATATGGCCTTTATTATGTTGAGGTAAGTTCCCTCTATGCCAACTTTCTTGAGTGTTTTTATCATAAATCGGTGTTGAATTTTGTTAAAAGCTTTTTCTGCATCTATTGAGATGATCATATGGTTTTTCTTCTTCAATTTGTTAATATGGTGTGTCATGTTGATTGATTTGCGTTTGCTGAAGAATCCTTGCATCCCTGGGATAAATCCCACTTGCCCATGGTGTATGATCCTTTTAATGTGCTGTTGGCTTCTGTTTGCTTGTATTTTGTTGAGAATTTTTGCATCTATGTTCATCAGTGATATCAGCCTGTAGTTTTCTTTTTTTGTGACATCTCTGTCTGGTTTTGGTATCAGGGTGATGGTGGCCTCGTAGAATGAGTTTGGGAGTGTTCCTTCCTCTGCCATATTTTGGAAGAGTTTGATAGGATAGTTGTTAGCTAATCTCTAAATGTTTGGTTGAATTCACCTGTGAAGCCATCTGGTCCTGGGCTTTTGTTTGTTGGAAGATTTTTAATCACAGTTTCCATTTTAGTGCTTGTGATTGGTCTGTTTATATTTTCTATTTCTTCCTGGTTCAGTCTCAGAAGGTTGTGCTCTTCTAAGAATTTGTCCATTTTTCCAGGTTGTCCATTTTATTGGCATATAGTTGCTTGTAGTAATCTCTCATGATCCTTTGTATTTCTGCAGTGTCAGTTGTTACTTCTCCTTTTTCGTTTCTAATTCTATTGATTTGAGTCTTCTCCCTTTTTTTCTTGATGAGTCTGGCTAATGGTTTATCAATTTTATTTATCTTCTCAAAAAACCAGCTTTTAGTTTTATTGATCTTTGCTATTGTTTCCTTCATTTCTTTTCTTTGTTTTCTTTCTTTTTTAAAATAAATTTATTTATTTATTTTTGGCTGCATTGGGTCTTCGTTGCTGCGTGCAGGCTTTCTCTAGTTGTGGTGAGTGGGGGCTACTCTTCGTTGTGGTACACAGTCTTCTCATTGCAGTGGATTCTCTTGTTGCGGAGCATGGGCTCTAGCCGCACGGGCTTCAGTAGTTGTGGCTCACGGGCTCAATTGCTCTGTGGCATGTGGGATCTTCCTGGACCAGGGCTTGAACCCATGTCTCCTGTATTGGCAGGTGGATTCTTAACCACTGCACCACCAGGGAAGCCCTCCTTCATTTCTTTTTCATTTATTTCTGATCTGATCTTTATGATTTCTTTCCTCCTGCTCACTTTGGGTTTGTTTTTTTCTTCTTTCTCTAATTGCTTTAGGTGTAAGGTTATGTTGTTATTTGAGATGTTTCTTGTTTCTTGAGGTAGGATTGTATTGCTATAAACTTCCCTCTTAGAACTGCTTTTGCTGCATCCCATAGGTTTTGGGTCATCGTGTTTTCATTGTCATTTGCTTCTAGGTATTTTTTAATTTCCTCTTTGATTTCTTCAGTGATCTCTTGGTTATTTAGTAGTGTATTGTTTAGCCTCCACGTGTTTGCATTATTTACAGATTTTTTCCTGTAATTGATATCTAGTCTCGTAGAGTTGTGGTTGGAAAAGATACGTGATACGATTTCAATTTTCTTAAATTTACCAAGGCTTGATTTGTGACCCAAGATATGATCTATCCTGGAGAATGTTCCATGAGCACTTGAGAAGAATGTGTATTCTGTTGATTTTGGATGGAATGTCATATAAATAAATATCAATTAAGTCCATCTTGTTTAATGTATCATTTAAAGCTTGTGTTTCCTTATTTATTTTCATTTTGGATGATCTGTCCATTGGTGAAAATGGGGTGTTAAAGTCCCCTACTATGATTGTGTTTCTGTCGATTTCCCCTTTTATGGCTGTTAGCATTTTCCTTATGTATTGAGGTGCTCCTATGTTGGGTACATAAATATTTACAATTGTTATATCTTCTTCTTGGATTGACCCCTTGATCATTATGTAGTGTCCTTCTTTGTCTCTTGTAATAGTCTTTATTTTAAAGTCTGTTTTATCTGATATGAGTATTGCTACTCCAGCTTTCTTTTGATTTCCATTTGCATGGAATATCTTTTTCCATCCCCTCACTTTCAGTCTGTATGTGTCCGTAGGTATGAAATGGGTCTCTTGTAGACAGCATATATATGGGTCTTGTGTTTGTATCCATTCAGCCAGTCTATGTCTTTTGGTTGGAGCATTTAATCCATTTACATTTAAGGTGGTTATCGATATGTAAGTTCCTATGACCATTTCCTTAATTGTTTTGGGTTTGTTATGGTAGGTCTTTTCCTTCTCTTGTGTTTCCTGCCTAGAGAAGTTCTTTTAGCATTTATTGTAAAGCTGGTTTGGTGGTGCTGAACTCTCTTAGCTTTTGCTTGTCTGTAAAGATTTCAATTTCTTTGTTGAATCTGAATGAGATCCTTGCTGGGTAGAGTAATCTTGGTTGTAGGTTTTTCCCTTTCATCCCTTTAAATATGTCCTGCCACTCCCTTCTGGCTTGCAGAGTTTCTGCTGAAAGATCAACTGTTAACCTTATGGGGATTCCCTTGTATGTTATTTGTTGCTTTTCCCTTACTGCTTTTTTTTTTTCCCCCTTACTGCTGTTAAATTTTTTCTTTGTATTTAATTTTTGATAGTTTGATTAATATGTGTCTTGGCGTGTTTCTCCTTGGATTCATCCTGTATGGGACTCTCTGTGCTTCCTGGACTTGATTGACTATTTCCTTTCCCATATTAGAGAAGTTTTCAATTATAGTCTCTTCAAATATTTTCTCAGTCCCTTCTTTCTTCTCTTCTTCTTCTGGGACCCCTATAATTTGAATGTTGGTGTGTTTAATATTGTCCCAGAGGTCTTTGAGACTGTCCTCAATTCTTTTCATTCTGTTTTCTTTATTCTGCTCTGCAGTAGTTATTCCCACTATTTTATCTTCCAGGTCACTTATCCGTTCTTCTGCCTCAGTTTTTCTGCTATTGGTTCCTTCTAGAGAATTTTAAATTTCATTTATTGTGTTGTTCATCATTGTTTGTTTGCTCCTTAGTTCTTCTAGGTCCTTGTTAAATATTTCTTGTATTTTCTCCATTGTGTTTCCAAGATTTTGGATCATCTTTACTGTCATTACTCCGAATTCTCTTTCAGGTAGACTGCCTATATCCTCTTCATTTGTTTTGTCTGGTGGGTTTTTACCTTGTTCCTTCATCTGCTGTGTATCTGTCTTCTCATTTTGCTTAACTTACTGTGTTTGGGGTCTCCTTTTCACAGGCTGCAGGTTTGTAATTCCCGTTGTTTTTGGTGTTTGCCCTCAGTGGGAAAGGTTGGTTCAGTGGGTTGTGTAGGCTTCCTGGTAGAGGGGACTGGTGCCTGTGTTCTGGTGGATGAGGCTGGATCTCGTCTTTCTGGTTGGCAGGACCACATCCAGTGGTGTGTTTTGAGAGTGTCTGTGAAGTTAGTATGATTTTAAGCAACCTCTCTGCTAATGGATAGGGTTGTGTTCCTGTCTTGCTAGTTGTTTGGCATAGGGTGTCCAGCAGTGTAGCTTGCTGGTCGTTGAGTGGAGCTGGGTCTTAGAGTTGAGATGGAGATCTCTGGGAGAGCTTTCACCGCTTGATATTACGTGGGGCCAGGAGGTCTCTGGTGGACCAATATCCTGAACTCGGCTTCTCACCTCAGAGGCTCAGGCCTGGCACCTGGCCCGAGCACCAAAACCCTGTCAGCCACACGGCTCAGAAGAAAAGGGAGAACAAAAAAGTAAGAAAGAAGGAAAGAAAGGAAAGAAAAGAAAATTATTAAAATAAAAATATATATTATTAAAAATTAAAAAATTAAAAAGTAATAAAAGAAAAGAAAGAAGAGAGCAACCAAACGAAGAAACAAATCCATGAATGATAACAAGCACTAAACACTATACAAAAAAACAGAACAAACAAACAAAGAAAAAAAACAGACAGAACCCTAGGACAAATGGTAAAAGCAAAGCTATACAGACAAAATCACACAAAGAAGCATACACATACACACTCACAAAAAGAGAAAAAGGGAAATAAATATATATATATATATATTTAAAAGAAGACAGCAACCAAATCAATAAACAAATCTACCATTGACAATAAGCTCTAAATACTAAACTAAGGTAAACGTAAAACAAGAAACAAATTAGATGCAGAAACAAACCCCAAGTCTACAGTTGCTCTCAAAATCCACCTCCTCAATTTTGGGATGATTCGTTGTCTATTCAGGTATTCCACAGATGCAGGGTACATCAAGTTGATTGCAGAGATTTAATCCGCTGCTCCTGAGGCTGCTGGGAGAAATTTCCCTTTCTCTTCTTTGTTTGCACAGCTCCTGGGGTTCAGCTTTCGATTTGGCCCAGCCTCTGAGTGTAGGTCGCCTGAGGGCATGTCTTCCCCGCCCAGACAGGGTGGGGTTAATATAGCAGCTGATTAGGCGGCTCTGGATCACTCAGGCTTGGGGGAGGGGGGGTATGGAATGCGGGAGGAGCCTGCGGAGGCAGAGGCCAGCGAGATGTTGCAACAGCCTGAGGCGCATCGTGTGTTCTACCAGGGAAGTTGTCCCTGGATCACCGGACTCTGGCAATGGCAGGCTGCCCAGGCTCCCAGGAGCGGAGGTGTGGATAGTGACCTGTGCTTGCACACAGGCTTCTTGGCTGCAGCAGCAGCCTTAGCGTCTCATGCCCGTCTCTGGTGTCTGCGCTGTTAGCCGCAGCTTGTGCTCATCTCTGGAGCTTGTTTAGGCGGTGCTCTGAATCCCCTCTCCTCGCGCACCCCGAAACAATGGTCTGTTGCCTCTTAGGCAGGTCCAGGGTTTTTCCTGGACTCCCTCCCAGCTAGCTGTGGCACACTAGCCCCCTTCAGGCTGTGTTCACGCACCCAACCCCAGTCCTCTCCCTGGGATTCGACCTCCGAAGCTAGAGCCTCAGCTCCCAGTCCCCCCAACCCCAGCGGGCAAGCAGACAAGCCTCTCAGGCTGGTGAGTGCTGGCCGGCACCAATCCTCCATGCGGGAATCTCTCCGCTTTGGCCTCTGCACCCCTGTTGCTGCGCTCTCCTGCGTGGCTCTGAAGCTTCCCCCCCACCACCCCCTGTCTCCGCCAGTGAAGGGGCTTCCTAGTGTGTGGGAAGTTTTCCTCCTTCACAGCTCCCTCCCAGAGGGGCAGGTCCCATCCCTCTTCTTTTGTCTCTGTTTTTTCTTTTTTCTTTTGCCCTACCCATGTATGTGGGGAGTTTCTTGCCTTTTGGGAAGTCTGAGGTCTTCTGCCAGCATTCAGTAGGTGTTCTGTAGGAGTTGTTCCACATGTAGATGTATTTTTGATGTATTTGTGGGGAGGAAGATGATCTCCACATCCTACTCCTCTGCCTTCTTGAAGGTCCCCCCTCTGTATCTTTTTAAAACCAACTTTATTAGGATCTTTAGGTTGCAAAAGCCAGTATCCCAACTCAAACCTGCTTTAGAAACAAAACCAGTAGATGTCTACCACCTCCACACATTCCTGCATCTTTAACCTCCCTGTGTTTTGAAACTCTAAATGAGCTTTCTTAGAAATAAAAGGTCAAATTGACCTAATTCTTCTTTCCAGCTGAGCGTCAGATAGTTAACTTCTCACACTTAGAAGTAGAACAGCTCTAAATAGAATAGACCTGAGGGTCAGCCAGGGCCTCCAGGGACTTCCCAGTTATTTAACCTTCCATTTCTGGAAGTTTCTAGAAGAAAATCCCATTTCTGGCTGAATCTTCCAGTCACATCTTTGCGAAACACCTTAAGAGCAACAACCATGTGTCTAGAATGGCTTACTCCTGTCAAGCTTCCAGGTTATAGGGCATTGTGGTGGTTATATTTTTGTTTACCCAGCCCTCTCTCCCTCCTCCTCTTGGGTCCCTTGAGCAATCACTTCCTCTCTCTCCATGTTGTCCAGGCAAGCCTATCAATCACAGCATATTCACCAATACCCCACCCTCTCACCACTTCCTGCAAAGGATTATGACCCAAGCCGGTCAATCAGAGTATTTCCAGGGTTAGACTAATGGATATCAGGAGAGATGCACTCTTCCTCCTAAAGTAGGTAAAGTCAGGATGAAAAGTTGGGGTAGTGGTGGCCAAAGAAAGTCATTTGCCACAGGAAAAGATAAAGCATGAAATATACAGGCAGAGCTAGAGATAATGAGGAAGACAGATGTGGTGACATCATCATTTAGGCCTGTGTAAACAACAGTCCTGAAGCTTATTCTACTTTGGGACTTCCCATGTATATGAACCAATAAATAGCATTTTTTGATTGTTAACTTGAATTGGGTTTCTCTCATTTAAAACCAAACAGCTCTAATTTATGATACTTCTCACTTATAGGGAAGCTCCCACAGGCCTCAGTTATTCAACCAGTCTTCCTCTTATCTCCCGAGATACTACTCTCTACTCTCTTGGGAGAGTGTGTGTGTGTGTTTGTGTGAGAGGGTGGTGCTTAGGATTATGAAATGATTTTAATAACAAAGAACCTGGTTGTTTGTTTCAAAAATTTGTATTTTTAAAAACACACACACAAATTTCATCTCTGTTGGGCCTACTGATCCATGGATTCACCCTGACACTGAACATTCTTTTCCATTCTAATATTCAGTACAGAACCATTTTCAGTGAACTTGGAGCAACAGGTTCTTTGCTTAAAAAAGATTTTATTCCAGGAAAGTTGTGTTAGTTATCCATTGCCAAATCACAAATTAACCCCAAACTTAACAATTTAAGAAAAGAGACATCATCTCACAATTTCTGTGATCAGGAGTCCAGGAGTGCCTCAACAGGGTGATTCTGCCTCAGTCTCTTACAACGCTGCAATCAGGGTGACAGCCAGGACTCAATTCCAGGCAAGAATTCTCTTCCAAGCTCATTCCTATGGCTGTTGGCAGTCCTCAGTTCCTCACAACATGGGCCTCTCCACAGACTGTTTCACACCATGGCAGCTGGTTTCCCCAATGAGCAATTTAAGAGAAAGCAAAAGAGTGAGCATGGACCCCCCAAGACAGAAGCCACAGTCTTTGAATAATCTAATCTGAGGAGTGACATCTATCACTTCTGCCACATCTGTTAGAAATGTGTCACTAAGTCCAGCCCACACTAAGGAAAGGGGAATTAAGCCCCATCTCTTCAAGGAAGGAGTATCAAAGAACTTGTGGACATATTTTTAAAACCACTGCACAGTGTTGGAGGTACTAACTTCCCCAAAGAGAATCTGAGTTCACTCTAAAATACCATGATCCTTTGCCAAAGACTAGACCGAGAAGTCCTAAGATTGGGTGGAGGGAATGAGGGAATGCAGCAGGAGCAGGGAGGGAAGGTGTTCCAGACAGAAACGTCTTGTCATCCACACACTCCTCAACATATCTAAAACTACCTTTAACCATTTTAAATGGTAAAAGGCTGAGAGCTTTAAGCTTTTAAATTGTGAATTAGAGAGCTCCTAGTAATACAATTCAATAAATCAGGATTAAAACACAGCTAGGAGATTACAGTAGGTAGGAAAATGGTACAATTATTAAAATCTGCAAATATGTTGATTGCTTTGAGTTGCAAAGCACCATCACCTGGCCAGTGGTATAAACAAAAAGGTTCAGAGGAGTAGAAGAGCTAGCCTCAGCTCAGCTGCTCACTCCCCTTGTCACATATGCTCATACCACACCTGGGACTTTAGGAGTGCTGAGTCTTGTCCCATGTCCATTCATGTCCTCCATTCCTTAAGTATCCCACCTGTTGAGCTCTTCTGTAAAATCCTTAAACAGTATATTATTATTTGGTGATAAACCAAATATGGTCTGATTAACAGTTCTGCTTTTTAAATATTTAAAAATCACAATTTTTATTTTCTCATTGTTGAATGACATTTGCAGGCAGTTCCCATCTTTAGATGCTTTGCATTCATCACTTGCCTCACTAGACCAGTGGTTCTCAACTTTGGCTACATATTATTATAGAATCATCTGGAAATTCCTTTCCATTCCAGGATTCAACACAGGAAATGAAAGAGAACCAGTTTCAACAAACTAAGAATAACATTTTTTTTCACTAAAAACAAATTTCCTTAGTGGGAAGTCAAGATTGAAAACTAACACTTTAGAATCTTTCTACTCAAAGTGCCCTATACACCAACAGCATCCTTGTTATGTGGGAGCTTGTTAGAAATGCAGAATCCCAGACCCCACCTCTGAATCAGATCTGCATTTTTACCAAGATTCCCAGGTGATTCATATGCCCATTAAAGTTTTTGTTTTATTTTGTTTTAGTTTTTATCCATTAATTTTATTAATTTTATTTTTATTTTTTAAAAATTTTATTTATTTTTGGCTGCGTTGGGTCTTTGTTGCTGCGCACAGGCTTTCTCTAGTTGTGGTGAGCGGGGGCTACTCTTTGTTGTGGTGCGTGGGCTTCTTATCGCGGTGGCGTCTCTTGTTGTGGGGCACAAGCTCTAGGCGTGTGGGCTTCAGTAGTTGCAGCATGCGGGCTCAGTAGTTGTGGCTCGTGAGCTCTAGAGTGCAGGCTCAGTAGTTGTGGTACATGGGCTTAGTTGCTCCGTGACATGTGGAATCTTCCCAGACCAGGGATCGAACCCATGTCCCCTGCGTTGGCAAGCAGATTCTTATCTACTGCGCTACCGGGGAAGTCCTATCCATTCATTTTATTATGACATATTTCACACAAATAAGCAAGCATATAAAGAACCCCCATATAGCTGACATTTTGTCCTATGCCTTAAGATAAAGACTACAATGAAAAGCAAATTAGAAATAGTTGAGATCCCCTTTATGTTCTTTCTAGAGTTTATTCATATACTTCCCTTCCCAGAGGTGAGGTTGTTCTGAAACCTCCCATCTATGTTTTTATATCTTCATTGCATCTTTTCCTATTGCTTTGTGCTTCCAAACATTATATCTGCATTATTTCTCTATAATTTCTAATTTGTATGCTCGTTTAACATTCTGTGTGGAGAATATCCATGCTGACAGATGTAAATCTAATATAATTATTCAACTATAGTATCATATTCTATTATGTGAATATACCATATATTATATAATTTATTCTGTATTTGAAATTAATCATTAATCCAAAAATTCAAATGGTTTTTCTTTTTTTTAATAAGATTTTTTTTTAACATTTATTTATTTCTTTATTTACCTATTTATTTGGTTGTGCTGGGTCTTAGTTGCGGCAGGCGGGCTCCTTATTCACAGCTTGTGGGCTCCTTAGTTGGGGCTCACAACCTCCTTAGTTGTGGCATGTGAATTCTTAGTTGTAGCATGCATGTGGGATCTAGTTCCTTGACCAGGGATCGAACCCGGGCTCTCTGCATTGGGAGCTTGGAGTCTTAACCACTGCACCACCAAGGAAATCCCAAATGGTTTTTCATTTCTCACAGTTACAGTGTTGAAATAAACATTTTATTCTGGCTTCCTTTTACACTTGTGAAAGTGCCTGTATAGGTCATATATCTACAGTAGATTTTCAACTTTAACAATTTTATGAAACTCTGCTCCAAAACCATTGTGCAAATAACACAGCCACCAAATTCCAACATTCTGACCAACACTTAGTATTGTCTATATTTTTTTCTCATCTGGAATAAGTGACATACAACATATATATTGATTTGCATTTCCGTGATTATAGGTACAATTGATAATAATTTGTTGATTTATTGACCCTTTAGTTTTTGTTTTTCTGCCAAATATTAATCAAATTCTTTGTCCATTTTTTAACATAAAAGTATTTAAAACTAAAAAAATTCATCTAAGAAGTGATTTGTCTGTATTCCACAAATTCTGATATATTGTGTTTTCATTTTTATTCAGTTAAAAAGAATGTCTAATACTTTTTTTTTTTTTTTTTAATTTTTATTTATTTATTTATTTATGGCTGTGTAGGGTCTTCGTTTCTCTGCGAGGGCTTTCTCTAGTTGCGGCAAGTGGGGGCCACTCTTCATCGCGGTGCGCGGGCCTCTCACTATCGCGGCCTCTCTTGTTGCGGAGCACAGGCTCCAGACGCGCAGGCTCAGCAATTGTGGCTCACGGGCTTAGTCGCTCCGCGGCATGTGGGATCTTCCCAGACCAGGGCTCGAACCCGTGTCCCCTGCATTGGCAGGCAGATTCTCAACCACTGCGCCACCAGGGAAGCCCCTGTCTAATACTTTTAAGACTTCTTTTTCTTAAGGTGCACAACTGGATGTTTGATACACATATACGATATGAAATCATCACCACCATCAAGCTAATAAACATGTCTGAGTCACATAGTTACCATTTTCTTTCTTTTTTTTTTGTGGTAAGAACACTTAAGATCTACTCTCTTAGCAAATTTTAAGTATACAATACAGTATTGTTAACTATAGCCACATTGCTGTACATTAGAACTCCAGAACTTATTCATCTTGTATAACTGAAATTTTGTGCTCCTTAACGAACATCTTCCCATGTTCCCCTCCCCACCAGGTCCTGGCAACCATTATTTTACTCTCTGCTTCTATGACTTTGACTATTTCAGGTTGCACATATAAGTGAGATCATGCAATATTTATCTTTCTGTGTCTGGCTTAGTTTCCTTGGCATGATGTCTTTCACCTTTATTCATGTTGTCACAAGTGGCAGGATTTCCTTCTTTTTAAAGGCTGAATGATATTCCATGTATATACATACCACATTTTCTTCATCCATTCATCTGTTGATGAACATTTAGTTGGTTTCCATTTCTTGACTACTGTAAATAATGCTGCAGTGAATATGGAGATGTATATATCTCTTTGAGATAAATATTTCATTTCCTTTGGATATATACCCAAATGTGGGATTGCTGGATCATATGGTAGTTCTATTTTTAATTTTTTGAAGAACCTCCTTACTGTTTTCCATAATGGCTATATCCATTTACATTCCCAAAAACAGTGTACAAGTGTTCCCTTTGCTCCATATCCTCAACAACATTTATCTTTAGTCTTTTAGCTAGTAGAAATTCTAACAGGTGTGAGGTGATAATTCATTGTGGTTTTGATTTACATTTCCCTGATGATTAGTGATGTTGAGCACCTTTTCATATACCTGTTGGCTATTTGTATGTTTCCTTTGAAAACAATGTCTCTTCAGGTCTTTTGTCTGTTTTTTAACTGGGTTATTTGACTTTTTGCTATTGCTTTATATGAGTTCCTTAAAATATTTTGGATATTAACTCTTTATCAGATATATGATTTGTAAATATCTTCTCCCATTCCATAGGTTGCCTTTTTACTCTGTTAACTGTTTCCTTTGCTGTGCGGAAACCTTTTAGTTTGATGCAATCCCACTTGCCTATTTTTGCTTTTGTTGCCTTTGCTTTTGGTGTCATAGGCAAAATAATCATTGCCCAGACCAATGTCAAGATGTTTTCCCTATGTTTTCTTCTCAGGATTTTGTGAATTCAGGTTTTACATTTAAGTCTTTAATCCATTTTGAGTTGATTTTTGTATGTGGTGTGAGATAAGGATCCAATTTCATTCTTCTGTATGTGGATATCCAATTTTCCCAACACTATTTATTGAAGACACTGTCCTTTCCTCATCATGTATTCCTGACACTCTTGTCAAAGATCAATTGACTAGAGATATGTGGATTTATTTCTGTGTTCTCTGATCTGTTGCATTGGTCTATATGTCTGTTTTTATACCAGTTCCATACTATTTTGATTACTGTCACCTAAATGAGAGCCAGGACCCAGAGACACAGCAGCAAACCACAGAGCATTTTTTACTAACTTAATAAACATTTGTCATTTAATATAATTTTTCCTTTTTAGTTTTTGTGCAAAGTTATGATATGGTAGGTTTTTAAAATGTAACATATATGGTGTCTCTTATTCCCACTGTGTAGGACATAGCCTATAACTTTGTTCAATATCATTGTACATATTATATTTTCCCCTTAATAAAGTACATTATGAATCTTAGAGCATGATCCCTAATTATGATACTTTGGGGAAATTCTAGCCACTTTTGAGCTTTGTACTTTATGGCATAGTTTACAAGTACACATCATAGCAAAAGAAAAAAGGAAAACTTTCTATACTTCTCTGAATATTTCATAATTCCTATCACCAGGTGCCTTGGATGTGGACAATACAGGCTCAATCAATATGTGTTTTTACATTTTTTATTTTTTAACTACTTCTTTCTCTCAAATTCTTGAGACCTAACGGAATGCTCTATCATGGTTGCAGGTTTTGGTGCAGAGAAGCAACGACTTCTAAACAGGGATACTCATGGCAACCTAATTTATTATAGCTAAAAATAGAAAGCATTTTAGATTTCAAATGGAGGGTGAACAGTCAAATAAAGCACTACATATTCAAGTAGCCAAATGTTACACAAGTATTACAAACCATGAATCTAAAGAATAAATAACATCTTAGGGAATATGCTCATGTAAAATGTTAAGTAAAAAAGTTTTTAGAGATTAAGAAAGAAAAATCAGAGTGTAAAATCACATATACAGTGCAATCTGAATGTCCCGTAACTCCCTGCTGCTTTGGGTAGTCTGTGGGCTAGCATCAGAGGCATCAGTTGGAGCTTATTAGATAATCAGACTTTAGGCTCCACACCAAACCCACTGAATCGGAATCTTAAGGGGATTATTTGGCACATCAAAGGCTGAGAAACCTCATCCAGGCCTTACTGACTTGGGGAGCAGCATCAAGTCGCTTTAACAGTTTGAACCAAAGTTCAATGCTTCTTTAGCACCCAACAACCTAAGACCACAGCCCCCTCCAAATACACATCTAGTGTCTCCAAAGGGGCTTCCATAAGTATAGACTCAGGCACTGGGGTGGTGGCTTTACTTCGCCCTCAGTATCCCCAAGGGGGAAAATGATCTTTGATAATGGTGATAATTTAAAAATTATGTCAGAGCAAGTGGGGGAAGGATGTATTGCAGTCTCTCATTGAATATGCCATTTGTATAATCTCTGCCCATTGTCTTCCTTTCTGCTCCCTCCTAGCCTTCACATGCCTCCTCTCTTACCTAAGAAGGGTCAAGGAGGAGACCCAGCATCCCAGAGTTAGGAGAAATGATTGTGCCCTCATGTGCAATGATGGATACCACCACAGAAAGCAACATGCATGCTATCCCATTCCTTCACACTAGGATACAGGCATCACTATCCCTCTTGACCATTGTCCTAATGGCCACTTTGTAATGGGGCCGACCTTGCTGATGTGGCCCACCCTGGTCCGCTGCTAGTCAAAACCCCCCTCCAAGCACTGCCCTCATAGTTAGACCAGTTCACCTTGGGCCTAGGCCATGGTTCTCACTGTTAGATTGCCATGTGGGGCTCTACAAGGTCACTGCCCATATCATGGTTCCTATCTAGGTGCCTCTACTCACTTAGTTGCTGGTGTCCTCAGATAATTCAGTGCAGTGCTCTGGGCCACCATTAGAAGTGCCTATGAACTTTTTGTCCTTTGGGCTGAGGTCACCAGCCTTCTCCACACCGCAGATACCACATGTCTGCCAAGAAGGGGAAATGCAAGAGGATATGGGCTTAAGCAGAAATTAGACAAGGGCAAAGGGGTTTGGGACTAGGAAACATTTCTCCTGAGAGTTTCCTAAGAAAAAGACCTTCCTGGTTATATTCAAGCATATAGTATGTAACACAATAGAAAAGCACAATAATGGGACTTAGGAGACCTAGTGTCTTATCCTAGTTCCCTGTGTGACCTTGGGAAAGTCAATCTCAGATCCTCAATTTCCCTCTTTTTAGAATGATGGGTAAAAATATTTGCATAGCCTATCTCCAAGTTCTGGTCAAGTTCAATGAGGTAATATTTGGAAAGAGGCTTCAAAATCTATAAGATGTAGTATTAGTACCAATAATATGCAGCATCATGGTAAGAAAAAAGATAATCTATGCCAAAATTGGCCTCAAAAAATATCATACCTGTTCACCTGGTAGAACCCATGGGTTGGCATTGTATATTACAAGGTCAAGAGTAAACTTGGAGACTGGTCTAGATTAAAAATTAACAGTGCGTTAGAAAGTGACACACAGCTGCTACCTGGTAGGGGAAATTGAGGGCATCCAGACAGAATGAAATGTTTATTACAGGGGAAAAAAAAAGCATTTTGTTCTAAAAGCATACAATAAAAGAATACCCACGTTTTATTTTCTCAAACATCTATGCAACTGTTCAGATCCTAAATATAGGAGGTTTTTGCTTTTCATAATGTATCTTTCAGTCTACATAGATTTGGAGCAAAATAAACACCATATATACAGTATAATGGCTTTGTTGATTTGGTTAAATTAGCTGAAGGCGTTGTCGACTTCATCATTAAAATTCATTTCTCAATGTTTTTCAGCTTTATTGACTCTTTCATCAATTCTTCCTCACTTCTGTCCTCATTCTTTTCCTCCTGTCTCTTTCAATTTCCTATCTAAAATGTTCCA
The DNA here is from genome assembly GCF_949987535.1 of Balaenoptera acutorostrata. Classification (NCBI taxonomy): domain Eukaryota; kingdom Metazoa; phylum Chordata; class Mammalia; order Artiodactyla; family Balaenopteridae; genus Balaenoptera; species Balaenoptera acutorostrata. The sequence goes on from NC_080079.1 coordinate 39,567,651, forward strand.
AAATAATTATTATAAAAGTTGGAGAAAGATGATGAAGCTTTTTTATTGGAAAGAGACGAACCTTCCAAACTCATTCTCAACTCATCACCACAGCACCTAGAATATGGAGTGGAAATTTGTATCTTGAGAGTGCCTCGGTGCTTAAGCATGCAGAACAGATGTTTCATTTCACAAGTTTTCCCAATTTATTATACATGATATCTCTATCTGTGTGAGAGGAACACTGCTTTGGGGAATAGGACTTTCCATTTTCCCCAGCAAGCTGATGCATGGAAATGGGCTGTTGAGTCAGCTTCTATTCACCTCAGGAGAGGAGGTTTCTCAAATGCTGTTTATTTTCTTACAAGGACATCAAGGGGAAACAATCACAGTTCCATACTCTCACCTCTGCACATGTCATTTCCCTACCCAGAATCCATATAATTGGATGCACCCATCTTGCAAGGCATGGCTTAATTTCACATCTTTTTGTGAAATTGATGAACCTGCCTCGGAGTGATAGCTCTTTCTTCAAACGGCTAAACAGTATCTGTTGGTGTTATCGTTTTCATCGTCATCATTAGCAACGTAGGAGGGAAAAGAGTGGTATTGGTTAGGGAAGTGATATTATATTCACCTCTTCCTGTTGCACTGTAAGCTCCATGATGGCAGAGACCATTTTTATTGCTCTTTGCCTCCCCTCACAATGGCTAGCACAGTGCGTTTCACATGGTTAGTGTTTAAAAAAGATTGTTTAGTCAATTATGTAAAATGGCCTTGCTAAATTTGGTAGCCTAACTTTGCTCTTGCATTAAGGCTAGAAGAGAGGGGGAAGAAGAAATAAGAAAATAAAAACCAATCCTGAAAGCTAGTGGGACAAAGAATTAGAAGAAAAACACAAAAATATAAATCAGGTAATCCTCAGGTCTGAAAGTCTAGTTTCTCTCCTGGTCTAGACACTCACCCACCTCTGCTTCTCTTAATTCTCTTTTTTCCCTACAATGATTTTCCAAACAACCCTGAATTAGTCTTCTAATTTCACATACTTAAGAATGTCCAAACCACTTATTCTCAGACACTGCCAGTAAGTGGGTCAACTGATATAACCCTGAATGTAAAAGCAACCAGGGAGTATACACTAAGAGTTCTAAAAATATTCATACCCATTGTCTCAGTAATTCTACTTCTGGGACTCTATCCTAACTGTGAACAAAGATGTATGGCTTAAAGTTTTCAATATGGCTTTATTTATACAGAGTTAGGAACAATCCAACAGTTCTACAGCAGGGGAAGATGTGAATAAATTATGACACAAGCCTCTTGCTGGAATGTTTATTGAAAAGTTATTTTAAGTTATGTTTTAAAGACATTTCAACCTATTTCATTTTTAAAATTAGGATACAATGAAATTGACTTTTTGTGTGACCAATTCAATGAATATTCGTGTCTATATAGATTTGTATAACCACCACCAAAATCAAGATAAGAAACAGTTCTATCACCCCAAAAAACTCCCTGTGCTATTCCTTTGTCATCACACCCTTCCCTGCCCCAGTTCCTGACAACCAAGGCTGTTTTCCGTATTTATAGTTTTGTCTTTTCAGGAATGTCATGCAAATGGAATCATCCGTATGCACTTCAGTGTTCTGGGACTGGCTTCTTTCATTCAGCATGACTTTGAGGTTCATCAGCGTTGCTGTGCATATCAATAGTTCTTTTCTTTTTTACTGCTGAGTAGTATTCCAAATGCATTGATGTGGCACAGTTTATTTATTTACCCATCGAAGGACATTTGGGTTGTTTACAGTGTTTGGTGATGAATACAGCAACTATACACATTCATGTATAGCTATGTGGACATAAGTTATTATTTCTCTAGGGTAAATACTTAGGAGTGGGATTACTGGCTCATGTGGTAAGGACTAACTTCATGAGAAACTGTCAATCTGTTTTCCAGAGTTAAAAGCATTTTTAATAATACAGAGAAGTGCTGATGTTATAAATGAGAAAGTAGAAAATGAAATTGTATACACACTATAAAATATGCATAAGAATAAGCCTGGAAAGAAATGTATCAAAGTGATAAAAAGTGATTTTCTTGCTGTAATTGGAGTATATGTAGGCTTTTGTTTTCTTCTTTTCTGTGGAAACTCAATGGCTCCTGACATCACCAGTGAGTAAAAACGTATCAAATTTACAGTAATTACATAAATTCTAGTGCTCAGAGGTCCCACTTCCTCTATTAACTATAAATACCTAGTCTTGTCCAGAGAACTCCCTCCCTAGTTTTTTCTTATAGAAGCAGAGCCATGAAGTCAAGACTGCTTCCTGTATCTCTGAAGCTCCTCTACTGTTATGTCTGAGGGTTCTACTTCCTGCCCCTCTGTTGCCCGTTATGCTGTGCTACCCCCAACTTGAAGGCTGTGCTTCTGGAAGCTTCCTCAGAACCACTGACCTTTGTTGTTCTTTCACCTCGGTTACCAGGAGAGCTCCCGCTGCTTCTCTGGTGGCTCCTAGTGACAGCTTTCCTTCTATCATTCACAGGCATGGTGAAGTGAGGCAGGGGTGGCAGGGGAACAACCTAACACTGCTCCCTCTGACAACTGTCTTGCTGACACTACAGACTCCAGCCCCTCACTCACAGTGTTTTCTCTCAAGGGTCAATGACTTTCCCTCCATTCCAGCCTCTGGGAGAACCTAACACTATCAGGCATGCCTGTCCATGAGTGAAGCCCACTGGATCACGGACAAAGTTCCCTCCCACGGGACTCCTTACCACAGTTGAAATCACCAGACATGCTTCAGCACCCACAAGCCACCAAAACCAGAAAGGAGCTGCCGGGCATTCCCTGGCAGCACACCACAGACCTCTAGGGGGCACTGTTGTCTCATACCACATGTTTATCTCCACGCAGTTTAACTCACTCTCAGATCTCACCCAGCCAAATTATCACTGCACCAGTATTTTCCAAATATTTAATGAGGATGCGCTACTTTTATAATCAGAAAAAATAATAAATTACTAATAAGCTGAAGAAATCAGGGAGTTATTTAAACACCAAAGCAAAATACTCATAGAGGGGATTTCCTAAACTGTAAAATTAGCTTCCATTTTATAGCCTACTTTCTAGACTATTGCTTTCTCTGTTAACCTTTCTCATGATTCAAAGCCCAAAGTTATGTGTCCTTTAGTTAAGTTGCTAGATTACATGACTCTTGTTTTTAATTTTCCATATTTAAAATAGCATTGACCACCTATTTTTAAAGCTTCTAAAATAATTTTAGTATTATCCTCTAAGCTTTTCAGGGGAAACTGAGAGTAATACTTCTTCCCTTTCTGTTGTACAGAGATAGCAGAGAACTAAAGAGATGGATAGTAGTCTTAGTTCTTACAAGAACATCTATATATAAATGCAGAATATTCTTTTTAAAATTTTTTATTGACGTATAGTTGATATACAATATTATATAAGTTACAGGTGTACAATATAGTGATTCACAATTTTTAAAGGTTATGCTCCATTTATAATTATTGTAAAATTATAAAATATTGTGTTATACAATATATCCTTGTAGCTTATTTTATGCCTAATAGTTTGTGCCTCTTAATCTCCTACCCCATATTGCCCCTCCCCCTTCCCTCTCCCCACTGGTAACCACTAATTTGTTCTCTGTATCTGTGGTCTGCTTCTTTTTTGTTATATTCACTAGTTTGTTGTATTTTTTAGATTCCACATATAAGTGATATCATACAGTATTTGTCTTTCTCTCTCACCTAAGTAAAATGCAAAATATTCTAATAAGTGAAAAGATAATGCTACCAATTTATCCATATAAGAGCATGAGTTTTGAGTCTTTTGAGTTGAGCAATTCAACTTAGGTGAGTTCACCTACTCCCTTCCAGTGAACACCCCTCTCCCCCCTGCTAGTGGTGAAGGGGACATGCAGATCTATCAACTGTGTGGCCAGGGAGAAATAGGCTGTACAGAGTTATGGGTTGGATATAAATATAACCAACCCATGCCAGATTCAGAAACCAACCCCACCAGAAGAAAACTTTATTCATTCACCAAGTACTTATAGAATGCCCTCTACTTGCCAAGCACTGTTCCAGGTGCTGGGATATAGGGGAAAACTACATAGACAAAATTCCTGCTCTCACATAGTTCACATTCTGGGCATGGCTAGAAGATAGCTACAAAAGAAAAATAAATAAGAAGAGTATTTATTTGAGAATTAAAATAGGATAGAGACTGACTTGTGGTGGCTACTTTATATTGGGGGCTCAGGGAAGGACTCTTTGAGGAGGTAGTATTTTAGTTGAGATCTGAGTGATAAGGAGCTAGCCTTGAGAGGAATAAGGGGTTTAAGGGAGTGTTTCAGAAAAAGGAAACACCTAATACAAAGGCTGGAACAAATTGAATGGCTTTAAGAAATAAAAGTAGGTAAGAGTGGCTGGAGTAGAATATGGAGGGAAGAAGATGAAGTCAGAAAGGTAGGCGAGAGTTTGGTCAAGTAAGTCTAGTGGGCCAAGGAAAAGAATTTGAATTTTACTTTAGTCCAATGAGAGACACAGAGGATTTCACACAGAGGAATGAAACGATCTGATACAGGTTTTTAAAAACCACTCTTACTGCCATTAGGAGGGCAAGCTTGGGAGCATGGAGATGATGATTATTATTATTTTAATTGAAGTATAGTTGATTTACAATGTTGTGTTAGTTTCTTGTGTACAGCAAAGTGATTCAGTTATACATATATATACATAATCTTTTTTCATATTCTTTTCCATTATGGTTTATTACAGGATATTGAATATAGCTCCCTGTACTATCCATTCTGTATATAATAGTTTGCATCTGCTAACCCCAAGTTCCCACTCCATCCCTCCCCCACCTCCCTCCCCCTTGGCAACCATGAGTCTGTTCTCTATGCCTGTGAGTCTGTTTCTATTTTGTATATATATTCATTTGTGTCATATTTTAGATTCCAAATATAAGTGATATCACATGGTATTTGTCTTTTTTTTTTTTTAATGTCTGAAACATTTATATTAACATATTTCCATACAAATAACCCAATGAAAGTTTAGTATTGGTTGTTTTGTTTGTTTTTTTATACTGCAGGTTCTTATTAGGCATCAGTTTTATACACATCAGTGTATACATGTCAATCCCAATCGCCCAATTCAGCACACCACCATCCCCACCTCACCGCAGTTTTCCCCCCTTGGTGTCCATATGTCCATTCTCTACATCTGTGTCTCAACTTCTGCCCTGCAAACTGGCTCATCTGTACCATTTTTCTAGGTTCCACATACATGCATTAATATACGATATTTGTTTTTCTCTTTCTGACTTACTTCACTCTGTATGACAGTCTCTAGATCCATCCACGTCTCAACAAATGACTCAATTTCGTTCCTTTTTATGGCTGAGTAATATTCCATTGTATATATGTACCACACCTTCTTTATCCATTCGTCTGTTGATGGGCATTTAGGTTGCTTCCATGACCTGGCTATTGTAAATAGTGCTGCAATGAACATTTGGGTGCATGTGTCTTTTTGAATTACGGTTTTCTCTGGGTATATGCCCAGTAGTGGGATTGCTGGGTCATATGGTAATTCTATTTTTAGTTTTTTAAGGAACCTCCATATTGTTCTCCATAGTGGCTGTATCAATTTACATTCCCACCAACAGTGTAAGAGGGTTCCCTTTTCTCCACACCCTCTCCAGCATTTGTTGTTTGTAGATTTTCTGATGATGCCCATTCTAACAGGAGTGAGGTGATACCTCATTGTAGTTTTGATTTGCATTTCTCTAATAATTAGTGATGTTGAGCATCTTTTCATGTGCTTCGTGGCCGTCTGTATGTCTTCTTTGGAGAAATGTCTATTTAGGTCTTCTGCCCATTTTTGGATTGGGGTGTTTGTTTCTTTGATATTGAGCTGAATGAGCTGTTTATATATTTTGGAGATTAATCCTTTGTCCGTTGATTCATTTGCAAATATTTTCTCCCATTCTGAGGGTTGTCTTTTCGTCTTGTTTATGGTTTCCTTTGCTGTGCAAAAGCTTTGAAGTTTCATTAGGTCCCACTTGTTTATTTTTGCTTTTATTTCCATTACTCTAGGAGGTGGATCAAAAAAGATCTTGCTGTGATTTATGTCAAAGAGTGTTCTTCCTATGTTTTCCTCTAAGAGTTTTATAGTGTCCAGTCTTATATTTAGGTCTCTAATCCATTTTGAGTTTATTTTTGTGTATGGTGTTAGGGAGTATTCTAATTTCATTCTTTTACATGTAGCTGTCCAGTTTTCCCAGCACCACTTATTGAAGAGACTGTCTTTTCTCCATTGTATATCTTTGCCTCCTTTGTTATAGATTAGTTGACCATAGGTGCGTGGGTTAATCTCTGGGCTTTCTATCTTGTTCCATTGATCTATGTTTCTGTTTTTGTGCCAGTACCATATTGTCTTGATTACTGTAGCTTTGTAGTATAGTCTGAAGTCAGGGAGTCTGATTCCTCCAGCTCCATTTTTTTGCCTCAAGACTGCTTTGGCTATTCGGGGTCTTTTGTGTCTCCATACAAATTTTAAGATGATTTGTTCTAGCTCCGTAAAAAATGCCATTGGTAATTTGATAGGGATTGCATTGAATCTGTAGATTGCTTTGGGTAGTATACTCATTTTCACAATGTTGATTCTTCCAATCCAAGAACATGGTATATCTCTACATCTGTTGGTATCATCTTTAATTTCTTTCAGCAGTGTCTTATAGTTTTCTGCATACAGGTCTTTTGTCTCCCTAGGTAGGTTTATTCCTAGGTATTTTATTCTTTTTGTTGCAATGGTAAATGGGAGTGTTTCCTTAATTTCTCTTTCAGATTTTTCATCATTAGTGTATAGGAATGCAAGAGATTTCTGTGCATTAATTTTGTAACCTGCAACTTTACCATATTCATTAATTAGCTCTAGCAGTTTTCTGGTGGCAGTTTTAGGATTCTCTATGTATAGTATCATGTCATCCGCAAACAGTGACAGTTTTACTTCTTCTTTTCCAATTTGTATTCCTTTTATTTCTTTTTCTTCTCTGATTGCCATGGCTAGGACTTCCAGAACTATGTTGAATAATAGTGGTGAGAGTGGACATCCTTGTCTCGTTCCTGATGTTAGAGGAAATGCTTTCAGTTTTTCACCATTGAGAATGATGTTTGCTGTGGGTTTGTCATATATGGCCTTTATTATGTTGAGGTAGGTTCCCTCTATGCCCACTTTCTGGAGAGTTTTTATCATAAATGGGTGTTGAATTTTGTCAAAGGCTTTTTCTGCATCTATTGAGATGATCATATGGTTTTTATTCTTCAGTTTGTTAATATGGTGTAACACATTGATTGATTTGCGTATATTGAAGAATCCTTACATCCCTGGGATAAATCCCACTAGATCGTGGTGTATGATCCTTTTAATGTGTTGTTGGATTCTGTTTGCTAGTATTTTGTTGAGGATTTTTGCATCTATATTCATCAGTGATATTGGTCTGTAATTTTCTTTTTTTGTAGCGTCTTTGTCTGGTTTTGGTATCAGGGTGATGGTGGCCTCATAGAATGACTTTGCGAGTGTTCCTTCCTCTGCAATTTTTTGGAAGAGTTTGAGAAGGATGGGTGTTAGCTCTTCTCTAAATGTTTGATAGAATTCACCTGTGAAGCCATCTGGTCCTGGACTTTTGTTTGTTGGAAGATTTTTAATCACAGTTTCAATTTCATTACTTGTGATTGGTCTGTTCATATTTTCTGTTTCTTCCTGATTCAGTCTTGGAAGGTTATACCTTTCTAAGAATTTGTCCATTTCTTCCAGGTTGTCCATTTTATTGGCATAAAGTTGCTTGTAGTAGTCTCTTAGGATGTTTTGTATTTCTGCGGTGTCTGTTGTAACTTCTCCTTTTTCATTTCTGATTTTATTGATTTGAGTCCTCTCCCTCTTTTTCTAGATGAGTCTGGCTAATGGCTTATCAATTTTGTTTATCTTCTCAAAGAACCAACTTTTAGTTTTATTGATCTTTGCTATTGTTTTCTTTGTTTCTATTTCATTTATTTCTGCTCTGATCTTTATGATTTCTTTCCTTCTGCTAACTTTGGGTTTTGTTTGTTCTTCTTTCTCTAGTTTCTTTAGGTGTAAGGTTAGATTGTTTACTTGAGATTTTTCTTGTTTCTTTAGGTAGGCTTGTATAGCTATAAACTTCCCTCTTAGAACCGCTTTTGCTGCATCCCATAGGTTTTGGGTCGTCGTGTTTTCATTGTCATTTGTCTCTAGGTATTTTTTTATTTCCTGTTTGATTTCTTCAGTGATCTCTTGGCTATTTAGTAATGTATTGTTTAGCCTCCATGTGTTTGTCTTTTTTACGTTTTTTTCCCTGTAATTCATTTCTAATCTCATAGTGTTGTGGTCAGAAAAGATGCTTGATATGATTTCAATTTTCTTAAATTTACTGAGGCTTGATTTGTGACCCAAGATGTGATCTATCCTGGAGAATGTTCCGTGCGCACTTGAGAAGAACGTGTAATCTGCTGTTTTTGGATGGAATGTCCTATATATATCAATTAAATCTATCTGGTCTATTGTGTCATTTAAAGCTTCTGTTTCCTTATTTATTTTCATTTTGGATGATCTGTCCATTGGTGTAAGTGAGGTGTTAAAGTCCCCCACTATTATTGTGTCACTGTCGATTTCCTCTTTTATAGCTGTTAGCAGTTGCCTTATGTATTGAGGTGCTCCTATGTTGGGTGCATATATATTTATAATTGTTATATCTTCTTCTTGGATTGATCCCTGAATCATTATGTAGTGTCCTTCCTTGTCTCTTGTAACATTCTTTATTTTAAAGTCTATTTTATCTGATATGAGTATAGCTACTCCAGCTTTCTTTTGATTTCCATTTGCATGGAATATCTTTTTCCATCCCCTCACTTTCAGTCTGTATGTGTCCCTAGGTCTGAAGTGGGTCTCTTGTAGACAGCATATATATGGGTCTTGTTTTTGTATCCATTCAGCAAGCCCGTGTCTTTTGGTTGGGGCATTTAATCCATTCACGTTTAAGGTAATTATCGATATGTATGTTCCTATGACCATTTTCTTAATTGTTTTGGGTTTGTTTTTGTAGGTCCTTTTCTTCTCTAGTGTTTCCCACTTAGAGAAGTTCCTTTAGCATTTGTTGTAGAGCTGGTTTGGTGGTGCTGAATTCTCTTAGCTTTTGCTTGTCTGTAAAGCTTTTGATTTCTCCATCAAATCTAAATGAGATCCTTGCCGGGTAGAGTAATCTTGGTTGTAGGTTCTTCCCTTTCATCACTTGAAGTATATCATGCCACTCCCTTCTGGCTTGCAGAGTTTCTGCTGAGAAATCAGCTGTTAACCTTATGGGAGTTCCCTTGTATGTTATTTGTCGTTTTTCCCTTGCTGCTTTCAATAACTTTTCTTTGTCTTTAATTTTTGCCACTTTGATTACTATGTGTCTCGGCGTGTTTCTCCTTGGGTTTATTCTGTATGGGACTCTCTGCGCTTCCTGGACTTGGGTGGCTATTTCCTTTCCCATGTTAGGGAAGTTTTCGACTATAATCTCTTCAAATATTTTCTCTGGTCCTTTCTCTCTCTCTTCTCCTTCTGGGACCCCTATAATGCGAATGTTGTTGCGTTTAATGTTGTCCCAGAGGTCCCTTAGGCTGTCTTCATTTCTTTTCATTCTTTTTTCTTTATTCTGTTCCGCAGCAGTGAATTCCACCATTCTGTCTTCCAGATCACTTATCCGTTCTTCTGCCTCAGTTATTCTGCTATTGATTCCTTCTAGTGTAGTTTTCATTTCAGTTATTGTATTGGTCATCTCTGTTTGTTTGTTCTTTAATTCTTCTAGGTCTTTGTTAATCATTTCTTGCATCTTCTCAATCTTTGCCTCTATTCTTATTCCGAGGTCCTGGATCATCTTCACTATCATTATTCTGAATTCTTTTTCTGGAAGGTTGCCTATCTCCACTTCATTTAGTTGTTTTTCTGGGGTTTTTTCTTGTTCCTTCATCTGGTACATAGCCCTCTGCCTTTTCATCTTCTCTGTCTTTCTGTAACTGTGGTTTTTGGTGCACAGGCTGCAGGATTGTAGTTTTTCTTGCTTCTGCTGTCTGCCCTCTGGTGGTTGAGGCTATCTAAGAGGCTTGATGGGAGGCTCTGGTGGTGGATAGAGCTGACTGTTGCTGTGGCGGTCAGAGCTCAGTAAAACCTTAATCCACTTGACTGTTGATGGGTGGGGCTGGGTTCCCTCCCTGTTGCTGTGGCAGTCAGAGCTCAGTAAAACCTTAATCCACTTGACTGTTGATGGGTGGGGCTGGGTTCCCTCCCTGTTGGCTGTTTTGCCTGAGGCAACCCAACACTGGAGCCTACCCGTGCTCTTTGGTGGGGTTAATGGCAGACTCTGGGAGGGCTCACGCCAAGGAGAACTTCCCAGGACCTCTGCTGCCAGTGTCCTTATCCCCACGGTGAAACAGAGCCACCACCCGCCTCTGCAGGAGACCCCCCAACACCAGCAGGTACGTCTGGTTCAGTCTCCCCCAGGGTCACTGCTCCTTCCCCTGGGTCCCGATGCACACATTACTTTGTGTGTGCCCTCCAAGAGTGGGGTCTCTGTTTCCCCCAGTCCTGTCACAGTCCTGCAATCAATTCCCACTAGACTTCAAAGTCTGATTCTCTAGGAATTCCTCCTCCCGTTGCCGGACCCCCAGGTTGGGAAGCCTGACGTGGGGCTCAGAACCTTCACTCCAGTGGGTGGACTTCTGTGGTATAAGTGTTCGCCAGTCTGTGAGTCACCCACCCAGCAGTTATGGGATTTGATTTTACTCTGATTGCGCCCCTCCTACCGTCTCACTGTGGCTTCTCCTCTGTCCTTGGACGTGGGGTATCCTCCTTGGTGAAGTCCAGGGTCTTCCTGTCAATGATTGTCCAGCAGCCAGTTGTGATTCTGGTGCTCTCGCAAGAGGGAGTGAGAGCACGTCCTTCTACTCCGCCATCTTGGTTAATCTCCTGTCTTTTTTTAATTTTATTTTTTTATTGAAGTATAGTTGATTTACAATGTTGTGTTAGTTTCAGGTGTACAGCAAAGTGATTCTGTTATATATATATATATATCTATTCTTTTTCAGATTCTTTTCCTTCATAGGTTATTACAAAATATTGAGTATAGTTCCCTGTGCTATACAATTGGTCCTTGTTGGTTATCTATTTTATATATAGTAGTGTGTATATGTTAATCCCAAACTCCTAATTTTTCCCTCCCCCTCTTTTCCCTTTGGTAACCATAAGTTTGTTTTCTATGTCTGTGAGTCTATTTCTGTTTTGTATATAAGTTCATTTGTATCATTTTTCTTAGATTCCCATATAAGCAATATGTGATATTTGTCTTTCTTTGTCTGACTTACTTCACTTAGTATGATAATCTCTAGGTCCATCCATGGTGCTGCAAATGGCATTATTTCATTCTTTTTTATGGCTGAGTAGCATTCCATTGTGTATATATATCACACCTTCTTTATCCATTCATCTGTTGATGGACATTTCGGCTGCTTCCATGTCTTGGCTATTGTAAATAGTGCTGCAATGAATATTGGAGTGCATGTATCTTTTTGAATTAGAGTTTTTTCTAGATATATGCCCAGGAATGGGATTGCTGGATCCTATGGTAACTCTATTTTTAGTTTTTTAAGGAACCACCATACTGTTCTCCATAGTGGCTCCACCAATTTACATTCCCACCAACAATGTGGGAGGGTTCCCTTTTCTCCACACCCTCTCCAGCATTTATTGTTTCTAGCTTTTTTGATGATGGTCATTCTGACCAGTGTGAGGTGGTACCTCATTACAATTTTGACTTGCATTTCTCTAATAATTAGTGATGTTGAACATCTTTTAATGTGCCTGTTGGCCATTTGTATGTCTTCTTTGGAGAAATGTCTATTTAGGTCTTCTGCCCATTTTTTGATTGGGTTGTTTATTTTTTTTTTTTTTGTTATTGAGTTATGTGAGCTTTGTATATTTTGGAAATTAAGCCTTTGTCAGTTGCATCATTTGCAAATATTTTCTCCCAGTCCATAGATTCTCTTTTTGTTTTGTGTATGGTTTCCTTTGCTGTGAAAAAGTTTATAAGTTAGACTAGGTCCTATTGTTTATTTTTGCTTTTATTTCTACTGCCTTGGGAGACTGACCTAAGAAAACATTGCTACGATTTATGTCAGAGAATGTTTTGCCTATGTTCTCTCCTGGGAGTTTTATGGTATCATGTCTTATATTAAGTCCTTAAGCCATTTTGAGTTTATTTTTGTGTCTGGTGTGAGGGAGTGTTCTAGCTTCATTGATTTACATGCAGCTGTCCAGCTTTCCCAACACTACTTGCTGAAGAGATTGTCTTTTCTCCATTGTATATTCTTGACTCCTTTGTCAAAGGTTAATTGACCATAGGTGTGTGGGTTTATTTCTGGGCTCTCTATTCTGTTCCATTGATCTATATGTCTGTTTTTGTGTCAATACCATGCTGTTTTGATTACTATAGCTTTGTAGTAGTCTTTGAAATTTGGGATGGTTATGCCTCTAGCTTTGTTCTTTTTCCTCAGGATTGCTTTGGCAATTCTGGGTCTTTTATGGTTCCATGTAAATTTTAGGATTATTTGTTCTAGTTCTGTGAAAATGTCATAGGTAATTTGATAGGGGTCACATTAAATCTGTAGATGGCTTTGGGTAGTATAGCCATTTTAACAATTTAATTCTTCCAATCCAAGAGCATGGGATATCTTTCCATTTCTTTGAATCATCTTCAATTTCCTTTATCAATGTTTTATAGTTCTCAGCATATAAGTCTTTCACCTCCTTGGTCAAGTTTATTCCTAAGTATTTTATTTTATTTTTTTGATGCAAATTTAAAAGGGATTTTTTTTTTTTTACTTTCCCTTTCTGATATTTCATTGTTAGTGTAAAGAAATGCCACAGATTTCTGTATGTTAACCTTGTATCCTGCTACCTTGCTAAATTCGTTTTTCAGTTCTAATAGTTTTTGGGTGGAGTCTTTAGGGTTTTCTATGTATAGTATCATGTCATCTGCATATAATGACAGTTTTACCTCTTCCCTTCCAATTTGGATCCCTTTTATTTCTTGTCTGATTGCTGTGGCTAGGACTTCTAATACTATGTTGAATAGAAGTGGTGAGAGTGGGCATCCTTTTCTTGTTCTAGATTTTAGTGGGAAGGCTTTCAGGTTTTCACCATTGAGTGTTATGTTGGCTGTGGGTTTGTCATAAATAGCTTTTATTATGTTGAGAAAAAGAGCATGGGGATTATTTAGGCAGCTTTCACAATAACTGAAGCCAGAGGCAATGAATGTATGGAGTAAGAGTGTATCAGTAAAGGAAGAGGACAAAGTCACTACATCTTTCAGATATGGAGCTGTTGGGATTAGTTGATTTATTAGATATACATGGTGGAGGGGGAAGAGGTGGTGAGTCAAAGGACTACTCTAAGCTTTTTAGTTTGAACAGGTAAAAGGGTGGTAGTTCCATTTCCTGAGATGAGAAGACTGAGGAGAGCATGTTCCAGAAGGGAAAATTTGTGTTGAACATGTAGGCCTACTAGCCAAGCCTTTGGGTGACTTCAGGCCTGTCCCGCTGCAGCTGCTAGTTGGAAGGGTGTGATGAGGCTGGCAAGCATTCTTCTGAGTAAGCTGATCTGATTTAAGTTTTAATCTGGAAGGGGAAATCCATGGCTGGGTTTAAGATCTGAGGTCAGCAACCTGTCACACCAACAAAGAAATGTTTCTTAAGGTGATCAATAGATAAGCCTCTAGAAAGAGTAGCTCCTCAAAGTGGCCTAATTCCAACTAGGTAGCTATTACTCATTTGACTCCCACCTCTTGGCAGAGCTCTCTGATTTTTTTTTTTTTTTTTAGCTATTTAGACTTATATCTTATATATATTCACATGAATTGAAAGCACATAAGACTTCCCTGGTGGTTAAGAATCCACCTGCCAATGCAGGGGACACAGGTTTCAGCCCTGGTCCGGGAAGATCCCACATGCTATGGAGCAACTAAGCTCGTGTGCCACAACTACTGAAGCCCACGTGCCTAGAGCCTGTGCTCCACAACAAGAGAAGCTACCACAGTGAGAAGCCCGCACACCACAACGAAGAGTAGCCCCCACTCGCTGCAACTAGAGAAAGCCCACGTGCAGCAACAAAGATCCAGCGCAGCCAAAAATAAATAAATTTATATATATAAAAAAGAAAACACATATATAACATGAATTCTAAATATTTATTTTAATGTTTCAACATCCCTGAAATTTAAATAAATGAAGCTTTAGGTTTCCATAGAGAGAGCACACATGTTTAAAAATAAGAAGTCTGAGATGAAGGTTAAAAAATGGTAAAGCTGTAAATAGCTCTTAAAAACATAATATCTTCAGTCCCCCCAAATCTTAAAATATAAGTAAATGCTTTAGCTTTTGACTCCAAAACTGGAGAATTTTGTGTGCTTTGAAGAATTTTGAAGTGATACGTTTAATCATAGTGATCTTGAATAGTCATAGTCCTTAATCATACTCGCCTCCTCTTCATTACTGTGAGTGTTTGTTAATCATTCCTTTTAGTGGAAAGGCTGCCACAGCTTTGGTTTCCTTTTGGGGAATTAGATCTTCCCACTTCAGCAAGCTCTTTCTACATTAGGGTCTGCAGGTAGAGTCAGATTCTCTTGAAAGTTGAGGGGTCCCCAGTTATGCCCCTGAAGGGGTGGAAGGTTTGGGAGCATGAGGGTTGGACCCAGCAGCCAGAATCTTACAACATATTTGAAATTCTCTGAAGCAAATACTCAGGGAGGATCTATCTGGGCATCACCTTCATCTCCTACTTATTTCCCCAGGGTTGCCCACAAGTTCCTCTACCCATCACAGGGAGAAAGAACTTTGGAGAATGCCTGAATGTCAAATTTAGGAGTATATTCTTTGTACCTACATTCCATTTGAGCAGCGTAGGCATGGGCCCAGGAAACCCCTCTTATAGAATATGCATATTTATAGGACATAACTGAGAACCTCTGATCCAGGACTACCCACAATTACAATGGCCTCTTGGGCTCTACACTAACTGGTTCCCCATTAATCTCCCTGCCCTTATTTCCTACCATTCTCTCCTTGGTTCACTCTGCTCTAGCCACTCTGACATCCCTGTTTTTCTTCAAATATAGACACACTTACCTTGGGGCCTTCACATTTGCTGGTCCTCTGCCTAGAATACTCTCTCCTTGTATCCATACAGCTTGCTCCCTTACCTCCTTTAAGTCTTGGCTCCAACATCACTTTTTAAACAAGGCCCACCCATAATAACCCCCATTCAATACTGCAAACTTCCCCTCTACCACCCACACTTGCCATCCCCATTATCCAGCTCTTTTTTTTAAAGCATTCATCACCTTATAATATGTTATATCGTGTACCTATGTATTATAATTATTATTTATTGTCTATATCCTCTCAGTAGAATACAGTTCCACAAAAGGTAGAATGTTTATTTTTTTGTTTGTTAACTACTTATTCCTCTGGGCTTACAAAAGTGCCTGGCACATAATAGGCTTGTAATAATTGTTGCAGATTAAATGACTGAAGATAGCATATCTCAGAAAACTAAGACTTGATATGGTCCCTACTCTCAACACCAGTACACCTACCCAGGGCCAGTTCTTTCCTAGCACTGCTGACCTGCTGCCAGTCAGTCCTTAATGTGACAGTGCCTGGCCTTGGCCCCAATACCTGCTTGGTCCATAGGCTGTAAATGAGTCAAACTTGAGTCCACTTGCCAAATGCACAGCAAAGCCAATCTACTGACACCAGGTTGTGACGAAGGAAAGTACAGCAGGGTGCCAAGCAAGGAGAACAGGTAGCTAATGCTCAAGAGACCCAAACTCCCTGATGGCTTTCAGGGAAGGGTTTTTAAAGACAGCATGAGGGAGAGGGTCTCTGGCTGTGTGATCAGCTCATGCACAGTTCTCTGATTGGTTGATGGTGAGGTAAAAGGGTAATATTTCAGGAATCGCAGTCATCAACCTTCTGGTTCCAACCAGTCTGGGGTCTACCCACTTGTGGTCAGCAGTTTTCAGTTGGTGGGAGTCAGGTCTCTGTAAAAACAACTTAGGAATGTGCATCAGACATTATTATCCACATCCTTCAAGGAGGAACTAAGGTCCTGTGACTGTTATATGGCTATTTTATTGTTTAAATTGTTATCAATTCTCCTGCCCGACTGCTGTTCTTTGTCTCTGCATGTTCTCACTCCTCTGATCTTTAACCCTTAAGCCAGACTTTTTGAAACTCAGGGAAGGTTCAGAAGACTGAATTTTTTCTTTAAGCGAGAGGTAGGAAACACAAAGAGATCTGTTACCAAGAAAGCCTGTCTGGGGATTGCTCAGTTTCAATGCCACCACTGCTGCCCATGCCCTAGCCCAGCCACACAATGTCAGCAGCTTGTCTGGATCTGAAACTCTTCAAGTCTCAAAGTCCTTTCTCAGTCTATGCCTGCTGCCTGTGTTCTTGCTCCTGTCTACATCACTGCAGATATCCTCCTCTCTTTCAGTCAGCAACACCCCCCAGGGAAGACTGGCTGTAGGGAAGGGTGCCAGTTTCCCCAGTTGCCCCTTCTATGCTCCTCTGCAAGAGGAGCTTTTTAATCCTGTGAAGATTTTTCTGCCAACCATTAGAGGGAAAAAGACCTGGGATAATATAAACAACCAACAAGGAATTTAAAAGGTTTTGAAACATAGAATTTTCAAAGTTGTGTTTTCTCATCTGTATTTCTTTACTATTTTGAGACGTTTACATAGAATCATCTCTTTTCCTATGTACCTACTTTTGGGTAAAAAGTATTTTCAGAATTTCTCAATTATGTAAAATAGTAATGGAAAACGTTTATTGAGCAATTACTATGTGCTTGGCACCATAATGCATCTCTGTACAAATTATCTCATTTAATCCTCACAACATCTCAGTGAGATTGATGCTGTCAATCTTCCTGTTTTAGAGAGGAGAAAACTGGGGCCCAGAAAAGTTAAATATACTCCCACGGTTACACAGCTAGTCAGCTGAAGTTTCTAAATTTAAACTACAGTTTATCTAATTTGAGAGTTCAAATTTTCAACCACTATAAAATATCTCTAATACATGCAGGAGGCTAAAAGGTGCTATTTTCGGAAACTTTTTTTATTTTCAGTAGCTGGTGCCATATGTTAGTCCATTGAACAAATGTTCTATTGAGTGTCATCAATGTGACAGGTGATAGTCTAACCACTGGGGAAACAGGTGAGCGAACAAACATGGCCCTTGCACTCATAGGACATGTGTTTCTTCTTAGAATCAAATTCCTGCAATAAGTATCAATAGACTTTGAAAGGTGTATAACCTGGGGACCTCCCTGGTGGTCCAGTGGTTAGGAATCTGCCTTCCAGTGCAGGGCATGCGGGTTCAATCCCTGGTCGGGGAACTAAGATCCCACATGCCACTGGGCAACTCAGCCCACATGCTGCAATCACAGAGCCCATGCACTCTGGAGCCCACTCACCACAACTAGAGAGAAGCCTGGGCACCGCAATGAAAGATCCCGCATGCCGCAACTAAGACCCGACACAGCCAAAAATTAAAAATAAATAAATAAATATTTAAAAAAATATTTTAAAAAAGAAAAAAAGATGTACAACCGGTAACCAAGAATCCCATTTCTTTTTTTTTAAATTTATTTATTTTTGACTGCATTGGGTCTTTGTTGCTGCGTGCAGGCTTTCTGTAGTTGCAGCGAGTGGGGGCTACTCTTCCCTGTGGTGCACGGGATTCTCACTGAGGTGGCTTCTCTTGTTACAGAGCACGGGCTCTAGGCATGTGGGCTTCAGTAGTTGTGGCGTGTGGGCTCAGTAGTTGTAGCTCGCAGGCTCTAGAGCGAAGGCTCAGTAGTTGTGGTGCACGGGCTTAGTTGCTCCAAGGCATGTGGAATCTTTCCAGGCAAGGGCTCAAACCCGTGTCCCCTGCATTGGCAGATGGATTCTTAACCACTGAGCCACTAAGGAAGCCCAAGAATCCTATTTCTAAAAATGAAAATAATCTGAAATAGATACAAATAATTATATGTAGAGATATTTATCAGAGCACTATTTGTAATAGTTACAAATGGAAACAACAGATATGTCCAATAGTGGGGGAATCATTAGGTAAATTGTGGTACATCCACACATTAGAATATAATAGTCACTCATAATAATGTTTTCAAAAAGTTTTTTTATTATGAACACTTAAATTATCATGTTAAATGAGAAAAGCAAACTACAAAACAATCTGTTTAGTATGCTTTTAAGGATGTAAAATAATATGTATATGACATTGTTTAGGGTAAACCACATGAAATTAACATTTTTGTAGGTCAAAAGGCTCATATAGCAGTAATTTCATGATGGAAAAAAATTCTGAAAACAAATAAGCCAAAATATTAATGGTGATTATTCTTTGGTGGTAGGATCATCAGCAATTTTCATTCTCTTCCTTATACTTTTCAGCATTTTCCTATTTTCAACAATGTACATATATTACTTTTCTAATAAAAACATTATTGTATAATAAAAAGAGAACAAATGTTCCTCTTTTGGCCACTTTACTAAATCATAATGCTAAATGCATTCTGATTGAGTACTTATAATCCATCATGTCAGTAACTGTAGCAAATGTAACAATGAACTCTAATTCCATTTTATACATACTGCAGTAGAGATTAAGCCTAGAACAATACTTCATAGCAGTCTGAGGCAGGGAACTTGTTCAGATCAAATAAATGCCAGACTGTCCACACTTCAGAGTATTGGGAAATGACTGTTTTATACTGACTGCCTTAGAGATAGGTTTCTAAGACCTGACTCATAACATTTCCAAGAAAGCCACCTGAATTTCTTATTGATGATCTTAAGTACTTCCAGAGAATTTTTGAAAAAAAAAAAACTATATATAGATATGTATATACATTTCTATATATATGGACCAAAGAAAAGTATGTTATAAAGTTCTAGTTCTTGTGGATAATGGGGAGAAATTTTATATGCTAGAAAGAGGGTGTCTTTTTTTTTTTAAATGGATGATCTGAAATAACTTATCAATCCTTCATCAGTTAGTGTTGATGAGCAGTCACATCTGTTATAGCCAGGAACAATGGAAAATTAAATATTTAAATAAAATAGGTCATCCTTTTCAAAATTTAATGTAGCTGCTCTTTCTACACTTACACTTTTAACTGTAAATTATACATTATATATACGTTTTAGTGAGTGCTTACTGTGTACCAGACACTGTTGAGACAAGGTATAGATTATTGAACAAGACTGACAGGTCTCTTACAGCCTAGTGACAGAGACAGACAAACATGCAAATAAATGCAAAATTATCTATTGTGAGAAGTGAGAATGAAAGCAAAGAACAGGATGCTGTAAGAAAAAATTAAGATGAGGAAGAATTAGACTGGGAAGAACTTGGAATCTCAATTAACACAGGATAGTCTCTTTGACGAAGGGACATTTAAACAGGAGGACGGGGGGAAGGAGAGCTTCCCAGGGTTAAGAAAAGATATGAAGGCCATTACCTGAAAAAGAGCTAGAGGTACTGAAAGATGATGAGTCTGCCTAGGATTTTCTTGAGCAAGGCAGAGAGCGTCATCAGATGGTGTTGGTAAGGTAGACCTGGGCCATGTGAGTCAGGAGTGTGTAGGTCATGTTAAGGATTTATCCAAAGTAGAGTAGAAATCTGCTAAAATATTTTCAACAGAGAATGGTATGATTAATATTTTATTAATATTATTATTTATTAATATTTTACAAACATCATTCCACTGAAATGTGCTATGGGGTTCTATTGGTTCTATTTTACTGGGTAAAATTCTTGATGTCTGGGGTTTGCTTTAAAATACTGCAGATATAAAGAAAAGAAAAAAGATGACGGTGGTGGGTGGGTGATAGAGGAAGTAAAATTGTCAAAATGTTGAAAATTGTTGAATCTGGGTGATAGGTACATGGGAGTTTATTATACATTTCTCCGTATTTTGGGGTATGTTTGAAAATTTTCATGGTAAAAAGTTATTTCAAAAAAAGATAAAGAGGGTGCTTTGGCTCTGAAATCATAATCTCAGTTCTGCCACTGTGTAATTTTTGGAAAACTTATTTTTCTTCTATAATCCTTAGTTTCCATATGTGTGGAATAGTTATAATGATAGTATCTACTTCCTAGGCTTGTTAAAAGATTATTGCAATAATGGCAGAGTCTGGTTCATAGTCAACACTTGGGAAATGTTAACTATGACTTTAGTATTTACTCCAGAAATATTGTTATATTGTTTTAAAAAAATCATCCTGGTGTATGTGTGGAGAATGAATAGGAAAGAAGAATGGTGATTTGAAAAGATCAGTTAAGGGTTATGCTGGAGTTCATCTGAGTGGCAATAGAACAATGGAGGAGTGAAGTTTGATGAAAATCAGGGAATCACTGGCGTACGGATAGTGCTTAAAACCTTGTAAAAAAGCAGGACTGCCTGAGAGAGATTTCTCAGGGATAACCCCTCTCCCTTTTTTTTCTTTTGCCATGGACCTCTCTGGCAGTCTCGTGAAGCCTATGGACTCCTCAGAATCCTATCCATGTGTAGGGGAGGCAAAATTTTACCTCAGCTGTCTCAGGGTTTTCTGCTGGGCCTGAGAATTAAACTGACATAAGACAGATTAACAGGAGGAAAGCATATAAATTTATTTAACATAAATTTTATGTGACACTGGAGCCCTCATAAGGAAATGAAGACCCAAAGAAGCAGTTAGGATTGAACACTTATATACTGAGCTGGACAGAGTAGTGAATTGTGAAAATGTGACAAGGCTGAGGGGGCTTGAGCTAGGGTAGTTAATAGTGGAGAAGGGACTAGGAAGATGAGGGTTAGTTTATAAGGTTTGTTTGTACAGATTTCTCTTGAGCTCGACCCCCCTTCCCTGGTGACAGAAAAAAAAAGGTTACTTTTTTCCTGGTATAGGGAAGACATCTTCTATATGGGGGTTTTACTCCCTACTTTCAGGAAGTAAAAGGGGGAAGTCAGAGACCCCTTCTTGCACCTCCTGTTTTCCAGGTGCCTTTAGCTCAAAATAATCCTTATATCAAAGTGGCATATTTTGGGGTGGCATATTCTACCATCCTTCACATATACAAAATGAAATTTAAGGAATGACAAAGAAAACCAATTATATTAGAATACAGTTACCAAAATAATAAAAACAAATTTTAACATAGTAAAATATATTTTTATTAATGTATTAAGTAACACAATCCAGTAGCCTAATAACTACTATAATGTTGAAATGAGGATGAGCATATATAATATTTCAAGATATCTACAACAGCTGTGATGTGATATGAAAATACTGTTGTTTTCCTCAGTGACTGCCACAGATCAGGTTCCCTAGAAAGCAGAATCTAAGCTGGAGATTGGCATTCAGGGGGTTTACTAGAGAGTGCACCTGGGGAGGGGAAGGGAAGGGAAAGGAAGTTCAGAGCTGTCCTGAAACAGAGGAGAGGGCCAGGCCTGTATATCCCAGCACTGGTCAACCGATGGATGGAAGCAGCCCCAGCAAGGTGATGACCCAGGGTGAGACGGCTCTGCAGTTGAAGCCATCCCTGAAGGGTCTGACAGCTGGGGACACTTTGCCAACAGCTTTCCAGCAGCTGGGGGCTCAGTCCTCATTCCTGAAAGAGAATCTCAGCAGCACATCCTAACACCCATCACAGTGGTGGAGCTACAGCTACTGCAATTTCTACTGCGCTTTGTTGCCGATATTCATATTTGAAGAAAATGGATTTCAGTTAGAGGTTAGTGAAAATGAACATGTAATTTTTTTTTTTTTTAAACTGTTCTTCAATTTATTTATTTATTTATTTATTTTTTGGCCATGTTGGGTCTTCGTTTCTGTGCGAGGGCTTTCTTTGGTTGTGGCAAGTGGGGGCCACTCCTCATCGCGGTGCGCGGGCCTCTCACTATCGCGGCCTCTCTTGTTGCGGAGCACAGGCTCCAGACGCGCAGGCTCAGCAATTGTGGCTCACGGGCCCAGCTGCTCCGCGGCATGTGGGATCTTCCCAGACCAGGGCTCGAACCCGTGTCCCCTGCATTGGCAGGCAGATTCTCAACCACTGCGCCACCAGGGAAGCCCAACATGTAATTTTTAAAATGCCATCCAAATACATGGACCCAGGTTAAGAACAATTTGGAATGAGAAAAGGGCTCCATATTCAGAGGTGCTGTCCAGGCTCTTTTGCTTGCTGGAACAAAGTACGGCTATCTTCTGCTGTAGGCAAAAACGAGCCTGTTTTCCTGAGTAAGAATGATGCCCATTCACAAAGAAAGTCAGGCATGAGAGAGTCTGCAGCCCCAGAGGGAGAGACACAGAAACTGAGATGCAGCTGCCTGAGTTTGCTTTAGAGTTCCAGATTTTAATCCCCCATGAGACGGAAATACACCTCCAGTTCTTGGTGTCCAAGAAACACCCCTGCATTTTTTAAGGGCTTAATTTTTTAGATGAGTTTTAGGTTCACAGCAAAATTGAAAGGAAAGTACGGAGATTTTCCATATACTCCCTGTCCCCACACATGCATAGCCTCTCCCATTTTCAACATCACTCACCAGAGTGGTCCATTTCATTACAATTGATGAACCTACATTGACAAATCATAATCACCTAAAGCCCACAGTTTACATTATGGTTCACTCTTGGTGTTGTACATTCTATGGATTTGGACATATGTACAGCAATATGTAGCCGTCATTATGGTATCATACAAAGTATTTTCACTGCCTAAAAACCCTTTGTTCTCCACCTATTCATCCCTCGCCAACAACCCCTGATCTTTTTACTGTCTGCATAGTTTTGCCTTTTCCACAGTGTCATATAGTTGGAATCATACAGTATGTAGCCTTTTCAGATTGCCTGCTTTCACTTAGTAGTATGCATTTAAGCTTCCTCTATATCTTTTTCATTTCTTTTTAGCACCCCTGTATCTTTATAATGCATTTTTTTTTCTCACATAAGCTAATTTAAGTAGGTGTCTGCTGCTTCCAAGCTAAAGTACCTTGTTGGAGACAAAGAGATACTTTTTTTTTTTCCTGGCCAAGCTGTGCGACTTGTGGGATCTTAGTTCCCCGACCAGGGATTGAACCTGTGCCTTGTCAGTGAAAGTGCTGAGTCCTAACCACTGGACCAGCAGGGAATTCCCCACAAAGAGACACTTTTAACTCCCCCTTTCCCAAATTCTTGAAACCTGCAGGAGTTTAGGATGAGGAGCATCTGGCAACAAATATGGGATTGGGAATGGCTGAAGCATTGGTGCCAAGGTGTGTCAAATAAGGCTTTGAAATCTCCATGAAAACATTGACTTTCTCATTGGAAGCCCTTGCTATATTCTATAACCCGCCCACAAAAATGACTTCTTTTTTAATATTCTGTGATAAACTTCAACATTTTGATGACTGCCACGCTTTAAATGGGAATAAAGATAGCTATTATATTTTTTAATTTGACTGACCAAGGCAGACAATAATGAAATGGTATTCATCAGAATAGCAATCTTTATTTTTAAAATCCAAAGGCAGTCAATAATGTGATCTATGTACTTTGCTATTATGATGACATATAGCATATAAAATATTAAGTAGGTCTAATATTTAATTCATTTCAATCATATCAGCCTGTCATTACATAATAAATGAACAAGAAAGTCTACCAGCAGCTCCCCACAAACATTTCCTATTGAACTCTTAGCTTTTTTATGTAGTCTCAAAACCTGAAAATTGCCTCTAAGTTAGCATAGCTATTCACACATTATTTCCACCACCAACAAAGAAATGTCACTGTAACAGTCGCTGAATAGTTTTTTTATGCAAAACTGATGTTAACGACAGATTTTTAAGCATGTAATTTGTCTCAACACATGTCATTTTATTTGTAAAAACTCCTAGGACTAAAAAATGAAGTTTCAAAAAGTTATTTAATTTGTCTCTGTGCAGGGTAGTGTCAACTACAGATTGGCACTTGCCATTGGCACTTGCCATCTACCTCTACAAGGATTAAATCATGTGCTGCTGTAGCTGCTGACTTTCAACACCCCCTGAAAGGAGTTCAGGGTGGAGAGCAGAAATGGGGCACTGTGCTCTGGGAAGAACTGGCAGAACAGGTCTTCAGATAGTTAGGTATTTTCAGGAGCTGATTTTATGAGCCCAATTCTTGTTATCTCCTCATATCTAGAAAAGCACTAAAATCCTTCATAGTGATGACTGCTCCCCATGACTAGCAGAAACTTTCTGCAAAAATATGTGCTTGATTGCTTGTACTCCCCCTGCACCAAAATCACATATATACTAACCTTCCCCCCTACCTCTTTGGAGCAGTTTCTCAGAGCTATCTGAGATGCTGTCTTCCGGGCTATAGTCCTCATTTTGCCCCATATAAAACTTAACTCACAACTCTCACATTGTGCTTTTTTTTTTAAGTCGGCAGTAGAATAGATGTAAAATAATCAACCAACAGAGTTGTGTGATGGTCTGTTAGATTCAGAATCATACCATTGTTATAAAGGGAAAATAAAAGCTATTTCCCTTGTACCCCACCCCCATCTTAGGAAGAAGTGAAGCATCCCACCCCTAGTAAGAAGAAAAAAAAATATACCAAATGGACATAGAGTTGTCCATCGATATCCATGGGGGATTACTTCCAGGACCCCTTGAAGATACTAAAGTCCATGGAGACTCAAGTCCCTTATACAAAATGGTATAGTATTTGCATATAACCTAGCATATCATCCTGTATTCTTTAAATCATGTCTGGATTACTTATAATACTGAATACTATGTAAAAACTATATAAATAGTTATAAATACAATATAAACATTATGTAAATAGTTGTCAGCAGGTGGCAAATTCAAGTTTTGCTTTTTGGATGTTTCTGGATTTTTTTTTCAAGTATTTTCCTTCTTCATTTGGTTGAATCTGCAGATTTGGCACCTACAGATATCGAGGACTGACTGTACTTGGATTTGATTTTATTATTTGATTTGATGATGCAGCATCTTATAAATGGGAGCAAATTCCTAAAAAAAAATTACTCTGCCAGCCCGGTTCAGCTCAGTTCTCCCCCTGCCAGTTTTAAACAGTTGAGTTGCCTTACTGCTGGATCTGAGGGGAGTATATTCTGTGGGCTACCATTAACCTGCCCCAGCAGATGGATATCTAATTCCTTTCAAACATTTCAATCTCAGCCTCTGTCCTAGGTACAGAAGACCCAATAAGTTAAATGTTATGTTCCTTAAGGGACTCACAGTCAAGTACGAAAAAAGATTATTAGGGAAACAAAGCGTTGAATCTTCTAGTGGTTGTGACAGCAGAAAGGTGTGGTGCAACCAACCTCTGGCCAAAGTGAGCAGGGCAACCAACTTTGGTCAGAGGAATAAGGAAGCTGTTTTGCAGAACTCAGAGGGCTTGTAATTGGTGAAAAAGGAAGCAGGAAGTAGGGCAAAGATGGGTTGTCTAACTTCCCTTGATTCTACTCTCCCCTATGAAGAGAACAACTGCCACTCACTCCTTGGGGCCGATCAAAATGTGTTTGCTCTTGAGATAGCTTTCCTCAGTGTCGCTGAGGGAGCCAGGAGACCAGACATGCTGGGGCCACTTAATTCTTGCCTCTGCCAGAGCTTTAGCCAGACATCTGGGATTACACCAAACTTTCCTTTTGTGCTGATGAAAACAAATTGGTTGTAACACTCTTGAAATTTTACATTGATTAGATACTATATTTATTGTTTACTGATTTCTTCTTCTGTGAAATGGGGATGATGACAGTATCTGCTTCAAAGTTATTTTAAGGTTAAAGATTTTAAGGTTAAAGATTTTGTATATGTACATATTTGAGTATATATATAGAGAGAGAATATATATGTATATATATTATATATACACTCCTTATATATATATATATATTATATATTCTTTACAACAATGCCTGCACATAGTAGACACTATCATGTGTTAACTATTAGTTTATTATACTTGAAATATACTTAATTTTAGCTTTTAGCAATTCAACTTATTGTGTGCTAGGATGTTCAATGAGTCTACGTCCATAGTGAGCTTCATGTGAATATTTGCATTAACGAAGACAATGGGAAACTGCATTTCTGGACCACATGCCTTACAGTCCACAGAGTGGATTTTATCATTTTACCCAGGCACTAGTCATGCTTATGTCAAAATTCTTTACACTTTGCTAAGTTGAATGTATCACTCCCTGAAGCATCTTCTACCATAGTTTTTTTCAAACTGCTTGTTTATGAGATCAATGTAGAAGGTCTAAATCAGCATTAAAAAAAAAGAAATAGGAAAGAGAAGTCAGATTGCATCATGCATAGCAATCTAAGTTGTTTTGTGTGATTTCAGTTTTGTTGTGTGTGTCACTATATCCAGGGTCACAAACCCTCTAATGTTTTCTCTCAAAGATAGGCAAAGTCCTGCTTTATCTACAAGGAGTTTCTATGCCAGTGCTTTTCAAACATTTTCTACAAAAGTCATTTATAAAAATTTAAATTCTGATTCAGGGGCAGGGCCCAAGAATCTGCCTTTCTAACAAGCTCATAGGTGATACCAAGTCTGCTGGCCCATGGACTACACTTCCAAGCCCGGCTGTACACTAGAATCACCTCAGTGCTCACCGTGCTTCCTGGTCTATATGTACTCCCCACCCAGTGGCCTCTCGGACCTCGTCTACACTTGCTTTTCATACACACGTCCCACCCGAGCTGCTCCAGTCCCCTTGCTTTTCTCAACACACAGGTGTGGTCCTCCTCCCTGGCTTTGCCCTGTTGTTCTCTCTGCTTGGTACGCTCCTCCTCTGGTCACCTGAATAGCTCACTACCTTACCTCCTGCAGGTCTTTGCTTCAATGTCATCTTCTCAGTGTGGCCTTCCCTGTTTGAGACTGACCCTGCTTCTACCTCAGCATTCCCTCTTTCCTATTTGATTTTTCTCTGCTAGTCTCATCTCCATCAACATACTTTTATTCTTTTTAAAAATGTATTTATTGCTTTTTCCTTCATCAGAATGAAAGCTCCATGAGAATAGAGATTTTGGTCTGTTTTTATACTCTGATCTCTCCCCAGCACCTAGCACACAATACCTGGCACATGATACATATATTTTTTTAAAGAGTTAAATTGTTTATTATTTTTTAACTTCTCCTTTTTTTTGTAGGCTAAGCCCCCAAAGGGCAAGCATCTGGATTGTTTTCTCACCCTTATATGTAAGGAGAACTTGCTTGCAGCCATGTGTGATGGCCAATGCTGGGCTTTCTGATTACTTTATTAAATTTTTTGTTGATTCTTTCTGGTGACCTTATTTCTGGGTCCTTCCTCTTCTGCTTGTGTACTATTCAGCCTACCCAGGGAGGTATGAGTCCCTTTAAGGTGCTCGTGTGTAACAAGACAGCTTACTGGGTAGATCTTCTCTAGACACTGGAGATAATTAGTTTATGAATGATACAGACTAGAACTACATATAATACTGGAAAGAGACTTTAACTCAGGATTTTACAAGATAACTGTTTTAGTCTGTTCAGACTGCTATAGCAAAAATACCATTGGACTTCCCTGGTGGTCCAGTGGTTAAGACTCCGTGCTTCCACTGCAGAGGGCATGGGTTTTTTTTTGTTTTTTTGTTTTTTTGTTTTTTATATTCGTAGAAGCTTTATTCAGAATGGCCCAAAAGTAGGAACAACACAAATGTCCATCAACAGATTAATGGGTAAACAAATTGAGATATATCCAAAGAATGGACTACTACTCAGCAAAAAAAAAAAGACACATTACTGATACCTGCAACAACATGGATGAATCTCAAAAACATGCCAGTGAAAAAAGCCAGACATAAAAGAGTACATACAGTAAAATTCCATTTACATAAAATTGTAGAATAGGCAAAAAATAATATATATAGTGAGAGAAAGCTGATTAGTGGCTGCCTAGGGCTGGGGAGGTATCACTAAGACTAGAAAGGGGCATGAGACAACTTTCTGGGCTAACAGAAATATTTATATCTTGATTTTTGTAGTGGTTACAAGCATATATACATTTGTCAAAGCTCATCAACTGTATACTTAGAGTGGGTACATTTTATTATATGTAAATTATACTTTGGGATTTCAAAAAATATAAGTAAATTTAAAAAAACAACAAAACCTGCAAATCTGATCATGTCACCCTCCTGTTTAAAATACTTCAAAGACTTCCTATTACTTTTACAATAAACACCAAAATCTTAACCTCTGGCCCTGCCTGCCTCCCTGATCCCACTCATACCACTTCCCCCATACTTTCTGTGACCCAGTCCCACAGACCTTTTCTTTCTTTTCTTGGCTCCTCCATAGCTCTACAGGGCCCTTGTACATACTTTTCTTTCTGCCTGGTGTGCTTCCACTACCCACTTCTTTATAGCTGGTTAACACCTACTCATCCTTCAAATAGAAACTCAAATGCCACTTCCTCTAGGAAGCCTTCTCTGACACCCATATTGCATCAGGTCTGCCTATGATACACTCTAATTGCATCTTCTACGCAGTAGCAGTGCCTTTATAGCACTTATTGCAATTAGTAATTGTATATTTGTGAGATATTTTGACTGTTTACCTTCCCAGCAGACTTCCTTCCTTCCTCCCTCCCTCCCTCCCTCCCTTCCTTTCTTATTTTTAATACTACGTGAATTTTTTTAAAAAAATAGACACCTCGCCATTTTATTTTATTCTTGGCCGCACCTCGCGGCATGCAGGATCTTAGTTCCTCACCAGGGATCAAACCCTTGCCCCCTGAAGTGGAAGCACAGAATCTTAAGCACTAGACTGCCAGGGAAGTCCCCCAGTAAACTTTAAACACCACGAGGTGAAAACTGTTTTACCCACTAATATATCCTCACACTTTACATAGTTCTGGGCTTAGAGTAGGACTAATAATCAATATTTGCTAAATGGTTGAATGCTCAATTGCAAATGATAACTAACAATCACTCTTACGTTACAGTAGAATAGTAT
This sequence comes from Balaenoptera acutorostrata, assembly GCF_949987535.1. Lineage (NCBI taxonomy): Eukaryota > Metazoa > Chordata > Mammalia > Artiodactyla > Balaenopteridae > Balaenoptera > Balaenoptera acutorostrata. Next base: position 39,596,807 of record NC_080079.1, read on the forward strand.
CTCAATCAATCGGTCTATGCAGTTTTATTATTTAAATTCAAATTAATTAGTAAAGCATTCCAATTTACAAAGATTTTACACCTGTGTAAGCCTCACATTAATATTTTGTCACCAAAGCCAAGCAAGTCATTTGGCTATCCGTTGTTCTATAGATGTCCAGAAAATTGAAAATTTATAAAAACCAGCCATAGGATAGAACTCAAAAACTCATGTTATTTTTATATTGTTAGTCATTTTTGGAACTTGGATTGTTAAATAAAAAATCTATTTCTACTAGCATAATATATTGATGTTTGTCTTGCCAATATAATTTAAGATGCAGCTTACTTGATAACAACTGAAATGTGTTCTTACACATTTTATAATAAAACACACTTTTGAATAAAGAGGAAATATCAAAGTCATTATATAACTACCTCAACAGAATTATTATGTTATGTTAGGAAACCATCTGATAAAAGCTTTTAATGACACCAAACCGGGGTAACCTTTTAAACACATTAGAGTTAGTAGTTATAGTTCCTCATGAACCTTTCTTTATGTTTTACTGTGAGCTATTCTCAGAAGAACAGAACACTTTTTTTTAAATTTTTGAATTTTATGTTATTTATTTTTTTATACAGCAGGTTCTTATTAATCATCAATTTTATACACATCAGTGTATACATGTCAATCCCAGTCGCCGAATTCATCCCACCACCACCCCCGCACCCCCCCCCCCCCCTCCGCTGCCGCTTTCCCCCCTTGGTGTCCATATGTTTGTTCTCTACGTCTCTGTCTCAATTTCTGCCCTGCAAACCGGTTCATCTGTACCATTTTTCTAGGTTCCACATATATGCGTTAATATACGATATTTGTTTTTCTCTTTCTGACTTACTTCACTCTGTATGACAGGCTCTAGATCCATCCATATCTCAACAAATGACCCAATTTCGTTCCTTTTTATGGATGAGTAATAATCCATTGTATATATGTACCAAAACTTCTCTATCCATTCGTCTGTCCATGGGCATTTAGGTTGCTTCCATGACCTGGCTATTGTAAATAGTGCTACAATGAACATTGGGGTGCATGTGTCTTTTTTTTTTTTTTTTTTGAATTCTTGAATTTTATTTTACTTATTTTTTTATACAGCAGGTTCTTATTAGTTATCCATTTTATACATATTAGTGTATATATGTCAGTCCCAATCTCCCAATTCATCCCACCACCACCGCCCCACCCCCCACTTTCCCCCCCTTGGTGTCCATACGTTTGTTCTCCACATCTGTGTCTCAATTTCTGCCCTGCAAACCAGTTCATCTGTACCATTTTTCTAGGTTCCACATATATGTGTTAATATACGATATTTGTTTTTCTCTTTCTGACTTACTTCACTCTGTATGACAGTCTCTAGATTCATCCACGTCTCTACAAATGACCCAATTTTGTTCCTTTTTATGGCTGAGTAATATTCCATTGTATATATGTACCACACCTTCTTTATCCATTCATCTGTCGATGGGCATTTAGGTTGCTTCCATGACCTGGCTATTGTACATAGTGCTTCAATGAACATTGGGGTGCATGTGTCTTTTTGAATTATGGTTTTCTCTGGGTATATGCCCAGTAGTGGGATTGCTGGATCATATGGTAATTCTCTTTTTAGTTTTTTAAGGAACCTCCATACTGTTTTCCATAGTGGCTGTATCAATTTACGTTCCCACCAACAGTGCAAGAGGGTTCCCTTTTCTCCACACCCTCTCCAGCATTTGTTGTTTGTACATTTTCTGATGATGCCCATTCTAACTGGTGTGAGGTGATACCTCATTGTAGTTTTGATTTGCATTTCACTAATAATTAGTGACGTTAGCAGCTTTTCATGTGCTTCTTGGCCATCTGTATGTCTTCTTTGGAGAAATGTCTATTTAGGTCTTCTGCCCATTTTTGGATTGGGTTGTTTGTTTCTTTAATATTGAGCTGTTTATATATTTTGGAGATTAATCCTTTGTCCGTTAATTTGTTTGCAAATATTTTCTCCCATTCTGAGGGCTGCCTTTTCATCTTGTTTGTAGTTTCCTTTGCTGTGCAAAAGCTTTGAAGTTTCATTAGGTCCCATTTGTTTATTTTTGTTTTTATTTCCATTACTCTAGGAGGTGGGTCAAAAAAGATCTTGCTGTGATTTATGTCAAAGAGTGTTCTTCGTATGTTTTCCTCTAAGAGTTTTATAGCATCTGGTCTTACATTTAGGTCTCGAATCCACTTTGAGTTTATTTTTGTGTATGGTGTTAGGGAGTGTTCTAATTTCATTCTTTTACACGTAGCTGTCCAGTTTTCCCAGCACCACTTATTGAAGAGACTGTCTTTTCTCCATTGTATATCCTTGCCTCCTTTGTCATAGATTAGTTGACCATAGATGCGTGGGTTTATCTCTGGGCTTTCTATCTTGTTCCATTGATCTATGTTTCTGTTTTTGTGCCAGTACCATATTGTCTTGATTACTGTAGCTTTGTAGTATAGTCTGAAGTCAGGGAGTCTGCTTCCTCCAGCTCCGTTTTTTTCCCTCAAGACTGCTTTGGCTATTCGGGGTCTTTTGTGTCTCCATACAAATTTTAAGATTTTTTGTTCTAGTTCCGTAAAAAATGCCGTTGGTAATTTGATAGGGATTGCATTGAATCTGTAGATTGCTTTGGGTAGTATAGTCATTTTCACAATATTGATTCTTCCAATCCAAGAACATGGTACATCTCTCCATCTGTTGGTATCATTTTTAATTTATTTCATCAGTGTCTTACAGTTTTCTGCATACAGGTCTTTTGTCTCCCTAGGTAGGTTTATTCCTAGGTATTTTATTCTTTTTGTTGCAATGGTAAATGGAATTTTCCTTAATTTCTCTTTCAGATTTTTCATCATTAGTGTATAGGAATGCAAGAGATTTCTGCATTAATTTTGTATCCTGAAAATTTACCAAATTCATTGATAAGCTCTAGCAGTTTTCTGGTGGCATCTTTAGGATTCTCTATGTATAGTATCATGTCATCTGCAAACAGTGACAGTTTTACTTCTTCTTTTCCAATTTGTATTCTTTTTATTTCTTTTTCTTCTCTGATTGCCATGGCTAGGACTTCCAAAACTATGTTGAATAATAGTGGTGAGAATGGACATCCTTGTCTTGTTCCTGATGTTAGAGGAAATGCTTTCAGTTTTTCACCATTGAGAATGATGTTTGCTGTGGGTCTGTCGTATATGGCCTTTATTATGTTGAGGTAGGTTCCCTCTATGCCCACTTTCTGGAGAGTTTTTATCATAAATGGGTGTTGAATTTTGTCAAAAGCTTTTCCTGCATCTATTGAGATGATCATATGGTTTTTCTTCTTCAATTTGTTAATATAGTGTATCACATTGATTGATTTGCGTATATTGAAGAATCCTTGCATCCCTGGGATAAATCCCACTCGATCATGGTGCATGATCCTTTCAATGTGTTGCTGGATTCTTTTTGCTGGTATTTTGTTGAGGATTTTTGCATCTATATTCTTCAGTGATATTGGTCTGTAATTTTCTTTTTTTGTAGCGTCTTTGTCTGGTTTTGGTATCAGGGTGATGGTGGCCTCATAGAATGACTTTGCAAGTGTTCCTTCTTCTGCAATTTTTTGGAAGAGTTTGAGAAGGATGGGTGTTAGCTCTTCTCTGAATGTTTGGTAGAATTCACCTGTGAAGCCATCTGGTCCTGGACTTTTGTTTGTTGGAAGATTTTTATTCACAGTTTCAATTTCATTACTTGTGACTGGTCTGTTCATTTTTTCTATTTCTTCCTGGTTCAGTCTTGAAAGGTTATACCTTTCTAAGAATTTGTCCATTTCTTCCAGGTTGTCCATTTTATTGGCATAGCGTTGCTTGTAGTAGTCTCTTAGGATGCTTTGTGTTTCTGTGGTGTCTGTTGTAACTTCTCCTTTTTCATTTCTAATTTTATTGATTTGAGTCCTCTCCCTCTTTTTCTTGATGAGTCTGGCTAATGGCTTATCAATTTTGTTTATCTTCTCAAAGAACCAACTTTTAGTTTTATTGATCTTTGTTATTGTTTTCTTTGTTTCTATTTCATTTATTTCTGCTCTTTTCTTTATGATTTCTTTCCTTCTGCTAACTTTGGGTTTTGTTTGTTCTTCTTTCTCCAGTTCCTTTAGGTTTAAGGTTAGATTGTTTATTTGAGATTTTTCTTGTTTCTTGAGGTGGGCTTGTATAGCTATAAACTTCCCTCTTAGAACTGATTTTGCTGCATCCCATAGGTTTTAGATCGCCGTGTTTTCATTGTCATTTGTCTCTAGGTATTTTTTGATTTCCTCTTTGATTTCTTCAGTGATCTCTTGGTTATTTAGTAATGTATTGTTTAGCCTCCATGTGTTTGTGTTTTTTACGGTTTTTTCCCTGTAATTCATTTCTAATCTCATAGCGTTGTGGTCAGATAAAATGCTTGATATAATTTCAATTTTCTTAAATTTACTGAGGCTTGATTTGTGACCCAAGATGTGATCTATCCTGGAGAATGTTCCATGCGTACTTGAGAAGAAAGTGTAATCTGCTGTTTTTGGATGCAATGTCCTGTAAATATCAATAAAATCTATCTGGTCTATTGTGTCATTTAAAGCTTGTGTTTCCTTATTTATTTTCATTTTGGATGATCTGTCCATTGGTGTAAGTGAGGTGTTAAAGTCCCCCACTATTACTGTGTTACTGTCGATTTCCTCTTTTATAGCTGTTAGCAGTTGCCTTATGTATTGAGGTGCTCCTATGTTGGGTGCATATATATTTATAATTGTTGTATCTTCTTCTTGGATTGATCCCTTGATCATTATATAGTGTCCTTCCTTGTCTCTTGTAACATTCTTTATTTTAAAGTCTATTTTATGTGATATGAGTATTGCTACTCCAGCTTTCTTTTGATTTCCATTTGCATGGAATATCTTTTTCCATCCCCTCACTTTCAGTCTTTATGTGTCCCTAGGTCTGAAGTGGGTCTCTTGTAGACAGCATATATATGGGTCTTGTTTTTGTATCCATTCAGCAAGCCCGTGTCTTTTGGTTGTAGCATTTAATCCATTCACGTTTAAGGTAATTATCGATATATATGTTCCTATGACCATTTTCTTAATTGTTTTGAGTTTGTTTTTGTCGGTCCTTTTCTTCTCTTGTATTTCCCACTTAGAGAAGTTCCTTTAGCATTTGTTGTAGAGCTGGTTTGGTGGTGCTGAATTCTCGTAGCTTTTGCTGGTCTGTAAAGCTTTTGATTTCTCCATCAAATCTGAATGAGATCCTTGCCGGGTAGAGTAATCTTGGTTGTAGATTCTTCCCTTTCATCACTTTAAGTATACCATTCCACTCCCTTCTGGCTTGTAGAGTTTCTGCTGAGAAATCAGCTGTTTACCTTATGGGAGTTCCCTTGTATGTTATTTGTCATTTTTCCCTTGCTGCTTTTAAGAATTTTTCTTTGTCTTTAATTTTTGCCAATTTGATTACTCTGTGTCTTGGCATGTTTCTCCTTGTGTTTATCCTGTGTGGGACTTGCTACGCTTCCTGGACTTAGGTGGCTATTTCCTTTCCCATGTTAGGGAAGTTTTTGACTGTAATCTCTTCAAATATTTTCTCTGCTCCTTTCTCTCTCTCTTCTCCTTCTGGGACCCCTACAATGTGAATGTTGTTGCATTTAATGTTGTCCCAGAGGTCTCTTAGTCTGTCCTCATTTCTTTTCATGCTTTTTTCTTTAGTCTGTTCTGCAGCAGTGAATTCCACCATTCTGTCTTCCAGGTCAGTTATCCGTTTTTCTGCCTCAGTTATTCTGCCATTGATTCCTTCTAGTGTAGTTTTCATTTCAGTTCTTGTATTATTCATCTCTGTTTGTTTGTTCTTTAATTCTTCTAGGTCTTTGTTAAACATTTCTTGCATCTTTTCGATCTTTGCCTCCATTCTTTTTCCGAGGTCCTGGATCATCTTCACTATCATTATTCTGAATTCTTTTTCTGGAAGGTTGCCTATCTCCACTTCATTTAGTTGTTTTTCTGGGGTTTTTTCTTGTTCCTTCATCTGATACGTAGCCCTCTTCCTTTTCATCTTGTCTATCTTTCTGTGAATGTGGTTTTTGTTCCACAGGCTGCAGGATTGTACTTCTTGCTTCTGCTGTCTGCCCTCTGTTTGATGAGGCTATGTAAGAGGCTTGTGTAAGTTTCCTGATGGGAGGGATTGGTGGTGGGTAGAGCTGACTGTTGCTCTCTTGGGTAGAGCTCAGTAAAACTTTAATCCACTTGACTGCTGATGGGTGGGGCTGGGTTCCCTCCCTGTTGGTTGTTTGGCCTGAGGCAACCCAACACTGGAGCCTACCTGGGCTCTTTGTTGGGGCTAATGACAGACTCTGTGAGGGCTCATGCCAAGGAGTACTTCCCAGAACTTGTGCTGCCAGTGTCCTTGTCCCCACAGTGAGCCACAGCTACCCCTGCCTCTGCAGGAGACCCTCCAACACTAGCAGGTAGGTCTGGTTCAGTCTCCCCTTGGGTCACTGCTCCTTCCCCTGGGTCCCGATGCTCACACTATTTTATGTGCGCCCTCCAAGAGTGGGGTCTCTGTTTCCCCCAGTCCTGTCGAAGTCCTGCAATCAAATCCCACTAGGCTTCAAAGTCTCATTCTCTAGGAATTCCTCCTCCCATTGCCAGACCCCCAGGTTGGGAAGCCTGATGTGGGGCTCAGAACCTTTACTCCAGTGGGTGGACTTCTGTGGTATAAGTGTTCTCCAGTCTGTGAATCACCCCCCCAGCAGTTATGGGAGTTGAGTTTACTGTGATTGTGCCCCTCCTACCGTCTCATCGTGGCTTCTCCTTTGTCTTTGGATGTGGGGTATCTTTTTTTGGTGAGCTCCAGTGTCTTCCTGTGGATGATTGTCCAGCAGCTAGTTGTGATTATGGTGTTCTCCCAAGAGGGAGTGAGAGCACGTCCTTCTATTCTGCCATCTTGGTTCCTCCCTGTTGGGGGGGGGAGGTGCATGGGTTTGATCCCTTTCCGGGAAGTTCCACATGCTGCATGGTGCATGAAACAAATGAACCAAAAACAAACAAACCAAAAACCAAAAAAAAAAAGAAAAAAGCACCCTAAACTGGGTGGCTTAAACAATAAACATTTATTTCTCACAGTTCTGGAATCTGGGAAGTCCAAGATCAAGGTACCAGCAGATTGAATGTCTGGTAGGGACAAGCTTCCTCATTCATAGACAACTATCTTTTCTCTGTGTTCTCCATGGCAAAAATGATAAGAGAGCTCTCTGGAGTCTCTTTTGAGGGCACTAATCCCATTTTGAGAGCCTGACCCTCATGATCTAATCACCTCCCAAAGGCCCCACCTCCTAATATCATCACATTGTGGGTTAGAACTTCAACATATGAATTTTGGGAGGACACGAACATTCAATCCATAACAATGACTAAAGGATTTATCAATAATTACTCTATCTTTGGCTATGATATAGGGAGAGAATTATGTCCAATTTACTAGGAATACAAAACAAGTAGGAGAGTATGGTATAAGTTTTCTACCCTGCTCACTAAGGATCTGCCATAGCAAATCATTTGTGGAAGAAGGAAAGTTATAAAATTATCTTTCTCTCTCTCTTTTTTAAGGAAACTGGGGAAAATCCTTAGCCCAATGCAGCTAGGAGGATGGGTTTCTGTTCACAGATTTTATGGTCTGGTATTCGCTTCTGTTGTTCTTGTTTTTTGATTATGCCTGTGTTCTAGGCTATTGTCTGCTGGGACATTCATTTCCCAATTGCAGGAAGTTCTCTCTCACTACCAATTCAAAACTCATTCCCTCCACAGTGTTTTCTCTTTCGTGATGTATGCTCTGTGAAATGCCTGCTGCTGATTCTTCATTACCCCAGAATAGGCTTTGCTTTCCTTTCTCCTTGTTCTCTTCAAGTACTCCCCCTACTGCTCAGTGCTATCTATCTACAGTAAGTCCCCTACATAGGAATGAGTTCTGTTCCAAGAGCGCGTTCCTAAGTCCAATTTGTTCATAAGTCCAATACAATTAGCCTAGGTACCCAACCAACACAATTGGCTATATAGTACTGTACTATAATAGTTTATAATACATTCACATCTTTGAAAGTTTGCAACTTGAAGGTTCGTATGTAGGGGACTTACTGTGCCTTCTTCTGGGGTTGCTTGTCATGAAGGGGTTAATCCTCCTTGTGTTTGGGATAGGGATTCAGAGTGACTTCCAGACTGGAAGTGGGATTTTAAAAAAAATGTTCTCTGCTAGGCAGAGGAGATAATGGCACTTCTTGGGGGGTGTAGGGGTCGGGGGGACACTGTTATGCAAGGCCCAGATCTCTCTTCAGGAAAAACTTATTCCCCCTTAGGAAAGACTAAGTCTCTTTAGGACTTATTCTCCTAACTGCTAGGAGTGCTGCTGGAAGAATGCTCTCTGGGTCAGCCCCCTTGGGTCTCAGCTGAAGAGAGCCCCTTGCCTGAGGTCATGCTCCCTGCTGGTGGCCCACATCCAGTGGCTAATGGACTAAAGGTATAAAGGTTTGGCCCTTTTGCCTTGTCAAGTCACCTCTGAAGGCTTATCCCATTTGCAGAACTCCCCACAGGATTAGCTCAGGCTCTATTTGGGACTGAATTACAATTGGACTTCTCTCTCTGCCCCACTGGCTTCCTTCCCTTCCCTTGCAACATGCTAATCTCCATCTTAGAGTTGGCTCCTCAGAGAACTCAGCATTGCATTGTGCTGTCCTATATCCTCCCTGATCTTACTTTTCAACCATTTGTCAGCAAGCCTGACATGTTCTTTCATTCTTGTCTTTTTCCCGATTTTCCCCAAGAGAGCCCTGGAAAATGGAGTATCTGAGCAAATAATCAAGAAAGAGATTCAAGCATAAGGGAAAATAGGCAAAGCTCAGTATGGGAACTGGAGATTGAGCTCTGGGAAGTAATCTCAGCCAGAAGGCAGAAGTCTGTCTACTAGAACTGGGGTAAAGATGAGGGTTGAAATAGCAATAGCTTTAGTATTGAGTGTGGAGCTTGTTAAACATATTCTGGCTGGGGTCAGGATTCATCTCAGATATGGGGAGTAGAAGGGTATAAAGGTGGGATAGGAGAAGAAAGGATATTTGGAGCCTAGAATCTGGTCAGTAGGTTAGATATAGAGACAGGAAATTAGGCAAGTTAGACAACATTTACACAAACACACACACACACACACACACACACAGACAGACACACACACACTGCTGCTTTTGGGAAGAGAACTGAGCTTAAGGAGCACTATATATTTTAATTAGCTCCACTTACCAAGGCATTACCCAGCAAAATTAAAGACTAATTTTTTTTGGTCACTCTGCGTGGCTTTGTGGGATCTTAGTTCCCCTGCCTTAGTTCCCTGACCAAGGATTGAACCTGGACCACTGCAGTGAAAGTGCTGAATCCTAACCACTGGACCACTAGGGAATTCCCCCAAAGAATAGTTTTCTTATTTAAAATTCTCCAATAGATTCCTTGCATTCATTTTCCATAACATACATTATATATGGGTAACAAATCTCTAGGAAACTCAATGAAAACGTGAAATATAAATAGGACATCTATATTTATGAGCACAGGAAGGAAGTGTCAGCCAACCCTTGACAGGAAACAAGAAAAGAGATGTTACGGTCCAGAAAAGGAGCATCTAGACCAGTCTGGTGACTTTGCTTAGTTTCTTCAAGATTGGAGAATTTGCATTTTGAACAAGTCCAGCAGATGGTGCTGTGCCAGTAGAAAGCAGAAAAATCATTTAGTTTCCTAAGATGCAATCTATCCTGTTTACAATTTTGAACTGCCAAGATTTTTGCCATAGTAAAATTCCAATCCTATGTCTTCAGCTGTTAATGTGTATACAGAACCTTGTGTTTATAGCAAATCCTAATCTTGATTTCATCAATGGTTGCCTACCTGGGTCATTCTTGCTTCATATAGTGGGTTTTTATCTACAAGGCCCCTGATTTTCTCTTGCTATTTCCTCCTGAGACAAAAGGCTCTTCAGTCAGTATTGCAGTAATTGCTATCACCATCACTTGCTCTGTCCTGTGTGCTTGCAAGGTAGCACACCAGAAACTATCTCCAGAAATGCCACTGTTAATGCTTTGCCTGCCTCTGTAAATATACTAAGCTATGTTTATACACTTTGTTATAAAATGTAGTTATATGAATAATGTTATACAGGGAGGAAATAAGTTAGTAAATCACTAAAAGACAGTGGTCTTAGTCTACTAGGGTCGCCATAACAAAATACCATAGACTGGGTGGCTTTAACAATAGGCTTTTTTTTTCTTACAGTTCTGGATGTTGGAAAGTTCCAGATCAAGGTCCAGCCTTTATTCCTGGCTTGCAGATAGCTGCCTTCTCACTGTGTCCTCACATGGAGGAGAGAAGAAGAAATCTTTCTCTCTCTTCCTTTTCTTATAAGACCACCTATCCTATCAGATTAGGGTCCCACCCTTATGACCTCACTTTACCTTTATTGTCTCCTAAAGGCTCTATCTCCATATATATTCACCTTGGGGATTAGGGCTTCAACATATAAATTTTGGGGTGATAAAATTCAGTCCATAGCAATCACTAACTACAAAAGGACTAAATACCAAGATGTGTCAGTAATGGCAAAATGCAGGTACTGTCATGTATTTTTCATCAGATGGAATACCCATTATCTTTTAGTCTAAACCTAACCTGTTAAAACAAACATACAAACAAAACTTTCTGTTTCTTTCTAGAATGACTGAAGATTTTCAGCCACTAAGTAGTTTCCTTTTTTGTTTGTTTTCCAACTTTAAAAAATTTTCAAACCTGAAGAAAAGTTGAAATAATAATATACCCATACATAGGCTTGCCTTTTTGCCACTTTCTCTTACATTCCAATCATAGCCTCTTAGCTTGGACTGTAACTTAAAGGACATTTGAGTCAACTCTCACCTCATACACAATTCAGTCCAAGGGGTCATCCAGCCTCTACTTCTAGATCTCTGGTGATGGGTAACTCGACTATCTTTAAGCTAGCCCCATCTGTTTTTAGAGGCCTCTAGTTGTCAATAAGTTTGTGCTTAGAATAAACTGAAACCTGGCCCTCCATAACTTCCCTCAGCTGGGCTTTATCTAACCCTCTAGCCAGACAAACTAACTCTAGTTCCTTTCTCACATCACAGCTTTAAAGCAATTGAAGGCAGTGCTCATGTTCTCTTCCTTACTCTGAGGGAAGAAGGACTTACCAGCCCTGATTCCTTCATCCATGTTTCATTTGGAGTGGTAAAGAGTCCTTACTTGCTTGGGTAGTAGGTTCATATATTTACAAAGTGTCACTCAAAGTTGACAAGACAATGAGGCGTCTTTATTTCTCTAATGGATGTAATTTTCCTCACTGACCATCCCAGGTGACTCAGTCTCTTTGGGGTGTATGGACATTGGGAGTCCCCAAGACCACCCTCAGGTTCAATAATTCACTAGAAGATTTGCAGAACTCACTGAATATTGTTGTACTCATGATTGTGGTTTATTACAGCAAAAGTTTACAGATTGAAATTGGCCAAGGGAAGCGATGCCTGGGGCAGAGTCCAGGAGAGTTCCAAACACAAACCTTCCAGTTGCCCTCTCCCAGTGGAGTCTCTGACAGTGCTCACTCCTCCCAGCAATGATGTGTAACAATCCACACAGAGTGTTGCCAGCCAGGAAAGCTCACTTGAGCCACAGTAACCAGAGTTTTTATTGGGGCTCAGTTGCATAGATATGTTGACCACCTGTGTCTTATTTTCTAGCATCTCCAGAGGTTGAGCTGTTGAGGTGGCCCAAGGTCCCCAACCATAAATCACATTGTTAGTATAGACTACCTTGTGTGCCCTAAGGCTCCCAGGTAAGCAAAGACACTCTTATCAGGCAGGACATTCCAAGGACTTAGATATTACCTCTCAGAGTAAAGGCCAGACTTCTCTTTGGGCAAAATTATTTTCCAAAGAGGGTAGATGAGCCATTTTTTTTCAGTTTCCTCCCTGTTCATTTCCCACTTCTCTGTCAGCATGGTGTCTGGGCATCTGCACCCCACTGTGACAGGAGAGATGGGCCTTGATCCAAGTACAGGTCCTTTCCTGACCTGTGCCTCTGCTGCAGGGTAGCTGATCTAGTTAGGTTTCTGGAGCCTTGGAATGGTGCTTCCCCAAGTGCAATGTTATTCTTTGGCTTAGTTAGACCCACCCTACCCTATATCTGCCGGGACTACAGACCCCACCAAGTATCATTCAGGTCTCCTCTCTGGCCCTTGGCTGAGAGGCATCTGCCCTCCATCCTCGATGTTAGGGTTACGTCACACCTAACCACCGAGGCCCTACCATAGCAGGTCCCAAGGCTGCCAATTCTGTTACTTACCTTGTCTCCCACAGGGGATTGGGGGAATTCCTGGAACTCTTCCATGACCCTGAAGAGCCAAGGCAGGTATGGGAAAGGCACACAGGCCCTCTCTCTGCTGAACTGTACCTCCTGGCCATCTTCCTTGTATGATGGTAGTCCCAGGATGGTAAGGCCATTCTGCATGGCAGTCTCCTCTCAGAGTTCTGAACAGACTGTGGTACCCTCTGCTTCTGTGCCTGGTTCTCCCTCAATTTCTGTTCCATTTCTCCTTCTACCCTCTTTCAGATTGTGACCTGGAGGAAGCATACTTGATTGTCCCTCTTCCTTCTGTTATTTTTCCCACAACCCATCAGGCTAGAAGGAAGGAATTAATTCACATCATGTTTTCCTCTATCCTGATGAAGGATTTCCTCAGGCTATACTAGCTGAATGGCTGTAAGGAACCAGATTTATAAAGGAAGGGAAAGAAAAATATTTTCACAATATTACCTCAGTTATACTTGTATAAAGAGTTTGGCAGCAATGAGGGCCTGGAGTCACTGAAAATAGGCAAACCTCTTTCTATCCCATTTTCCTTTCCCTTTTTCCCATCTTCTTTATTGCCCGAAGAGATCACAAATAGCTTAGCAACTGCAAGGTCATGGTTTTGGAATGGGAGGCAGTTCATGATTCATTGGAATGTCACTTTCCATGGTAATGATAGTAGCTTCCATTTATTTGAATACTATATACCAAGTATTGTGCAGACTTCATTTAATTCTCCCCAAAGTGCTATCATTATACTCATTTTACAGATAAGAAAATGGAGTCTCAGAGAAATTAAGTAATTTGCCCAAAGTCTTATAGCTAGTGAGTGGTGTCACTAAAGTTTAAACCCAGCATCATCTGACTACAGAGACTGTGCACTAATTAACCACCACTCTGAACTGCCTTTTGATGAGGCTTTCACATTTCTGCTTTCCTTGTTATTGCCACGTGAGGGCCTTCAGTAAAGCACAATTGCACTCACAGTTTTGCAAGCTTCCCAGGATCCCTTGGTGATAGAGTGGGAAGTGTGGCATTTGAAACCTGGTCTGGTGTTGGCATGCACCCTGAAAATGATGCTGGGATTGCTGAGGGAGTCTGCCACTTGGGATTCTACCTTTCTAATCACTTCTTAAGGGAACTTGTAATGAATCTAATCGGAAGCATCTACTTGATTCCCTACAGGATTACGTCACATAAACCAGTAGCAGAAAAGGTACTAAAATCAATAAATGAGAAAGAGAGAGAGGAGAAAGTTGAAAACATAGAGCTAAGGGCAGGAGGGCAGGCAGGACACTGACTTTGTAGCTCAGGAGGGAAACCGGAGCACTTTTTGATTACTGCTATATGTGCAAAAGAAATTTATGATTTGGGTATGGGAACTTTGGGTACATATTTTCCTTTTGACATTTGATAAACTAAACTATGGGAATTTCTGTAAGTGTTGATTAAAAATGTGCAGTGGTGGTCTATTCAAAGGGCAGCACTGCCGGAGGACTTCAGGCCATACAGAGAATCTAGGCTATGTGACTGTGATCAAGATTGTCCTGAGGCCTCTATTCAGTTATTCATTTACCCATTAAAGAGTTGAGCTGGGCTTGAGGGATGGGTAGGATTTTGATGGGTAGAAATGATGGGGCTGGACATTATAGGTACAGTCAATAGTAAGCAGAGACCGAAAGATGGGAAAATATGGCATGTGTTTGGGGCACGGGGAGTTTTTTCTTCAGCCAGAATTTCAGATGGATAAGAGAAAGAAAGAGATAAACCCAGAATAGTGGAACAAGATCAAAATGTGTAAAACGATGACTGTGAGGGCGCCAGGAATAGTTCTCAGTGTGAACCTCTGGTAGCACTGGGAAAATCTGGGAGTAGGAAAAGCAGTGTGTTTCTGAGCTTGGATGGGACAGAAAGAACTTCTTTATAATTGCTCCTTCACTGGCTACTGTAACAGGATGATCCTTCTGTCAACTCCTGCCTCATGATTGTCCCACCATGTGTGTTTTGCCAGTTCCTCCTCTTGGTGAGCCTCAACCATCCACCAGAGTTGTGTCTTTTGTCTTCCTCTCTTCTTTTCTGTCCCCTCCCTTTTCATTATGTATCTTGACAATGTCTTTTAATCCTTTGGTTTCAAGTAACATTTTTGGGGAGATGGCCCTCAACATTCTCTAACAAAGAGTAATGTTGTCAGGATGGTGGTAGCAGTGGTCAGATTGCAGAGTTAAGAGAGTGACTCAAAAGTCGGGGCAGTACTGTCAGTGAAGGTAGAAGAGAAAAAGGTAAATCATCAAATAATCTTGGGGTTAGCAGTATAGAAGGAAGTGAAGTGGAGTCTGGAGGAGGGAGTGAAGCTATAGGGTGCTACAAGGAGGTAATTCATGTGCAAAGTAAGGGAGAAGGAAGCAAGAGTTGAAATTTATTAAATGATCAGGTTAAAAAGATAGTCTTGTCTAAGTAGATTGACACTACTCAAAATTCACTTCTTTAATACCTCCTCAGGTTAAAAGATTTCTGCCTCTGAGGAAATATCTCCTCAATTCTTTCCAACATGTCATCTCTTAAAGCAAAAACAACAAAAACCTAAAATCCATTTTGTCATACACTTAATAAGTCAATCATCTAGATGTTCAGTCTGTGTGAAATCAAATGTGCAGATGGACTGAATTGATAAATGAACTTTTCCATCCCATCAGTGTCTAATTTGTGTCCTACCATCTCCATGGAATCATCACCACCTCTGTGAATTCATAATACTTGCTGCTTCTCAGAGCTCCAGGATCTCTTTTTTCCTGAGTCCTGCATTCTCGGTGGTAGCCTGAGGAGCACCTTTAAATCCATACACACACACACACACACACAGAGACACACACACGCACACACCCACACACGCACATGCACATACACACACACACACCCCCAACCACACACACACGCGTGCGCACACACACACGCACATACACACCCACACACACACATTCTAAATTTGTTTTTCCTCCTTTTGGCACAACAAGGCATTTGTAAAGGAATTCTTTATTTCTCTTTAAGATGTAAGTATATGTAATGGGTATTCTTTTTCCCAGGCAACAGTGGCTGGGAGTACAAAAAATCTACTGATTCAATATTATTCTAACTCATTTCCTTCAGGGTATGACTGTTCCTTTTTAACAACCACCACCATTACTATTATTAGAAGATTAATGAAGAAAGTCTTAAAATGCAAATATCCTTGGGAGGGCTTTTATTAAAAATGAACATTCCTATTAAGGAACAAATAAACAATACAGATTAGATTTCTTTTTAAAGGGAAGATTTGAGAACGGAGGCTAGCAGTTCTGGAAAGGAGAGGAGAAGCAGAAAGAAAAGCTTAAATCAACTGATTATGCTCCCAGAAGGGTAGGGAGACTACAAACCAATCTTGATTTACTTCCCAGTTTTGCTTAGGGCCATCCATGTTAAAGGTAAACATTAAAATTGAGTGCATTTCAATCTCTGTTTTCCTTTCGTTAAATTTGAAATCCAAGTTATCGGATATCTTCACTAAATGTGATGCTCTTTTGCTTTCACTGCTGTAACACAGACAAAGCTATATTTATGGTCTGCCAGTGGATTGGAATATATTGAGTTTAAAATGATTTTCAGTGATATTATAAAATGTGTTGACTGCTTTGAAAAAAACCAAAGCAACTCTGAACAAAGCCCATGGAAAACTGCTTTATAGTATTTTTTTTTTTTTTTTAAAGGATTTTCTTTTATTTATTTATTTATTTATTTGTTTATTATTTTTGTCTGTATTGGGTCTTCGGTTCGTGCGAGGGCTTTCTCCAGTTGCGGCAAGCGGGGGCCACTCTTCATCGCGGTGCGGGGACCGCTCTTCATCGCGGTGCGCGGGCCTTTCTCTATCGCGGCCCCTCCCGTTGCGGGGCACAGGCTCCAGACGCGCAGGCTCAGCAATTGTGGCTCACGGGCCCAGTTGCTCCGTGGCATGTGGGATCTTCCCAGACCAGGGCTCGAACCCGTGTCCCCTGCATTAGCAGGCAGATTCTCAACCACTGCGCCACCAGGGAAGCCCTGCTTTATAGTATTTTTAAAAATTCATTTGCTTACAAAGAAATGTTTCTTTTTAAAATTGGAAACTCTATCATATATTTAGTGCTAGGCACAGCTAGTTGTTCCTAAAAATAGTGAACTGTTAGCAAATTCATTAATTAGGGTCATGTGTTTAGCAATATCTGTTTGTTTAAAATGAGACATCTATTCATTACTGCCCATTTCATAAAATAGACAGTTCTGTTTTTTAATTGCACAAGCATGCAGTAAATTGTAGTCTTGAAATTCCCTACTAGAGGTCTAATTTAGGTCAATGCTGAGATTATTGTGCTTCACAACTTAGCCACAACAGAATTCCAATGAATTTGTAACAGGCTCCATACACAGGGAACACTATCTCAGATGACAGGGCTTACAATGACCAGTACTTTAGGCAACCAGTGTCTTTCACAAACCCTAGGTGAAGAGTGATAGCTAATAGAACTGAAGCAATGAGGCTCAGAAGTTTAAAGAAATGTTTTGGTTGATCAGTTTCCATAATCAACATCTAAGCACCTGCTATTCTAATTCTTGTGGGGCATCTCTTATAGTAAAGCCACTTATTGA
The DNA here is from genome assembly GCF_949987535.1 of Balaenoptera acutorostrata. NCBI lineage: Eukaryota > Metazoa > Chordata > Mammalia > Artiodactyla > Balaenopteridae > Balaenoptera > Balaenoptera acutorostrata. The sequence goes on from NC_080079.1 coordinate 39,613,879, forward strand.
AATCCTGCTTCTAGACCTTGTCTACAAATATTTTAAAGCTGATGCCTAAATTCCTCTTCCAAGTTTTAATTTTATTGGTCTGGGGTGCAGCCAGGACCTCAAGATTTTTACAAGCTTCCAAACGATTGAAAAAAGCAGCCAAGGATGTGAACTTTAAAGGTTTACAGCTCTACAGGTTTGGCGGCAACCCCACAGCAGCTGATCATTTCCTTTTATGCCTAGTAATTCCATTGCGGGTAGCCAGTGTATGATGATGTCTCTCTAGAAAATAAATATCCAAATCTGGGCCTCTCTTGGACTCACTGAAGGAGAATTTTTGAGAGTGGGCCCTTGGCATGAATACTTCTTATATCTCCCCAAGTGGTTCTAATGTACAGCCAGCATTGCAAATTTCTGTTTATAGTTTTCTAGACCCAGCCATGTGACACTCCTTCAATGTAGACAATGGAAGAAGCTACATGTGATTTTTTTTTATAAATTTATTTATTTTATGTTATTTTTTAATTTTTGGCTGCATTGGGTCTTTGCTGCTGCGTGCAGGCTTTCTCGGGTTGTGGTTACTGGGGGCTACTCTTCGTTGCGGTGCATGGGCTTCTCATTGCAGTGGCTTCTCTTGTCGTGGAGCATGGGCTCTAGGCGCGCGGGCTTCAGTAGTTGTGGCATGCGGGCCCAGTAGTTGTGGCTTGCAGGCTCTAGAGCGCAGGCTCAGTAATTGTGGTGCACGGGCTTAGTTGCTCTGTGGCATGTGGGATCTTCCCGGACCAGGGCTTGAACCGTGTCCCCTGCATTGGCAGACGGATTCTTAACCACTGCGCCACCAGGGAAGTCCCTACATGTGATTTAAAAAAATATATTTATTTATTTGGTTGCACTGGGTCTTAGTTGTGGCTCGCCGGCTCCTTAGTTGCGACATGTGTGCTCCTTAGTTGCAGCATGCAGGCTCCTTAGTTGTGGCAAGTGATCTCTTAGTTGCGGCCTGCATGTGGGATCTAGTTCCCCGACCAGTGATCAAACCCGGGCCCCCTGCATTGGGATCACGGAGTCTTAACCACTGCACCACCAGGGAAGTCCCCATGTGATTATTAATTAGAGCATTTTTATTTAAAAATAGATTTTTGTTGAATAACAATTTGATTATTGTTTACATTACACATATAATAGGTTATGATTAGAATAGGCTTCTTGATCTAACTTAGTAGTACCTGAGAGGTAAATCCTAGTACCTGGGCAAACTGTACCAAGGTAAAGGAAAGTGGCATCATTAATACATTTTAATTTAACAGTTTTCTTACCTAAACATGAATATCTGTCACCCAGTTGCCAAAACCAGAATTTTTTTCATGGCTGTAGGGTGTCTGCTACTTACTGTAGGTTACTTCAGGCTGCTCACCTGAGGGAAAGTGTTATTTCTCTTGTTAAAATCCACCCCTTGTTAACACTGAGAAGTTCCTGCTTGGTGTTCCCCTACTGGAAAAGTTTTTATATTCTCTCAAGTGAGCCACACCTTGTCTGCTCTTCTGTGCCTCTGGTCCTGAATATTCTTTCTGCAGTGGGGCAGGACCCTAATATTTTCACTGTTCCCCCATCTGCATCAGGAGTTCTCTTTCAGTTAACACCCTTTTGATTTGTGGCACAGTTTCATTCATAGCTGTCCTTTGGTTAAATAAAGGTTAAAATTCCTTTTTTAAAAAAAGGTTATTGAAGTATGGTTGGTTTATAATGTATTAATTTCTGCTGTACAGCAAAGTGATTCAGTTATACATATATGTACATTTTTATAAAATATTCTTTTCCATTATGGTATATCATAGGATATTGAATATAGTTCCCTGTGCTATACAGTAGGACCTTGTTGTTTATCCATCTTACATATAATAGTCTGCGTCTGCTAACCCCAAACTCCCAATCCTTCCCTCCCCCGGCCCCCTCCCCCGGCCTCCTCCCCCTTGGCAACCACAAATCTGTTCTCTATGTCTGTGAGTCTCTTTCTGCTTCATAGATATGTTCATTTGTGTTGTACTTAGATTCCACATGTAGGTGATATCATATGGTATTTGTCTTTCTCTTTCTGACTTACTTCACTTAGTATGATAATCTCTATGTCCATCCAGGTTGCTACAAATGGCATTATTTCATCCTTTTTTTATGGCTGAGTAATATTCCATTGTATATATGTACCACATCTTCTTTATCCATTCATCTGTCAATGGACACAAAATAATTATTCTTTACTTAAGGATTTTAGACTATCTTCATTCCTAAATAAATTCCCAGATACTTCTCATATAGATGTTTGGCAAACCACACTTTGAAAAATATTGATTACTCAAAACGTTGCTCATTGCTAAGGATAAGAACCTTTTTTGGTTATTGGCAATAGTTTGGGGCATAGAACCTTTGTGCATAGTATATACTGTTTCATGAATAAATATCAGATATTTAAGGCCAATAGTTTTCCCCAAGATCATAAAATTTCCCCTTCCTTCCTCCCTCCCTCTCTCCCTCCCTCCCTTCCTTCCTTCCTTCCTTCCTTGCTTCCCTATTTTTCATAAGATGTTTTATAAGAGCTTGCTACAATTTGTAACAGGTCTAGATGCTGGGGTTCAAAAGTGAATAAGACACAGTCTAACCTGACTACAAGGATCATGTCTTCGATTATGTCTAATGAATAGAGGCTCAATGGATCTTTTTTTTTTTTTTTTGGCTGCACCACACAACATGCAGGATCTTAGTTCTCCAACCAGGGACTGAACCTGGGTCCCAGCAGTGAAAGCGCCAAGTTCTAACCATTGGATCACCAGGGAATTCCCCACAATGGATGTTTTTGAATGAGTGGATGATAAACATCAAAGAAAGGAAATGAAGTGGTGAAAAACAGCCACCTCTAGGTTGAAAGATGTCAAGGCTCAGAAAGACCTCCTGATCGCCTCTTGTGCAAGTGCCTAGAGGCATCTTGACTATGTCCTATGACAGAGGCATTGACATCAGAATATTAGGAACAGCAGTTTTCATAGGAGATGTTTTCAGAGGCGTGAGCAAAGGGCCCCATCTGTGGCCCACTGTTCACTCTGAAGCCCAGTATAATTTTTTAAAATAAGTAAAATTCAATGATGTGAATCACAGCTATTTGGTCTCAAAGTTAAAGCATTAGAAGGATGGTTATGTTCAAGAAAAGAAAACAATTGGACACTGGACAATTTTGTGATGTTCCTTTTATAAACATATTAGGCAAATAAAGTCTATACTGTGAATCCTTCCCACTGTAGTTGATGTCAGCTACAAAGTGGTGGATTAAGTGCCCTTGAATTTGAACAGAATAAGAGCAGATTGATTGCTAAAATGTAGGCCTTTCATAAAATCTTTGGTGCATAGAAATTTTGCCTATCACATTTTACTTTATAGTAAATAATGTATTAGGAACATAAAGTCATCTGTAGATAATAAAACTTCTGTCCAGAGTAACTGTTGCCATTGTACAGTCTGTCAGTATTTTCTGTTGATTTGTGTTATTAGCCAAAAGGAAATATATCCTTCTACCTAGTTTCAGTACTTATTATATAGCCACTATAGTCAAGACTATGGTATTGGCAGAGGAATAGACTTATAGATGGAACAGAACAGAAAACCCTGAGTTTGGCTCACACAAATATGCACAACTGATGTTTTCACATAGGTGTAAAATAAATTCAATGGAGTAAAGATTACCTCTTCAACAAATGGTGTTGAGCAATTCATAGGCAAAAAAGTGAACCTTGACCCAAGACTCACACTTTATACAAAAATTAACTCAAGATGATTCACAGATTTAAATGTAAAACATAAAACTATAAAACTTTTAGTAAAACACATAGGAGAAAATCTTCATGATCTAGGACAAGGCAAAGAGTTATTTTACTTGACACCAAAAGCATGATTCATTAAAGGAAAAATATTGGACTTCATCACAATTAGAAAGTTTTGCTCTGCAAGACTGTTAAGAGGACGAAAAACAAGTTGCAGAATGGGAAAAGATATTTCCAAAACACATATTCAACAAAAAGGACTAGTATCTGGAATATAAAAATGAACTCTCAAAACCCAATATTAAGATCTAACAACCTAATTAGAAAATAGGCAAAAGACATAAAGAAACTGCACCAAAGAGGATATACGAAAGGCAAGTAAGCACACAAAAGATGTTTGGCTCATTAGCCGTTAGGGAAATGCAAATTAAGACCACAACAAGATATTACTACATATCTATCAGAATAGCTTAAATTAAAAAATAGTCAAGGATGAAGAGCAGCAGAATGTATTAAAAAATAAAATAGCTCAATGCCACTGGCTCAGATAGCACCTCCACCACCAGTCAGCTGTCTAGCCAATAGGATCAGTGCTCAGAAGCTCAACTGTGAGTGGGTGGTTGATTCAGTACAAACCATCCGCACCAGCAGGAACCTAACTCATAGCACAGATCTTCTCAGTGGTGGGTCAAGGGCTTCTATCCCCTTTGCTTAAAGCGCACTTGGTCACAAAAGAGGAAAAGGCCTTAGCAGGTTGGAACTTTGGAATATTCAACAGGACATGTGGAAAGGTGGTGCAGTGGTTTCCTATTGCTGCTGGATGTAACAAATGATGACAACTTAGTGGCATAAGAAAACACAAATTTATATCTGACAGTTCTGGAGGTCAGAAGTCTGAAATGAGTCCTAGAGGGTTAAAATCAAGGTGTAGTCAGGGCTGTGCTCCCTCTGGAGGCTCTAGGGGAGAATCTGTTTCCTTGCCCTTTCCACCTTTTAGAGGCCGCCCGCATTCCTTGGTCTGTGGCTCCTCCCTCCACTGCACCACTTCGATTTCTGCTTCCCCTGTCACATCACCATCTCTGACTCTGACCCTCCTGCTTCCCTCTACAAGGACCCCTGTGACTGCGTTGGGACCACCCACATAATCCAGGATAACTTCCCCATCTCAAAGTCCTTAATTTAATCACATCCGCAAAGTCCCTTTCCCCATATTCACAGGTCCCAGGGGTTAGGGTGTGGACATCTTTGAGGGGCCCCTAGTCTGTCCGCCAAAGGTGGGTTCTGCTGCAAAGGGCACTGGAGAACTGTTACAGCAACAGTGAGACTGTGAAGAGTAAGGTTCCTCCCTAAACTCAAGAATATTGAAGGTATACACCTGAAACTTACACACTATTGTACATCAACTATAGTTTAATTTTTAAATAAATTAATAAATAATAAAAATAAAAAGAATATTGAAGATGTCCTACTTCGAGAAAAAAAATCTAATTAAAGTGGAAGGCATATGGTGCCTAAGGGCACGGGCTTTGGACACCCAGCCCTAGCTCCATTAAAAAAAAAAAAAAAAATAGTGACATTCATTCTATTACATACAACATTAACTGTCATCCTCCTGGGCAACAGATGCCCTGCCAGGCCCTGTACTTTTTTGGGTGTGGGGTGAGAAGATATAAATATGAATAAAGGATACTCCTTTGTTGTCAGAAAAAAAATAGTAACATTACATGATGATGAGAATGAGGAGAAACTGGATCACACATTCTTTACTGTTGGGAATGTAAAATGATGCAACTACTCTGGGAACAATTTGATAGTTTCTTTATATATGACAGATTCTACATGTTAATATCATACCACCCAGCAATTACACTGTTGAGCTTTTATCTCAGAGAAACGAAGACTTACATTCACACAAAAACCTGTACATAAATGTTTAGCAGCTCTATTTATAATCTCCAAACACTGGAAACAACCTAGATGTCCTTCAATGTATGAATGGTTAAACAAACTGGTACATTCATGGAACACTGCTACCCAGCAAAAAAGGGAACAAACTCTTGATATATGCAACAACCTGTATGAATCTCTAGATAATTACGCTGTGAGAAAAAAGGCAATCCTGAAAGGTTAAGTACTATGAGATTCCATTATATAACATTGTTGAAATGACAAGATTATAGAAACAGAGAATATATTAATGATCACCAGGAGTTACGGAGTTGGAAGGATATGAGGGAACTGGTATGACTATAGAAGGGCAACAAGAGGGATCCTTACGGTGTTGAAAATATTCTGTATCTTGACTGTATCAATGACAATATCTTGGTTGTGGTATTGCATTATAGTTTTGCAAGATGTTACAATTGGGGAAAACTGGGTAAAGGGGACATGGGACCTCTCTGTAAATTTCTTTTTAAAAAAAAATTAATTAATTAATTAATTTTATTTTTGGCTGTGTTGAGGCTTCGTTGCTGCACCTGGGTTTTCTCTAGTTGAGGCGAGCAGGAGCTACTCTTCGTTGCAGTGCCCGGGCTTCTCATTGTGGTGGCTTCTCTTGTGGTGGAGCACGGGCTCTAGGAGCAGGGGCTTCAGTAGTTGTGGCACAGGGCTTAGTAGTTGTGGCTCACGGGCTCTAGAGCGCAGGCTCAGTAGTTGTGGTGCACAGGTTTAGTTGCTCTGTGGCATGTGGGATCTTCCTGGACCAGGGCTCGAACCTGTGTCCCCTGCATTGGCAGGTGGATTCTTAACCACTGCGCCACCAGGGAAGCCCTCTGTATTATTTCTTATAACTTTGAGTGAATCTAAAATTATTTCAAAATAAAGAAAGCTTAATAATAATAATACCCAAATCTTACCGTATCACCTCTTTTCAGTAACTTCACCATTGTTATAAGGTAAAATCAAAATGCTTCACTGGTGCTTGATTAGAACTTGTGTGATCTAGCCCAGGGATTCCCAGCCCTGGCAGCCTGTTAGAATTATCCTACGGAGCTTATAAAAAATACTGATTAAAAAAAAAAAGGGGAGGGGGACTTCCCTGGTGGTCCAGTGGTTAAGACTCTGCCTTCCAATGCAGGGGCCGCCAGTTCCATCCCTGGTTGGGGAACTAAGATCCCACATGCCTCCGGGCAACTAAGCCCTCGAGCCACAACTACTGAGCCCGCGTTCCACAACTAGAGAGCCGTGTGCCACAACTACAGAGCCCATGTGCTCTGGAGCCCACGTGCCACAACTAGAGAGAAGCCCATGCACGACAACGAAGAGCCTGAGCGCTGCAACAAAAGATCCAGTGTGCTGCAACTAAGACCCGATGCAGCCAAAAATAAATAGATTTAAAAAAATTCTTTTTTAATAAAAAAAGAAAATAAGAAAATTAAAAAATACTGATGCCTGGGTCCTCCTCCAGCTCAATTAGATCAGGATCTTCAGGGGTAAGTAGACACTAATTAGTGTTTTGTTTGATTAAAGTCTGTCTTACCACCAGACCATAGGCTCCATGAGGGCAGGAACCAGGCCTGTTTTCGCTGTCAATTGTACCTCCAGCTCCTAAATCGGTGTCTGCCACCTAGGAAGTGCTCAGTAAGCATTATGTGAAGTAAAGTGAAAGAATGAATGAATAGAGGGAAAACATAAGTATCCTCCTCCCCTCTTTTACTGCCTCTCTAAACCCACAGAAAGAGAGAAGGAAGGGATAAGGTGCCTTCCCTGGTCTCATCCCCGTTTTTCCAGAGCATCATTACTAAACTGCAGCACAGATCACAACGTTGCTCCGAGAGAGATCTAGCCCATAAGTACAAAATCTGGTAATGATGACAGTGCCTCCTTGTTCACACTCAATCAACAAATTTAATGAAAGTGAAACAGAAGCTGACAACGAGGCTGAAATGACACATAGTCTTACTCATGCAGAAATAATAGAAAACATTTAAAATGCAGCTAAAAGAAGTTAAAGGCACTGACAAAGAAATGAAAAAAGATTTTAGGGAAGGAGAAAAGCTGCGGGAAAGGAGGCTCCCAGCCTTACGACCTAGTAAGCACGTTTACAAAACGACTTTTTTGTGTGCTGCTCCTCAAGCCAGGGTGGTTTGCTTAATGTTCATGAGCAAGTGAAGTGATGCCAACAGACACCAAATGTAGCAAATTCCAAGGTATTCCTCAGACTTGTACTGATTTTCTCCTATTGCCGCCCCCCCAGCATATATATCAACATTTGTAGCGAGAGCACAATGATTGTTTTAAACAATTGCCTTGAGGCATTGCAAATTCTGGAATTTTATACAAATCTCGGTACACAAATCTGCAAACACCAGTGTGTGGGAACTATAACTTTATTTTCGATAACTCCATTTAATTTCCGTTTGTATATCACTGTCTTCACCACCACCACCACCACCACTGCTCATTCTCCCTAGCTGATGGGAAACTTACCTTTTTATTTTTGGAAGGGGGAATGTTTTTCAAGAGCTCCCTGGAATTGTCAGGGTCCAGAGTGGTAGAGCATTTTGGGGTTGTGAGTGTATTGGCTCTTGAGTTCCCTTTCCACGCAGGTGGAAGGGAGCAAGGTCCTTTGTGTCTGGCAGCTCCACTATCTGGACCCGTGCTTTAGGCTTGCGAATCTTTATTAGGCTGCTTACACTCCCAGCTGCCCAGATGTCTCAGTGGCCCTTCCTTCTCTGGTCTTGCTTTCTCCCTGACAGCTGTGCTGGAAAGCTGATATAGCACCCTTTTCTCTCTTCTCTTCTCCCTCCATCCAAACAAAATCTCTTTCTAGTTGGGGTGAAAAGAAGCCCCATCCATTTCCCTCTCTGTTTCTAAGACGCTAAGACACCTTGTCTCAGTCTTCTGGGGCTCAAACTTCTGTAAACAAAAGTCAGGAAGGCTCAGAGTCTCTTTCTTTCCACACCAGAGGCTGTGAGGGCAGAATTGTCTGCTTAAGTGGGGCTTGGGTTGAGGGAAACAGAAAAGAAGGAAAAGGGGACATACAGTGAAAGAACATAATTATCCCGAAATGTTATCTTGGAACAATAACTAACATTTATTACATGCTTACCCAGTGTTCCAGATGCTGTATAAAGTGGTTTATATGGATTATCAAGTAATCCTCATAACCCAGAAACAAGTTACTATTACCCACGTTTTACAGGTGAGGAACTGTGTCTCCAGGTTTGGTCTCTTGACCAATGTCACACAGCTAGTTAAGTGGCAGGGCCAGGGCTCAAACTCAGCATCTGATTCCAAAGCCCATTGCCTCTGGCCCTGCTCTAATTTCTGGCTTCTGGTTCATGACGTGCGTCCCAGAAGGAATTTCTGCTTCAATCTTGCAGTTGCCCCTGAGCGCCGATCCAGCAGACATTAGCTAGAGTACATGCCAATGGCTCCTCTGGGTTCCTTCATTTTTGCCAGTCAGGTTTTCCTGGAAATTTCTCCATTGTTCTTTCCCAGCTCCTAGGTGCCCACCATGCCCAGCCCTCCAAGGTTACTTGGTGAGTGTTTGAATGGTTAGGCTCAGCAGTACCTTGGGAGGGGGCCACCATCCCATGTTGCAACAAGTAACGAAAGTGTGTCCATGTATCTCAAACTTCTATATTAAGAAGCCTGGTAAAGAACTATTCCATTTAATGGTAGAATATGCACCATGCACTGAGTCAGGCAGGGCAGCTCCACAACAGAGAGGGTTTTTAGCTCATAGCGAAGCCTATTATATCCATCTTGAGATGGATAAGGGGCTTAAAATGATTAGCTTGCCACATAGGCAAGCATGTTAAAAAAAAAAAACTGTCCTGTTTAACCTTGTTTTAGTCCCAGGAATAATAGAGCACTGTGTAACTACCCCTTTCAGTCTTTACAACTACCACTTTTAGTGTCATTGAGATCGCTTAGCCAAAAACACAGATGGGTCACCAAAGTACCTGTACTGAAAACAGGAAAAATGATTGGGGCGGGGGGGAGCACACAAAAAAGTGAGGGAATATAAAAAGAGAAAATAATTTAAATAGTTATTATAGAAAGACACATTGAAATTTTATGAATTTACTGAGTTTTGTCCTTTTAAATTTCCCCCTCCCATGAAGCCTCCTCTGGTTCAGATGTGATTATTGATTACTGATCCTCTGCCTTTTTTATCTACATGGTGTGTTTCAATCACTTTCAAAACCCTGTGGAGAGATAATATCATCCCTCGTGTAGACATGAAAAAATGTGGCCCCAAGAGGTTAATGAGTATTTAGGCAGGGCTTGGGGGCCAGGAAATTATTTTTCTCTCTTTCTCTTATATCATATTGACTCTAGTAGGCCCTTAAAGAGCGAATTTAGAGATTTGAGGAAGAGACCACATATTAAACATGTTATGCCTGTCCATTTTGCCTTTATGTAAAGTTGACCTGGGCCAGGAGTAGAAAGCATTTATATGTGCAATGTCAGGAGTTTCTCATCCCTTTGGCATTCGAGAATAAATTCTGTAGAGCAGTGGTGAACACTGAGAGCTTTAAAAAATCTTGATGCCTGAGCTGCACGCTATACCACTTAGATCAGAATCTCTGGGGGGATGGGACCCGGATATCAGTATTTTAAAAACTCCCCAGGTATTTCTCCTCTGCATGCACAGTCAAGAACCAGGGCTCTAAAGCCATGGTTCTCAACTTTGAATGTGCATCAGAATCACCTGGAAGGCTTGTTAAACAGCTGTTGGCTGGGACCCACCCCTAGAACTTCTGTCAGTAGGGCCGGGCAGGGTCCAAGGTTGTGCATTTCTAGTAAGTTCCCAGGCGATTAGGAAGCTGTGCTCTGAGCTTCAGCTCCTCTTCTTCCTGCCCGTGAGGTTACAGGGGGCTTGCGTCTCAGTCTACTCCATGACTTCCCACATGCTGACTCCCCAGACAAGGACACTAGAACATCATCATTTGCTGGGTAAACGCTAAGTGGCCTGTGAGTATCAGAAGTATTTTGAAATAAATCACACAATGAATCCCATTAGGCTTTGAGTGGATTCTAAGGAGTTACAGTTTTCAGTAGGAGAATAAATATTTTTCAAAGGAAATTTACCATACTCAAATTTAGTTATGTCCCTCCTTCTACCAGCATTTCTTCTTCTTCTTCTTTTTAAAAAGTCCTTGCAATAACTCCTCTTTATTATTTTTCATGAAGTCAAGTTACAAATTTTATGGAGCCAGAAGTCAAGGAACAGGTATACATTTTCAGGTCTATTAGGGTAGGGTTGCCAGATTTAGCAAAAAAACAAAACCAAAACAAAAAAATACCTAGGACATCCTGTTAAATTTGAATTTCAGATAAATGATGAATAATTTTAAAATATAAGTATGTTTCATGCAATTTTTGACAATCCTGATGATGGGCAAATAATAGGATGAGAATGACAATGAATGTGCCTGCTGTGGAGAAAAGGAATGTACTCCATCCATTTCTGTTTATGGATGCACAGAAATACTTGATCTTGTCCATCAAGAGCTGAACAATCATTGGCTAAATTAATGCAATATGGATACCTAAGGTATAAGTATAGTATATAAAATTGCTGAGTGACTTCAAAGAAGGATATTTGATAACTCAAGATCCCAGGTTTTTTGGATTCTGTTACCCCACTTTTTTTTTTTTTTAAGATTTAATTTAATTAAAAAAAATTTTTTTTTGGCTACCTTGGGTCTTTGCTGCTTGCTGCGCGCGGGCTTTCTCCAGTTGTGGTGAGTGGGGCTACTCTTTGTTGCGGTGCGCGGGCTTCTTATTGCGGTGGCTTCTCTTTGTTTCGGAGCACGGGCCGTAGGCGCGTGGGCTCAGTAATTGTGGCTCACAGGCTCTAGAGCGCAGGCTCAGTAGTTGTGGCGCACAGGCTTAGTTGCTCTGCTGCATGTGCGATCTTCCCGGACCAGGGCTTGAACCCGTGTCCCCTGCACTGGCAGGTGGATTCTTAATGACTGTACCACCAGGGAAGCCTGATACCTGATGTTTTCATTCTGTTTACCTCTAATTAATTATAAAACACTTAATAGACATACATTCTGATTAAAGACCTAAATAATTTCCATGAAGCCCATGGAAAGCAAAGAGGGGGTGGGTTATATTAGTCTCATTTTAAGAGGTGATAATGAAGCCTTGCTTGGAGTTACACAATGACTATTTAAAAAGTTAGGAGTAAATTACAACTCTTGACAATGGTGCTGTGTCTGTCAGTTAGTGCAGCATTCTGCTGATGGTATTGATTCATCACACCCTGGTTAGCGCCCAGTCATAAATGTCTAATTTCAAAATCCTCTTTAGATGTACACAGCAGATTGTGAAGGGTGGTTGCTAATTAGAGAAGGACAACATAGCAAGGACATTTCCATTCCTAGTGGTTTACCCTTTTTAAACAAAAACGCAGCAACAGAAAAGTAAAAAGGAGAAGAGTATACAGTTCAAGAAATATTTACTATGGGCTACTTGATGCTAAGTCTGTGCTAGGTGCTATGGAAGATGAAAAATAAATATATATATAGTCAATGTCATTTAATATGTAAGTTGGAACTCAAGACTTACTTGCAGGAAACATACAGAGAACTGTCAAAGACATAATGTAACATAAATAAGTGCCAAAATGTGTGTATAGGAAGTTTCTGTGTCCTGGAAGGCAGAGAAGCTTTTATGAAAAAGGTGGACTTGGGGTTTTGAAATATTAATAGGATTGGTTCTAGTGGACAGTAGGAATCTGGGGAAATAGGATTCAACTAGACAATGGGGATAATGAACATGGGTAGGGTCAGTCTTGCTACTCCCTGGAAGAGAAATAAACTTGGGAACTCTCAAGTGGTCATTTCCTGGTTTGTGAACGGAAGGTGTTACCCTAAAACTGGGTTTGCCTCTTGGTGGGCGTCAAGCCAAAAGACACAACCAAGCCAAAGAGCATGAGAAGGAGGGATTTATTACTTGCAGCAAGTAAGAAGAACACCAAGGATCTTTCCCAAAGCAGTGTCACTGTAACAGCAAATTGGGGAAGTTTTAAGCTAAGGATACATGCGTATTCATGAAGGGTCTTGGGTGGTCCAGAGTCCAAGCTTTAGCTGATTGACGTCATGAAGGTCAGAAAAAGTTAACATCATCATCCCTTAAGGTGCCAGTTGATCTAGTGGTTCAGCACTTCAGGCTAATTTTTACCATTGAAAGAGAACTGGGAGTCTTTACAAGTGATATATTATCTTTGCTCTTGTTACTTCTCTTGCCTGATGACACTGGTTTGTTTCTGCATTCTTTTGTTACCTTAAGACAATTAATTACTGAGACCTGTTCAAGGGTGAGCATTGTAGCCAGGCTTAGATCACAAAATGGCTTAGGCCAAAAATGGCTTCTCTTATGTCAAGAAAGCCATGCCTGGTTTTCCTTCTCCGGGGAATCCCTACCTTATCTGCTTAAAAAGGTGGAAAAAGCCATAGCGTGAGGGAGAGAGTAAACAGAAGTGCAGAGGAAACAGAGGGAGACCTCCTGGGTTCCTGCCGATACTCCAGTTCCTTGTTCTGACCTCTGCCCGTGCCTCAGTGGCATCCCTGATTTACCCGTGTCTTCAAATAAATTCCAGCTTGTTGTTGACCAGGGGGAGAACCTAGGCAGTTATTGAAGCCAGGAAACCTCACCACGGCCCTAGGAACAGGCACAGAGGGTTGAGTGTTACCAGATCTAAGCCCCAGGGCAAATACTTGGAATCAGCCCTGTTGTCTGCAAGCTGGCGCTTCTGATCAACCTTGGTTTGGAAACTGGATTGTGGATTGGCCAGATGAGTTTAAAGGGCTAAGAGGGCTCATAAGGTCTTGTTCCTGCTACTCAGGTTTTGTGGTTCTAGATTCTTCCACTGAGACAAATTGCCATGGACACACAGAAGCCTCCTTGCTTCTTGAATACTATTTGACTATTGTTTGGTGAGTGATGGATGCTGCTTACAGGTCAACTATCAACTGGATAAAACCACTACATTTTTGATCAGGCAGGTTAGCTTCTAATGGTAGAAGGAATCATCCATCTGGAACTAAACCACCTACTTCAGAATAGCTGTTCTGGCAAGTGAACTGCTTGCTCTTGTATTTGCTCTTAATATTATTTTTAACATATTTTAGTGACAGATTGTGACTTGGAGGTGATTCATTTTTATTTCATAGTTGTCTTGACAACAATATAATTAATGATATTCTGTGTACTTGAGAATGCTAAAATTTTACAACCAGGCAATATGATGCTTATTAAAATTTTGATCAGAAAAATACACTGGTAAAATTCTTTAGAGTTGGGTGGATGGAGCAGGACAATTACTTATTTTTCTTAAAAAAAATTTTTTTTTTTTGGTTACAAACAGTAGTGACTTAAGGACCATGACTAAATTGAATATCAAGGAGAGTCAACTATAGTGTTTCTTAAAATCACTTCACCCAGAATTTATTTTTACTGTCTTTCAGTATCTTTAGATTTTTTTTTACTGAGTTTATTATAGCTCTTTCTCTCTGAATTTTATGAAATTGGAACAAATTGGAGTTTTATATTTCGCTTTTTTCCATGTGTCATATTATATACAGTCGTAAAATTACTCATGGAAAGCAATTTAGAAAGCCTTTTATTATGAAACATTTCAAACATACACAGAATTAGGAAAAAAAAAACATTACAACTATCACCCTAGAAAACCACTTACAATCAAAAACCGCTAATATTTTTTTTTTTTTAATTTTTTATAGCTACTTTATTTATTTATTTATTTATTTATTTATTTTTGGCTGTGTTGAGTCTTTGGTTCGTGCGAGGGCTTTCTCCAGTTGCGGCAAGCGGGGGCCACTCTTCATCGCGGTGCGGGGACCGCTCTTCATCGCGGTGCGCGGGCCTTTCACTATCGTGGCCCCTCCCGTTGCGGGGCACAGGCTCCAGACGCGCAGGCTCAGCAATTGTGGCTCACGGGCCCAGCTGCTCCGCGGCATGTGGGATCTTCCCAGACCAGGGCTCGAACCCGTGCCTCCTGCATTAGCAGGCAGATTCTCAACCACTGCGCCACCAGGGAAGCCCAAACCGCTAATATTTTACAAAATTCAGATCAGCTTTACATTTCGGGTGTGGGGCATTTTAAAGTAAAGACCCCTTGACGCAAGTCTACGCCAGCTTCTTACTTGAACCTCCTTTTCTGGAAGTCCAAAGTCTGGCCATTCTGCATAAACAGCACTTCAGAGAAACCAGCCAGCAGTTTTCTGGCGCTGCCTTAGTTTGAAAAAATTTACAGCATGAGAAAGCAAGCCTTTTCTTGCACTTCTTAGGTGTAAACTGACGAAAATTCTCAGTAGGGCTACAATGACTCAAAGAGCTTTGCCCTCTGTACACTCAAAATATGTAGTTGAACTGAATTTCAGTTGTTATTTTTAAAGTCGTAAGTGACAAAGGCACTTTCTTAATCTCCCTGAGAAGAGCAGTATAGTGACGTAGGGGTGAAGCAGCCAGTAAAGCCAAAGTGGAGGGTGCGATAAAAAGCCCGCACTGGGGCACACTGTCTTCACTCTGCTTTGGGGTAAAATTTCGATGCCTCGTTTATAAAGTGAGCCGCCCTAAGGCTTAGTTGAAATAAGTAAAATGGTCAGCAGAATCAGTGGAGGGTTTGAGGTTGCAGGATCCCTCCTCTCCCCCAGTAGTGTTTCCGATTCTGCAGGGCATTTTGCGTTTCTAACAGATTCTCGGGTGATGGTGACCCATCTGGCCCTAAGACCACAGGGACCCCAAGTGGTTCGTGGCAGGACCTCAATAAATGCTATTAACATCACCATCCAAGCTGTCCACCAGCAGTGGCCATGGGATATTACATCTCAGAGAAGAGCGACGGCCTCTGTCCAAATGTTCCTGCCAACACGCCACGTCTCTGCACGGAATAGATTAGAACAGGGAGGAAGTTGGAGCAGCGGTCACTGCCTTACGGAAGGGGACCCCTTTCTCCAACTTCCGCCTCTGGGGAAAAGTAGAGGCCATCCGCCCCCGGAGTCCTGCCCTCTCGATTTCGCAGCCGCTGTTTTTAGCCCGCGCGGGAGCCTGTCCTCTCAGAAACCTGGGGCCAGTGCCGCGATTCCCGCTCTCCCGGGCGGGGCGGAGGCAGGTGCAGAGCATATGGAGTCTGGCGGGTGGGCGTGGTGGGGAGCACACCTCTCTGCTCCCATCCCGCCAGCTCTCCGGTCCGTTCCGAACGCCCACGGACCGATGGCCGAGCGGAAGATGGCTGCCCGGAGCGCCACGGACAGTCACGTGCCACGGCGATGCCGCCGCACGCCCCCTCCCCCGCTCGCCGAGTCCCTGACCCAGCGGGACGCGCAGCCCCGGGTTGCCTCTCCGCCACCGGGGTACAGAACGGTACGGACACAAAGGGAGGGCCCCGAAGCGGAAAGCCAGTTCTCCCCACCTAACCCGGGCGCTGGGGTCGCGCTCAGGGAGCCGAGAAAAACCTTCCTTCGGGCGACCAGCACCAGGTCGGGCCACTGGGCATGCGCAGTGCTCCGGCCCGGGCACGCCCGCTCTCCAGGTTTTCCCCGCAACTCCGCGGGGCCGGCAGAAGGTGGGGCCGGCAGGAGGTGGGGCCGGGAAGGGTCGGGGTGGGGCGGCCCTGTAGCGGCCTGAGTCTCTCCCTATCAGACTGGAGCTATTCGGGCCTTACTCGCCCTGACTCATTGTTTCTGGAGTGAGAGTCTGTGAATAAGATTTGAAAATGGGCTGTAGAGGCTGCGGTCGGCCCTTTCTACATTTTTTTTATTAAAAAATTTTTTTAGTTTAAAAAAATGATCAATTTCGAGTTAATTCCAAGTGCTGCACTCCTAGGCTCGGTGGGGAAGAGACTCGGGTAGCTCGCAAACTCGTGCCCGCGGGCCGGGTCTCCAGAAGGCCGAGTTTGCGTTCTCTGTTCTGACCAGCTCTAGCTCTTCAACTCTCCGGCTCTGCCCCAAACGGTATACTGCCCCCGACCGTAAAACTCGTCTCCCCTCCTGCCTGACTAAACGGCCCCCTAAAAATGTGCAAGCTGGGCCTTTCTCGTCGTTGGGGAACACGTCCGCCTCCCGAGCTTCCAATTACTTGAAAGTAAAATAACAGAGGGCAAAGCCTCACCAGCCCCTAGGTGCGCAGTCTGGCTCGGCTCCCGCTGGGTCCTGGGATGAGCTCCCCACAGACCCCGCCCTCCTGCCCCGCCCTCCTTCCCCGCCTTCCTGGCCGCAGCGAACACCCGGAGGAGCGGATTCGCGTCGAGCGGGTAGCTGGGCAGGCTCGTGCAGCGGACTGGGCATGCTCCGCAGCCCGGTAGGCTAGCTGTGGCAAGTCGGAAGCGTTCGCATCAGCTAGGCAGCGGCCGGGGCAGCGGCGGCGGCGGCGGCGGTGGCGGCGGCGGGGGCCAGGACGGGAGCGGGAAGGGCCGGCCAGGGAAGGCTGCTCTCCCCTTGCGACCGGCGAGCCGGCCTGACAGCGCGATCTGGGTGCGGAGCCCCAACTCTGCCCTGCCCCGGATTTCATTCCGCGGCGGGGGGCTCGGCGAGCGGAATTCCGGCGGCTGCCGCGACTGCAGTGCAAGTGAGTCGTGGGGCGGCGGGAGAGAGCCGGTCGCCAGGGGCCGATCGGACACCCCCCTCCCGGGCTTGGCCTGACGCTGGGAAAGGTGTGCGGGCAGCCCCGGGGCGAGGGGGCGTGAGCGCTGCCAGCGCCTTGCCTCGCGCGTACCTGGCGGGCACTACCCCCGCGCCACCGCGCCAGGGGAGGGGTGGGCGCGGGGGGGGGGGGTCCCGCGGCCGGGCTCGGGGCTCCGAGCGGGCGGGCAGCCCGCGGGGCTCCCGGACCAAGTTGAGGCAGGGAGAAAGGCGGAGGCGTCAGTGGGCACCTTTTCAGAGGTCTTGCGTGCGGGCTGGAAGGCTGCCTACTGCCGGTTTGGGGCGAGCAGAAGGTGGCGGGGCCGAAGAACCGCGAGGCGAGTAGCCTTCGGGCAGTGGCGCGGCGGGGGTTCGGAGACCCGCAGGGTCCGACCCCAAATCACAGCCCTACCCCCACCGCCCGGGTGGCGGCGTGACAGTTGGTACCTCTGGGTCCGATCGCAGCCGGCCAGGCG
Organism: Balaenoptera acutorostrata; assembly: GCF_949987535.1. Classification (NCBI taxonomy): domain Eukaryota; kingdom Metazoa; phylum Chordata; class Mammalia; order Artiodactyla; family Balaenopteridae; genus Balaenoptera; species Balaenoptera acutorostrata. The sequence continues at coordinate 39,631,741 of NC_080079.1, forward strand.
CCCTGGGTTTCGGGTACCCTCCCCACCCCGCCTCGATGTCCCTGGACAACATAACAGGTGGGAGCCCTTTCCCTGAGAGGCGAGCCCCCCTCCGCAGGCCGCTGAACAGCCTTCAGGTTGGGGGTGGCTCCGACACCCCGCGGGGCTGCCCCCCCCCCCCCCGGGTGAGCGTGTATACAGGTAAGGCCTGGAGGAGTCATCAGCGCAGCCTGGAGCTGGACATTCTCTCCAGGACGCGGCCCTTCACGTGAGTGAGGGGTCTCCGCGGTTCCGAGGCGACGTGTCAAGGGCAGAGCAGCGACAGCAGCGGCTGTTTCTCCCACCTTCTTAACCCAGGCTCGGGCTTTCTGCTTCTTCTGGTGGACCGGGTAGGGTGTCCTGGTCTAGCTAACGGATTCAGACTGGCGCGTTCTGGTTAAAGCTTGTTTCCCTCTTGGGAGTCTCAAGTAAAAATCCGGATGAGGGTTGCCAGGGCCGGAGGGAGTGAAGAGAGCCCATGTAGGTTCTTCTCAGATGTTTCTTTTCACCTTCAGACAGTACCAACTTCAGCAGTACACACTTACGAAACCAAGAGTGAAGGCTGCTTTCTGAAAGGGAAGTTTATTTTCTATGTTATGGGGCCTGCTTACTATTCTAGCTCCCTTGACATTTACCTTGCTGGACCTTTAGAGCTGTTTGGACAGGTTATTTTGCTTGCGGACTTGGGGGTGTTTGGGGTTGGCTGCCTGGGTGTGGAAGTGGCAAGTGCCCGTCATGGTGTGCTGTGAACTCCCCACGCTTCTTGGCACTGGGGGTTGAACATTCGGGGGGGGACCGAGTGGGCAGAAAGAAAGGAGTGGGACTGGTGACGTAGCGACGCGATGGGAGTTGCCTAGGGCTGCCCAGGCATAACGAGGTTGGTTGGCTGTTTTGGCTTGTGCGGAAGGGGAGAGGGCTAGGCGTTTCATTGGTTCGGGGAGGAAGGTGTTCACGGGAGAAGCCTGGCGGGGGATGGGTCCCCGTCTGGTCAGTGCTCCAAGGGAAGCCCAGGGATGTTTGGTGATTCAGCAGGTGGCAGACTTTCAGCCCTGAAGCCGTACCTTGGCCAAGCAAGCCAGCAAGCCAGCGAGCAAGCGGCAGCAGCTTCAGGGGAATCTCCAGGAGACTCTCCTGCAGAGAGCAGCTCACTTTCCTTATCTTGCTTTCTGTTTATGGCAGTAGGCCCTGGTTTTTTGGGTTCCTTCCCTGTCTCTCTTAAACTATCTAGCATGTTTTTGAATCTCTCCAGTTCTGTGACCCGTTGGATAGCAGGAAGTGGCAGCTGCCACCATGCACAGTTTAAGTAATTAGTTAATGTGCAGAAAACGATAACAATATGCAAAGCAGAGAAAGTCTTTTCCTTCTATTTCTGCTTCAGAGGTTAGAAATTTACATTTTTAGTAAAATAGTAAGATGTATTTCTGCAGCTTTTCATTGCTGGTAGTGAGCTATTTCAAACATCAGAGAGCATTAAAAATTAATTCAAGGGATGGATAAATGACATTAAAGGAACACAGTTATTAAAGCAATTCATTGGAGGATCTCTAGCATCTTGAGCAGTGCCTAACTTGTAGATACTCATTCAGCTGAAATTTAAAGAATTTTTCGTATTAGAAGCTTGTCGGTAAGTTTCGACGTTTAAAGAACTTTGTATGTTTTCATACGTCAAAATTGCCTATGTTGACCTTAGACATTGAATTTTAGCTTGAAGCCTCAACCCTTTTACTTTTTTCCTGGTTAAGTCCCTTAATTTTCAAATTGTGACAGATCCTGCATGTCAACTGAAAAAGCATAAGCTTGTTTTGCTAACATATCTCATGAAAACCTAGAAGACTCCTACGTATAACCATTATACATTTTTTAAATTAAAAAGTGCTCCGGCTGCATATCAAATACGCTTTTTTTTTTTTTTTTTACAAAACTTCATTTTATACAAAACATTTCAGGAAAACGGTAGAATTCCTAAGCCTTTATCTTCCAATGAAAAGTGCTGCCGTAAAAGAGACAAAACAGTGTTTTGGGAATAAAAATTCTGGCTTGTTTGCACAGGGGGATAACCTGGCCCGTCTTTGAGGGAGGCCTGAGTGTTTGTCCAGCTCATTCTGCATTTTACCTTTGCTATTCTGTGCCTTCCTCCAGTTGTTAAGCTCTTTCTTCTTCCACTAAAGACATACTTTCCTGGCATGGGCTTGCTTTCTTAAAGCTGCTGCCAGAAGCTTGCTTTCTTAAAGCTGCTGCATTTTCTCACGTAAATTCTACTAGTGCTGACCTTTCTTTTTTCATCGTCCCATACACTTTTCCACCATTTCGTATGATAAACTGTTCGATGGTCCTAAAAAGCTGTGGCCAGCGTGACCTTGTGGGGGGCATGACAGATCGTAGTTGGCTCTCTCTTTGCCTTTTTTGGATGGTAGCTGTAACCACAGCAGTCTCTTCTGGAAGAACTGGTAAGGCATACCTGGTCTTAAAGATTTTGGACTTTTCTGTTAAGGCTCTTGGTCAGGAACATAAATGGTCATTTATCATCTCCTACCACATCCCAAGAATTTTGGCTGTAAAGTGTGTCACTTTAATAAGCTAGCTACCCAGTCACCAGAGGAGCATATTTAGATGTGGCAGTTAGGAAGCAGCGTTGGATGTCGGGGAGGAGAGGGTGAAGAAAAGGGAAGAGAAGGGTGGGTGGGGCCAGGAAGGTGGCTTGGTTTTGTGACTGTGACTTCTGGTTTCAGTAAAACAGAATCGAATGGCTGATCAACAGGTATGGCTTGGTCTGTGCTGGAGTGCTCTGCTCCCCTCCCTAGTCCTCTTTCCCTCCACAGATAAACACACCACACACACACACATAGCCACACACAAATCCGCAGACCCACACGTGCACACACACTCTGACAAGAGACACAGACACAAGACGTAGACACGTACACCCTTTGCCAAAAGCTAAGCATCCCAGCTTCTTTTTAAATACTAATATGTCACACAGGGAAAGTCCAGGGCTCAGTCGCAGGTTGAATTCTGGGGACCTGAAATCACCCCAAGCTTGTATTTCAGAAAGATTCCCCTTCCCTCTCTCGTGGCAAGATGATCTGCCCTCTTAGCCTGCAAAGCTTCTGGGGGCTTTCACTGAAGCAACCATTGTGTGTAAATATAGGTGAGGTAGTTTTCACCTTTGAGACTTCCTGGTGCTGAGGGTTGAGTTAACATGCTTCAATTTTTGGCATAAGATCTCCCCGTGCAAAGCCCCTTTCTTGTTTTGTTTTTTCCTTTGTTCCCACTCTCATTCCCCTCTCCGTCAGAGGAGCTTCCTCTCTTGTGTTGGATGTTCTTGGGTATGTCTCTATCCTTGTTAAAGATGTTGTGTTCTTGTGTGCATGTTTTCAGTTCAGGTAAGTAGTGCTGTGCTGCTATGTTTTCATTCGGTTGCTTTTCCATTCAATATTAAAACTTTTTGTTAGGGAAATTTTCAGACATTCATAAAAGTCAAAAGAATTTCATTCAACATTTTATTTGAGAGATCTATGTTAGTATAGGTTTATCCAGTGCATTGCTATGACTGCTGCTTTTTACGGCTGGCCTGCTACGTACCCACTAGTTTCACTTACCCATTTTTCTAATGATGCACACTTAGGTCACCTCCACTCCTGCTACCACGAGCAAAGCTGTGATGAAGGAATATCCTGAGGCATCTCTTAATGATGCCTGTGAGAATCTCTCTAGGGTAGTGGTTCTTACAGTGGTCCATACTGAGCAGCATCAACCTCACCTGGGAACTGTTAGACTTGTAGGTGCTCGGGACCTAACCTAGACCTCCTGAATCAGGAACCCTGGGGCAGACCCCATCAATTTGTGTTTTAGGAAATCCAGCCTGGAGACTCTGGTGCATAGGAAAGTTTGAGGAGCACTGCTCTAAGGGTATCTACCCAAGAGTGGGAGGGCTGGGTAAAAGAGAACAAACACACCTGTTCTTATTAAATACTGCCAAATTAGTCTCCAGTGTTGCTGGACTGGTTGACACTCTCACAGCAGTGCATGAGGGGCTCCTAATTCACCACATCCTCCTTAGTGGTTGATATTAACCGTCTTTCTAATTTTACCAGTACTTGATGGCTTCTTATTGTTTTAACGTGAACTTACGTAATTTCTTAATGAATTTGAGCATCTTTTAATATATTTGTTAGCTATTACCATTTCTTTGACTGGCTTTAGTCTGTTTTTCTAATGTATTGCTTTGCAGATGTCTTAAATATCCTAGATATTAATCTCATTCTGCTATCTATTAACTTTATCAGTGGTAACTTTCAGAAATTTAAAATTTTGATATAGCCCAGTGCCATTAATTTTTGCCTTTTGTACATTAGGAATCTTAAAATGTTCTTCCTTACCCCAACATTACAAATATATTCTATATTTTCTTCTGTCAACTTCCTGCTTTTACCTTTCACAGTGAGGGCTGTAATCTGTTTGAGGTTCGTCTTAATACACGGTGTATGGAAGGAATCCGGTGTTATTTTTTCCTTTCCATGTTGTGAGCCAGTTTTCCCAAAATCATTAACCAGTGTATTTTTTTTCTAGTATTTTAGGGATGAATTTGGAGCCACCTCTATCATACATCAGGTTCCCACATGCACGAGTCTATTTTTTTCTACTTTATTGAGTTATAATTTATGTATGGTAAACTTCACCTGTACATTTAAAATGTACAATCTAATGAATTTTGACAGATGTGCATACTTGTGAAACCACACAGTCAAGATCCAGAGCATTTCCCTCACCCTAAAACTTCCCCTTTGTCTTCCATCCCTCCCTTTGTCCCCAGGCCCAGGCAACCACTGGTCTGCTTTCTGCTACAAATTGGTTAGTTTGCATTTTCAGATTTTGAGATTCCTCACAGGGTTTAAATTCTCTATTCTGTCCCAGTCATCTATTTCTGTGCCAAATTACTTTTATTATTATAGCTCTGCAGTGTGTCTTATATGGCAGAGTGAGCCCCTTCTTTGCTCTTCTTTTTCAGAACTTAGTTATTTGTGGATCTTTTTTCTTCCATATACATTTTGGAATGCTTGTCAAATTCTCTACAAAGTCTTGGAAATGTGATTGGCACTGCATTGAATGTATAGTCTAACATGGGGGAGAATTGACACTTCTTCCTTCTTAATGTTGTAATTCTATCCATGAACATGGTTGCCCCATCTTTTTTTAATGACATATAATAGAGTTTAAAATTTTCTCTGTCACAACATTTTTTACAAAAGTAATGTGTTGTTTCGAGGAGAATTTGAGCTTGGGCTTTTTAGTCTGAACCTTAGAGGAAGGCAGAGTGTAGGGGCTTGGGGGACAGATGTTTCAATCTCTGTTCTCCATTCACTGACCTTGAGTGACACTGGGCAAGTTCTCACCTTTGGTGGCCCCAGGTTCCTCCTTCCTCAAGCTAGATCCCAGCAGCCTCCTCTACAAGGCTGCTGAGCTGCTGAGGCCTTTAAATGAGATAATGTAGGAGAGGCAGGAGTACAAATCTTGAAACATTTGCTGCTCAGTAAATGTTGGTGTAACACCTCCCCTAATGCTGTCTTTCAATAGCAAAAACTTCATACTTTTATTCTACTTCTTAGGGATTGATAAACAAAGAAGTGTCAGAAAAGCAAAGTGAATAAGCCAACCAATTAACTATGTAACACTCTCCAATTCTATACATGTAAGTCCATGCTTCTACCTAATTTTGTGGGGTTTCACAGAAAGTATGGATACTTCCAAAGAATGTTACAGTCCAGTAGGGAAGAAAAGACCAATATATAAGAAACAGAGAACTCTATGTGACAGATGGCTTTTAATTAAGGTTAAGTGGTGTGGTACCAGGGGAGTTATGAGTAGGGAGAAATGCTGTTCTGTGAGAGTTTTTTTTTCTTTTAATTGAAGTATAGTTAATCTATCATGTTGTGTTAGTTTCAAGTGTACAGCACAGTGATTCAGTTATACATACATATGTATATATATATTTTTTCAGATTGTTTCCCATTATGTTATTACAATATACTGAATATAGTTCCCTGTGTTATACAGAAGATCCTTGTTGTTTACCTACTTTATATATAGTAGTGTTTATATGTTAATCCCAAACTCCTAATTTATCTCCCCCTCTCCCGCCCCCCACTGCTATCCCCTCTAGTAACCGTAAGTTTGTTTTCTATGTCTGTGAGTCTATTTCTGTTTTGTAAATAAGTTCATTTGTATCATTTTTTAAGATTCCACTTATAAATGATGTTATATGATAATTGTCTTTGTCTGACTTACTTCACTTAGTATGATAATCTTTAGGTGCATCCATGTTGCTACAAATGGCATTTCATTCTTTTTTTATGGCTAATATTCCATTTTATATATATATATATATACATACACACACACATATATATATATATATACACACACACATATCCCATTTTCTTTACCCATTCATCTCTCAGTGGACATTTAGGCTGCTTCCATGTCTTAGCTATTGTGAATAGTGCTGCAGTGAACACTGGGGTGCATGTATATTTTCGAATTAGAGTTTTCTCCGGATGTGCCCAGGAGTGGGGTTGCTGGACCATATGGTAACTTTATGTTTAGTTTTTTTTTTTAATACATTTATTTATTTTTGGCTGTGTTGGGTCTTTGTTGCTGCGTGCCAGCTTTCTCTAGCTGTGGTGAGCGGGGGCTACCCTTTGTTGCGGTGCGCGGGCTTCTCATTGCAGTGGCTTCTCTTGTTGCGGAGCACGGGCTCTAGGCACATGGGCTTTGGTAGTTGCAGCAGGCAGACTCAGTAGTTGTGGCTCACAGGCTCTAGAGCACAGGCTCTGTAGTTGTGGCGCACAGGCTTAGTTGCTCCGCAGCATGTGGGATCTTCCCAGACCAGGGCTCGAACCTGTGTCCCCTGCATTGGCAGGCGGATTCTTAACCACTGCACCACCCAGGAAAGCTCTATATTTAGTTTTTTAAGGAACCTCCATACTGTTTTCCATAGTGGCTGTACCAATTTATATTCCCGCCAACAGTGTAGGAGGTTTCACTTTTCTCCCCACCCTCTCCAGCATTTATTATTTGTGGACTTTTTAATGATGACTGTTCTGACTGGTGTGAGGTCATACCTCATTGTAGTTTTGATTTGCATTTCTTTAATAATTAGCGATATTGAGCATCTTTTCATGTGCTTGTATGTCTGTATGTCTTCTTTGGAGAGAAGTATCTTTAGGTCTTCTGCACATTTTTTTTTTTTTAAATTATTTATTTATTTATTTATTTTTGGCTGTGTTGGGTCTTCATTTCTGTGCGAGGGCTTTCTCTAGTTGCGGCGAGCGGGGGCTACTCTTCATCGCAGTGCGCGGGCCTCTCACTATCGCGGCCTCTTTTGTTTTCTGCACATTTTTTGATAGGGTTGTTTGTTTTTTGATATTAAGCTGTATGAGCTGTTTGTATATTTTGGAAATTAATCCCTTGTTGGTAGCATCCTTTGCAAATATTTTTCTCCTAGACCATAGGTGGTCTTTTCATGTTGTTTATGGTTTCCTTTGCTGTGCAAAAGCTTTTAAGCTTAATTAGGCCCCATTTGTTTATTTTTGTTTTATTTCCATTATTCTAGGAGACAGATCCAAAAATATATTGCTGCGATATATGCCAAAGAGTGTTTTGCCTATGTTCTCCTCTAGAAGTTTTATAGTCTCTGGTCTCACATTTAGGTCTTAAATCCATTTTGAGTTTATTTTTGTATATGGTGTTAGAGTATGCTCTAATTTCATTCTGTCACATGTAGCTGTCCAGTCTGTGAGACTTTGACTTGACTTGAGTAGAATTAGATTACGGGAGAGTGAAGGGGACTGAGAAACCAAGTATAATTAGCATTTCTGTCCAGGGCTTTGGGAGCCTAGTATTGAACTCCATGACAGTGGATTGTATGCCTAAATTTAAGTGTCTTAAAAATCATTGCTTTGGAAACAGTGACAACAAGTGGCTAGTAGATACCTAGGTAACTAATAGCTCTCTGTCATATAATATAGCGGTTAAGAGCACACTGTTCCTGAGTTCAGGTCTTGGCCTTACCATTTAGGAGCTGTAGGACCTTAGAGAAGTTATGTAAACCTTATGTGCCTCAGTTTCCCTAATCCTCATTGGTGGGTCTCATAACAGCAGGTACCTCAGAGGTTGAGGACTGTAAGTTAACCTTTGTCATGTGCTTAGTTCATGGCACAAGGTAATCACAATATAAATGTTAGCTGTTCTTACTTTTGTTAATATTCATTGCGTTCCTCCCATTATCTCCCATGAGGTATTTGAGGCCTTATGCCCCAGAGTTGTTGGATGTCCAGAAAGACTGTCGGAGGCACAGTACTGGAGAGAGAATTCTTTTTCTTCAGGTTGCCGGGCATGTGGTGGGCGCTCAGTTGTAGACTGAGCAAGTAAATGTTTGACAGACAATGAAGCCAGGTGCTGTCTCTTGGTCCTGAATGTCCTCAGTCAGGTGGCTAGTGTTGACCTTAAACATTATGATTATTTTACTGGCAAAAGTGGGTTTATTTGGGAATAGCAGAGAATTGCAATTCAGGACAAGTAAGCCATGGCAAAAGTCATAGGCAAGCCCAACAAACAAAGGAGAGTAATGTTATTTTATAGAGAAAAAGGAGGAAGTTGGAAAGGGTTGTTTTGAAGGAAAGTCCATTGGAAAAAGGTGAGGGTTGAGGGTGATGACGGTTTCTCATTGGCTGAGTTGCTGGGGTAGTCGATTTCTTGTGGAAGATGCAGTGTACATCTTTTCCTGTTGGGGCCTGTAAGTGGTGATTCTTTCCCATTGATGATTCTTCTGTTAGGGTGTGTAATTGACAATTCTTCCTGAAATTAATATCCAGTGGTACTGCATGAGTGCTCCGCCTTCAGGCCTTCTGACTCCATTTTAGTGCGGTTTCCCTTTATTAATTTTCCCATCAGCATGCAGGAAGCAGGTTTTGTTTTGCTGTATTCCTAGTTCTGATTAGACCTTTTGGCAAAGGTGTAGTAATCATAGGGATTCATACTTGTTGAGGATGAACCACATGCCAGACACTGTCTAAGCCTTTTCCCTTTCGGCCTTTTCCCTTTCGGACAGTCCTGTAAGAGGCATGTTATTATTATCCCTTTTTAGAGATGAGGAGAGTGGGGCACGAGTAATTTGCCCAACAAAGTAGGAGGGCCCTGAAAGAGTTTAATGTTTGGGGCCTTTGCCAGTTGACAGAAATTACCAGAGTAAGTGCTCTTGGTGGGGCGCCATTGTAATTACCTAGAATTGTGAAGCACACGTTAGCCCAGCAGGGCATTCCCATGACCTTGGAGGTTTCTCAGCCTACGTTGATAGTTCTCAAATTTCAACAGATATTAGAATCACCTGGAGTCTTGTTAAAACACCCTGTGCTGGGCCCATCCCCACCAGAGTTTTTGAGGCAAGTAGCTTGGGGTGGGACCTAGTAGTTTACAAGTCCCAGGACAAGGTGATGCTGATTCTGCTGGCCTGGGACCCCTCTTTGAGAACCACTTCCATAAGCAATACTCACGTCAGTGAAGAGCCAGCGGCTCCTACTTCAGTTACAGTCAGGTGAGATGATTTCAGATTGAGAAATTTTAAATACTGTCCCCCTCATGGAATAAAAACTGAACTCACATGGTCCTGTTTATCTACGCCAGCAGAGGGATGTCTGAGTCAGGGCAGCGCAGAAATTGCTTTCTGTCCTTGCCAGTGTTTGTGACATGGGTTAGATGGATGATAACCCGGGGTGGAGAGAAAATTTGGAAATGCAAGTCAAGATTTATTAGAAGCATGAACTGCCATCAAATGCATCCCGCTTTAGGAAGATGACCTGATTTTGTTTTTGTTTATAAATTTATTTATTTATGGCTGTGTTAGGTCTTTGTTCCTGCGCGCGGGCTTTCTCTAATTGCGTTGAGCGGGGGCTAGTCTTTGTTGCGGTGTGCGGGCTTCTCTTTGCGGTGGCTTCTCTTATTGCAGAGCATGAGCTCTAGGCACGTGGGCTTCAGTAGTTGTGGCACGTGGGCTCGGTAGTTGTGACTCGCAGGCTCTAGAGCTCGGGCTCAGTAGTTGTGGCGCACGGGCTTAGTTGCTCCACAGCATGTGGGATCTTCCTGGACCAGGGCTCGAACCCATGTCCCCTGCATTGGCAGGTGGATTCTTAACCACTGAGCCACCAGGGAAGTCCCACCTGATTTGTTTTTATTTTGCTATTTTCCACGTTCCCCACTCCCTGCCATAGGCACAAAAAAGGCTTTGTGTCTACTGTTTAACCCCGTGGGAAAATTTAGGCACAGAGAAATTAAAAGTGTATGAAGATACATAGCCTGACAGTAGAGAGACAGAGGATAATCTTATTTGACTGGGCTAATTGTAGTAGAAAACTATCTGTTTGTAAGAAGGCACTTAAAAAAAACAAAGAAAAGAAAAGCAAAAGAAGGACTGTGTACCTGTCTCTAGCTGTTGTGAGGTAAAATAGCTACCGTGTGTCCAAATTTAACACAGCCTCACACACAGGAAGCCCTCACCAAGTGCGGTCCACTGTTACTCCAGCCAAAGTTTTCTGTTGTGCAATTGAGACTGCACTGCCCCCATCTGAAGAATGTTACACATAAAACTGAGGAATTAGAAATTTTTAGAATTGAAAGGTTTTGTAGGAAATGGGGACTTAGGATTACTTTAGGATTACAAGTCAATTGTATCTGGGAAGAAACGTTCCAGATTTTCCCTGTGCCGGTTGTCGCGGCTCTCCTGTGACCCCAGTAGCCGGGATTAGCTTGTGTGCTTGGTGAGGGGACGTGGCAGGGCAGAGAGAATGGGGGAGGGCCAAGGGAAGACTGGGGAGGGCAGACAGGCCTGAGCATATACGCCAGACCTTCTCAGCCAGGGGTTTACAGCGGCAGGGGGTGAACACAGGGTGAGGGTCTGTTATGGGCCAGACCCGTTAGGCCTGGAGATATAGGGATGAGTGAGATGGGGTCTGGGTTCCTGAGGGGTTAGTGGGGGAGACAGACATGTCCACGGATAAATGTCATGACCAACTAGTGGGTGCAGTATGGCAGCTGCACACCCAGCACCCTGGGGTGGGGCGGGAGGGCTGGACGGGGAGGTGGCCTGCTCCTGGTTCCCTGTGTGACAGCGCACGTGGGAAGGTGACTAACACCAGAGGGTAGCACAGATGGAACTGGAACTGGTGTATTCCGGTTTTGTTTCCTTCTTTCTTTTGTTTTTGGGATTTCCATTTTGAGTGAGAGAATTCTAACCACAGAGGGGAATCTGGGCACATGGGCGCTGTAAGAATCCAGAGCTGGAAGTGCCCTTCAGAACCACTTAGGAGGTCAGAGGGGCACATTCTAGTTTACTTTTTTTGTCTTTGACAACTGTGGCTAATTTTTCGCTATTTCCTAGGAATGTAAAACCTGCAGAAGATTAATGCCTTTCTATCTTTAAGGTACATCAGCTTTTAAAAGAAAGATTCTTTATTAAAAGCAAGGTTTTATTTGCCCTTAATTTTTGGCAAAGTGCTAAATTCCACTTTCAGTTTTGTTTTCAGTGGTTTGCACTTCTCACTTTCCTTCTTCCCTCTTCCCTCCCCTTCTCTCTTCCCCCCCCCCCTTTCCTTAATACCCTTGCAAATACCATGCAAGCTAAGGCAGAGTGCCAACACTGTGACCTTGGCAAACTTGGGCCTCGGCTTCCTTATCTGTAAGTGGAGAGTTTGGATTAGTTGACGCATAGTCACCTGGTCCCCACATCTGTGAGCCCTGTGACTAGGGGACACCTGAAAAGAGGGGCTCATGAACTCCATTTCATCAGTCGTTTATTCTCCTGTTAATAAAAAAGAATCTTATTTCAGAACCGCCTTCCCCAATCCTGTTAGTTGCACGTCCAAACCACTTTCTAGAAACAGCAGTAAGCGGTTGATTCTTCACTGTGGTATTTTCCAGCTTGTGATTGATGCCCCTCCTGGCAGCCTGTCTCTATTACAGGTGCACAGTGTGGGCTGTTCAGTGTTTTAGTCCCAGGCATACTGTGTGAATCAGTGAAGGATGTTAGGACGTGTGATAGAAGGACAGATCGTAAGGGGTGATCAGCCTGAGGTTGTGCGGTGGGGTGGCGGCGTGGGTGAGCCAGGAGAGCGGGTAATGCTCAGGTTCCGGACGGAGCTCCCAAGAGTCACAGGTCAGGTGAAGGTTAGGGATGGGAGGAAAGGTCCCGGGAGCAGAGAGGCAGAGAGAGAGCTCAAGAAACCATCCCCGAAGGAGCGGGGGAGGGGCGGCTGAAGGGAATCCCCCCTCCAGCTGTGAGGGCAGGAGCGGAGGCTGGGGACATCACAAAGGGGAGAGGAAGAGCAGCTGGGGGGAAGGGAGCCACTTTTACCCTTCTGGCAAACACAGGCTGAGGGTTTGGGCAGAAGTCTGAAAAGGGGGTGGGGTGCCCATCGGCCTGAGGCCAGAAGGGAGGAGTTCATTGCTCCCAAGGAAATCAGGAGGGAGAGGGACGGGCTGGGAGGGTGGAAGAGGAGAGGACGGCCCAATGGGCGGCGTGCTGGGATCAAAAGGGTGTCGTGAGAGAAACACCTGTGTGGGGTGATCCATGGCCTTCAGCCCGAGCCAGGCTGCTCTGGTCACCTGAGACCGAGAGAGCAAGTGGGGACACGTGTGGCCATCCTTTTGGGCCGCTGGCTTTCTCTCGTGTGCAATGGGAATAATAAGCACTACGTCGCAGTGTTGTCCTTCTGAAGGCCCTTGGTACGTGCCTGCGGAGGTGCAGAGCACCTTCCCAGTTGCGGAGGTGACCTTGGGAGGTGGCAGCAGAGGATTCCCGTCTGAGAGGGAGGGGATAGTCTCCAGTTTCCCTTCCGCTCCCTGGCCAGCGTGTTGACTGTTCACTTGACTAGGTAGACCGTGAGCGAGACTTAGAGATGGTGCCCTGGGACTGTCCATCTGTCCCCAACTTCGTGGCCGTGTGTTGTTGAGATTTTTATCACGTGGTCTCTCATCCGATCCCTTACGATTCTTCCTGATCTCATCCCAGAGCCTGTCCCTGTTCTCCTGGCTGCGAGTTCGGTCTCTGCACCCTAAGATCCCAAGTGCACAGAATGGCCCATGTGTGTCATTGCTCTCTGTGAAAGTCTTCGTGGTGGCCTCAGTCTCCAGCATGCGCCTTCAGACCCAGTGGGACCAGCATTTCTGACTTGGATGAGGCTGAGTATACAGGCGTGGACAAAGCAAAGTCTCCATGCGCATGGAGTTTTCCTGGTGATGGGGCGGACAGGACAATCAAGTCAACAAATGTGAGGCCCGCCAGGGGGTCAGGAGGCAGAGCCTCAGCGAGCCTTGTAACAGCTCTGCACCCGCGCACACGGTCGGTCATTTGACATTTGCAGTACTGCTGCTGTTTGTGTAGTGACACCTGAGTTCCTTTGAAAGGCCCTGCAGAGTTAGCAGCAGTTGTGCTGGGCTGAGTTCCAGGTTTCCATCGGGGCCCTGATCATGGCTGGCTTTCCCCTCCCTTTGATTTTAGAGACAGAGACAGGGTGGTGTGAACACCCCCAGGAATATCTCAGGCCTCCTTTTGACCGTTTGTTTGAAGGCCCGATGAGTGGCCTAGGGGTTCTTACTAGGGTCCATGGATGGGTTTCCTGAAGCCATTGAAATCCAGTTTATCATTCTGGGTGTGTGCATTTTTCTGGTGAGAGTGTCTAAAGCTTTCATTAAATCCACCAGGAAGAGCTCTGAAATGTTTGTTTATTTATTTATTTATTTATTTATTTATTTATTTATTTATTTAGGCCGCACGGCCCACGGGATCTTGGTTCCCTGACCAGGGATGGAACCTCTGCCCCCTGCAGTGGAACCGCCAGGGAAGTCCCTGAAAGGTTTATTTGTATGAAAGTGGATGAAAAGATAGAATTGGGCCATTGAGGGCTTCTCTTTATTGCTGTCTGTCCCCTTTGTAGAGGAACTAATGTGATTTGCCTAAAGCGAGGAGGCAGACACAGGCCGAGAGCCTCAGTGCGCTTATCTGGGACTTGCCATTTCTGTGTCTTATGGTGGGGACACGTTCAGTTATTCCTCTGAGAAAAAAGAGAAGCAAAATGATAAAGCTGGCATCATGGAAGACCAGCCAACTCAGTGGGAGAGAGTGGGGGAGGTGTATGTGATGCTGCAATGTGGTTTTGTCATCCACTCAGCAGGAGGAGGAGGCTGGGTCTCAGGAAGAGAGCAGAAGACCACTTGAGCAGGTGATGCTTCTCAGATTTCTGAGTCTGATGGGCATTGACTGTAGGTCTGGAGAGGACAGTCTAGGACTTTGGCTGTTGATGTCAAAGGCACCTGTTTTAGGAGATTCCTCTGCTTGAGAAGTCCATAATAGTTTACGTAAATAATAAAGCTCATGACAATTGTCCTTCAAGATGAGGGTATGGAGGGTAGCTTTTAAGAGGGAGGGCGTTGATATTGACCTACTATTTGATCCAGCAGTTCTACTTCTTGGGGTTTATTTTAAGAAATAATTAAGACCATTATTCATCCCAGAGCTGTTTGTCATAGTGAAAAGTTGAAAACCTAAGTATACAACAGTTGGGGGTTGGTTAAACAAATGACATATATCCAAATAATGGAATACTTGGCAACCCTAAAAAATAATATCCAGAGGAATATTCATAGAAAGTTGTTCAAAAAACATTGTTATGTTCAAAAAGTTACATACTGCCCTTGTAAAAAATAAACTATTCAGAAAATACTAGTTGGGTGCCTACCATGAGCCAGGAGCCCTGCTGGACGCTGGTGACAGAGTGAGGAACTAGGCAGTTATGTTTCCTGCCCTCAATTAGCGTACCGTCTACTAGGGAAATAGTCAAGCCATATTGACTTTCTCATAAAGTTTTATAAATACTCATAGGAGGACTCCAAAAACAGTGACTCCTTAACAGGCATGTTCAACCACCTGTGAGGTCCGATCAGGTATGTCTCTGTATACTTGTTACTGGCTACATCCCTGACCTGAAATCACTGATTTCCTAGAAAGCTTGAAGTAAGTCACTGAGATGTGTTACTGACACTGCCTTACTGTCTGTCTTCCTTTCTCCCCCGCAGTTCGAGGCTCTGCGGGGGAAAGGGTGGTGGAGGCACAGTCGTTTTGGGAGTGGGGGATATTCCCGCCCTACTTCCTGACTTCTGTCCTCAGTGCTGTCGTCATCACAAGCCTTGTCACCAGCTCACCTGGAATTGCCTCTTGTTCACTGTCGCCTCTCGTGGGCCTCACATCGTCCTGACTTGGGCCCCTGACTTGTTGTCATCTGTGGTGTTTGCAGCCACGTGGAGTAGTGCTTCATTCTTAGAACTCATCTAGGTTAAATCCTTTCTTGGAGCCTGGCGAAGCCGGGACTGGAATCTGCGTGTCCTGCCTGCCCGATGGACATCTTTTCCACTAGGCAACAGCATGGCGGTTCCTGGTCACCATAGCGAGGGCTCTTCCAAGCAGGTCTGCGTGAAAAACCACATGCATTTCAAATCGGTGACCCCACAAAACTGCGAGAAAGCTTAATTCCTTCAAAGGCAAAAGGGCAGCAGATTTCTTGAGGAAGAAGAAATGAACCACTGTCTCTGCTAGCGTGGCTGTCTGTCACAGTATGGAGACCAGGCTGAACTGGTGTTGGCAGAGTTTGGCGAGCGTGTGTAAGGGCTGTGTTCGTAGCCAAACTCTGGGATCGTCTACCGTGTGCCAGACACGTTAGCTCCCGGGATCCACACAGGAAGACGACGTGGGGCTCTGCTGTCAGGAGCCCCTCCCTAGAGAGAGCAGCGGAGAGATGGGCCCGATGACAATGCACTGGGGTCTCATGCTGTGTGTACTAGTGACTGGGACTCGAGAATTTTGGCTAAAATGTTCAGGAAGGCAGTCCCTGGGGAGGGCGGGTTTGAGCTGGACCCTGAGGAGGGATGGGATTGCCAGGGGCACCGCTGACGTCAGAGTCCACGTGAGGGCACCTCCTGGAGACAGGCAGTGCATGGCCTGGGCTGACTGTTCAAGGCCTCGTGGCGTTTATTTGCCTTTTAACCTAAATTTTGGCTTTTTAAAAATTTGTTTATTTATTTATCTATCTATCTATCGCCACGCTGTGTGATTGCGGGATAACCACTATTGTTTGTTTGTTTTTTTTAATTTATTTTATTTTTTGCTGCGTTGGGTCTTGGGTCTTCGTTTCTGCGCACGGGCTTTCTCTAGTTGCGGCGAGCGGGGGCTACTCCTCGTTTTGGTGCGTGGGCTTCTCATTGCGGTGGCTTCTCTTGTTGCGGAGCGTGGGCTCTAGGCACGCAGGCTTCAGTAGTTGTGGCTCGCGGGCTCAGTAGTTGTGGCTCACAGGCTCAGTAGTTGTGGCTCGCGGGCTCTAGAGTGCAGGCTCAGTAGTTGTGGCGCATGGGCTTAGTTGTTCCACGGCATGTGGGATCTTCCTGGACCAGGGCTTGGAACCATGTCCCCTGCATTGGCAGGCGGATTCTTAACCACTGCACCACCAGGGAAGCGCCACCACTATTGTTTTGATGTATATACCTCCCATCTTTTTTTCTGTAAGTACTAGATGTGCACCCAAATAGTAAAATAGTATTATTTTAACCAAATGTTAAAAGGAATAGTATTGCCAAAGCTAAATCTCAGCAGTTCTAGAATTGACTTCTAGGATACAAGTATAAATCTGAAATTTTATAAAAATTACTAGTAATGCTATTATTAAAATCATAATAGAATTTAGCATTATGGTATAAGAACTTAATTTCTTAGCATGTATGATCAGTGTAGCGAACATTTGTGATCCTGGGTACATATTGACTTTCAGGAGGTGGAGGAGGGAGGAGCAAGGCTTTTATTCATTTATTTTATTGTTTATTTATTTTGGTTTTTGAATTATTATTATTATTTTGGCTAGCTGTCAATATGAGACACTGTAAGTGGTAGTTCGTCTCCAACTTACTAAACTTTTGACCAATAACTGACTTCTCTCCTCTTTAACTCCTGGACCTAAAGGTTTCCTTGGTGATGATGATGTAGTTTCATTTGAAGTTATCCCTCACCCCAGCTTAGTGTGGTGCTCAAAGGAGAATATGTCTGGATAATATCAGAAGCGCAAATAAGATCATTGCCCTTATACAAATTTTTCCCTGATATTTTGGTCTGTGATTGCTGCTTCATATAACCAGCTGAGAGAATAACACATCCTTAAGCCTGGGCTCTGGAAGTGTGGCAGTGGAGTAGTGTAATTGGCTTTCAAGATAACAAAGCTGTTTTCCAAATCTCCATCTGCATCTCAGCTTTCACTGCCTGCACACCAATTTCAGCATCTCCCCTGGGGAAGAATGACAAAAGAATCTTTACAGAGGTAATATGTGAGAAATGTTTGCTCCTTCAAGGCACCTCAGTTCCTAACAATTGACTACTTTCCCTACAAGCAACCCTGGGTTGTCAGTAAGCATGCCCTTTGATATTGTTAGTAAGCATGCTATGTCGATGCTGTTACCTGCAAAGTACGCTGTTAGAATTTTCTTTTATTCAAGCAGCCTTCTCAAATATGTAATAACCAGCCATCCCACCCTGTCTTTGAACATCTCGTGTAAGTACACGACAAAATCCCTTGGGTGTCACGTAGTTTGCCTTTGGGTGGAGGAGAGTTTCATTCTGAGTTACATCTGGAATGCTCACCAACATTTGGAAATGAATCTTTGGATATGATCAGCGACTGAAAGATGTGCCTTGTTCATATTACTGATATTGCCATGCTGATGTGTAATCTACGTGGTAATGCAATCACTGATCACATGTCGGTCCAAGGATGCCGGAAATGACATTTGAAGAAAGCATTCTGCTCTTTGGCCTTCCATGTCGAAACCAAAGGTGGGATTTTGGCCAAGCATGGAAACTGGAGACAGTTTCAGTGGATCCTTAAATAAACATAGAAATCTATATATATTTTATTTTTATAGGTTTAAAATATAATATTTCCAAGATGTGACTGAGAATGTTCCAAATCTATAATTTGCTTTTAAAAAGTACAAACCTTTTTAAAATTTATTATTCTGTTTTAATTATAGTAAAATATACATAACATAAAATTTACCATTTTAACCATTTTTGAGCGTACAATTCAGTGACATTAAGTACATTCACACTGATGTGCGACCGTCGTCATCACCATCCATCTCCGGAAGTTTTTCATCATCCCAAGCTGAAACTTTGTGTCCATTAAATGATAGCTCCCCATTCCCTCCCCCCTCCAGCCCCTGGCAACACCATTCATTCTACTTCCTTTGTCTATGAATGTGACTCCTCTAGGGACCTCATTTAAGTGAAATCATACAGTATTTGTCCTTGTATGTGGCTTATTTCACTTAGCATAATGTTTTCAAGGTTCATCCACATTGTAGCTTATATCAGAATTTCCTTTCTTCTTAAGGCTGAACAATATTCCATTGTATGTATATACCACATTTTATTTATTCGTTCACCTGTTAGTGGACACTGGGGTTTCTTCTACCTTTTAGTTATTGTGAATAATGCTGCTGCTATGCATTTATTTGAGTTAAACATCTTTAAATAGGATTTTTTTTTTAATAAGGAAAAATCCATGCCTTCTTGTGGTCAGTTTTATCAGAGGGCTGCCATGTCCAAGTTAGGTCCAGGAAATGCCTACCTCACAGACATAAAAACACCCAAGCACGTTCAACAGTGTTCATCTGAAAGCTTTAGTATTTGCCTGAGGTCAAGAGAGCAGTTTCATAATATTTCTGTGTGGCCTCACCAGCGAACTTGGCAGCAACCTCGAGTGAGGCCTGTCAGGGTTCTTGGAAAACAGCCTGGTGTTTTCATATCTTTTGCCCTGATAGCTTCTGCCTGTCAGTACCTCAAGAGGGAAAATACGGCAATAGCCTTGGTCCCTCAACTCAGTCTTAGCTGGTGAAATTCTCATCCGAGCCCTGGATATGCAGATACGATTTACTTCAGCGGTTTGCTCTTCTGTGCGCCTGTTTCACTGTCTCTCTGGGAGGGGAGCTAAGGGTCTGGGCTACAAGCTGTGTGCAGCCAGCAAGCACTCTTGATTTAAACTTGTATATTTTTCAAATCTGTGTGGCAGGGGAGGCCTGGTGGAGAATACAGAGCAGCAATCTCTGCCCTGACTCCGTGCGGTGGTCCCCTGGCTCAGTGGTGCATGGTCATACTGCAGCGACGTCTGAGGCACTTTTTTCTGGAGATGTGGGAAACTGAGGTTAGCTTTCTGTTTTGTGGTAAGAGAAGTGAAATGTTTTGTACCTTTACAGCCTAGATAAGAATCGAATATGATTAACCGTGGTTTAAACAAGGCCAGTCAAGTCTGTTTGCTTATGCTGCCCACAGTTTTTCAAGGCACGTGACATATCTGCAGTGGAGGGGCCTGTCCATGAGTTTACTGACAGCATCATGGATTATAGTTTTATACTAACGGTCTGTTTTCTTGCTGTATGATCTTTCTCTTTGTTTAATCAATTTTTGGCATCTCTCTGGGTCTTTTTACTGATATGTATGTATATAGATTTGTAGAGTTGTGGAGTAGATTTTAAAAAGTCCTTGATTTAAATAGGTGTCCTCTGGAACAAAATAACAGACATGTTTGATCCTCAGTCATACAATTTATATATTTAGTTAGTCACTTTTGGCCATCAGTCAAATATTCTGCTTCAAAGAATTACTGTATTACTATCTGAATAAATTTTTTGATTCAGAATGCAAGATATAATTAGGGATGTGTCTCTGGGAAAAAAGATAATTGGGGTCTTTTTGTATCATTAAAATTTTGAGTGTAGCTGACTAATCTGGCACTGCGTCAGGTATCTAGGCAAACAGTTGCCAGTCTACAGTTGAAGTCTGCTTTACATTCTGCACTTGGAGGCTGAGTGGGCCTGCTGTTTCTGAGGCGCAGAATCTGCTGTACCGCGGCCCTCTGGTAAGTCACAGTGGTGGTTCTGCGCGGACCAGAGCAGGTGGTGGTGGGGATGTGGCAGACGTGCGGGGCTCCTGCCTGTGTTCCCCCGCTGGACTGTGATACCAGGTGATCTGCGTCTTTCCTGCTGCCGCGTGTGCTAGGGGAGAGCGGGCCCCACTCTCTCGGAGGTTATGCTCAAAAGAGGAATACGAGCAAATGTCTGGAGGCTATTTATACTCAGCGTGCCTGTATGTATCTTCCATCCTCTACTGAGCCCCTTTTTATCTGAATCTTCCCTGATCCCTCCACTGAGATGGCCGTTCTCCCCTTACTTCTGACCCCCTGACATCGAAAGCTTCTTCATGTTCCTCCTTGACTGTCGTGGAGCCCCCTTCTTTCACTTCCTTTTCCCTCTTTGGGTCTTTGGGACTCCCGACACTTCCTTCTGGTTCTCTTATCTTGCCAAGAGTTCCTTCTCTGACTCCTTCCCTGGTACCTCTGCCTGATCCGTATGTGTGAATGTTTCTCGAGGTTCAGCCCTCAGTCCGCTTGCTGAGCAGCCCGGTCTGTGCAGGCTTGTGCAAGGGGACACTTCCCTTTCTTGGAGGCGGGATGGCGAGGGTTGGAGCCACCTGGCAGAAAGGACTCTGATTCCTTACAGTTTGGGAGGCGTGGTCAGAGTAGTACAGGTCCTAAAACTCAGGCTGTGTGGGAGGGAGTGATGGAGAAAGTGCAGAACCTTTTTTGCACTGAGACCTCTATTTTAGGAGTAAACTCTAGGAGTCAGAAACTATTGATGTATAGATTAAATCTGATCGTTCCCATTTTCTGATTTGTATTTCATTTCCAGATTTGTTAATGTGACTCCTACTGAAATAAACAATGGCCTGTATTTCAAATTTTATGCTATTCTTAATGTTTGAAAATTCAGTCAATAATAAAATCTCAACCTGCTCACATAGGCTCTAGTTTGTCCTGTTCCTCTGTAGACACGTAGAGGACAAGTTTTGTACACTCTCCACAGTAACAAATGATTACAGTTAAATAGTATTAGAAATTGACTTTAAGAATTCATTTTTTTCTCTCATAGGTTTGTTGCCAGTTGCTTCTTTAAGATACATCGAAATGTTATGGCTGTTTAATTTAAAATAGTTACACAGTATTTCTTTTATGACTGTAGAGGTCTGCACAGCTTAGTTTTCTTTACCACTCAATTTTCTTTATTGCTTTGAGTTAACATTTGGAGGTACTGTTTCTGATACTGTATACCTCAAGACTGTGGTTTCTTGGATTTTTTGTTGTTTTTTTTTTAGTTTCCTGAACTGCCTGGTAGATGTCTTCTTTATCAGATTCACTTGTTTGTGGAGCCCAGAAGTTTATGAAAAATGAGAGAGGGTATATCATATTGGAAGGCACACAACATGGTATAGTGAAAAGGCTTTTGAGTCTTGGCAGAGATGGGTTTGGGTGCCTGCTCTTTCCATCACTGACAGTGGGATGTTGATCAGATTACTTGAGTTATTTGAATCTTATTCCCTCATATGTAAAATGGGGATAATAATGCTCATCTCAGAGGTTTGTTATGGGGTCGTGTCTGTAAATCCCCAGCACACTGTGGTCGGTGAGTAAATGGTAGTGGTTATTACTGGGGCTTCCTCTCCTGAGGCCAAAATGTATTGGAAAGTGATTAGATTTCTGTTATTTTCTTTTATCATTTACCATTTCAGAGAATATGGAGGTAGAAATGAGGAAAGTCTAGACTGACTGAGAACCTCATTTTATTGTTGGATTGAATCCTTATCGTCTAAATTTGTACATTTCTGTCTTTCCCCTGATTGCTTTTTCTGCTGTGGAATATGGTCTTAAAAACAAAATAGGTTACAGTAAGATTTTCTCTGTCTAGAATCTTTGTAAATGAATCAGTCATACTAGCCAGTTCCCTCCCCAGGGAGTAGAGGCTTTACATTTATTTTTTCTCATTTTTAAATGTTTTTATTATGAAAATAGTTTGAACATTTAGAAATATAGAGAATAATCTAGTGAACATATATACCCAACCCTCGGTTTTATCAAATGTTTGTGTTTGATGTGTTTTGGTATATATATATGTTATTATTATTTTTGAAACAAATATCCCATCTCCACTGGACTGTAAGTTCAGGGCCTTGCTGTCTGGTGCTTAGGACAGTGCTGGGTGAGGGGCAAGCTCCAAATAAAAACTGTGTGTTCTTCTCCAGGGCCTTGCCCTCCCTTCTTCCCAGAGGTAACACTGTCACGGAGAGGATAGCAAGCCACTGAGGAGGGAAAAGTATCATGCTGGGTTCAGCCAGTGATACAAATGTGCGTAAACTCAGGACTGCCCTCGAGGAATTTTTGTGCCATGATGTAAGATAGGACAGATGAATTCAGAAATAGCTCCTCTAGAAACCAGAACGTTCTCCCTGCATTTGCAGAGCCGCAGAGTGGCTGGTTATCAGAAGTAACTGTTGGGGTGAACTTTAAGAAGCAGAGATGGAGCTGGGCTTTCTAAGCTGACAGGACAGTTGAGCCAGAGCTCAGCAGTGGCAACAATGTTTCCAGGGATTGGAACTAGGTAGTTCAGGGTGGCCTGGACTCTGTTATCGGAAGGGAGTGGCAAAAGAAGAACAAAGCGGCCACAGAACAAGACTATTGAGCTCTTATTACATATAACTAATAGTACTAGGCCCTTAATGGGGCAGCATAGCATATTAGATGAAAAACCGACCTTCTGGAAGCATACCATCCTGGATTGAAGTTTAGTCCCCTCTTTTTCTGGCTGTGTGGCCTGAGGTAAGCCACTTAACCTCTCTGAGCTTCAGTCCTGATGTGAGGGCCGTTCTCACTTTGTCTACTGAAGGTAAGAGCACCGAATTGAGTTTGTTTTTTTTTTTTTTAACATCTTTATTGGAGTATAATTGCTTTGCAATGGTGTGTTAGTTTCTGCTTTATAACAAAGTGAATCAGCTATACATATACATATATCCCCATATCTCCTCCCTCTTGCATCTCCCTCCCATCCCTCCCTATCCCACCCTTCTAGGTGATCACAAAGCACCGAGCTGATCTCCCTGTGCTATGCGGCTGCTTCCCACTAGCTATCTATTTTACATTTGGTAGTGTATATATATATGTCCATGCCACTCTCTCACTTCGTCCCAGGTTACCTTTCCCCCTCCCCGTGTCCTCAAGTCCATTCTCTACGTCTGCGTCTTTACCTAATTGAGTTCTTGCCCAGACATTCCATTCTGTTTTAAGAAGTCATCTTGCCTGTGGGCATTCGAAATAGGCAGCTAAATGATGAGAAATGTGACTTTTTGGTTGGTCACAAATGTACAGAGTGACCTCATGTACGTGAAGTCACGTACAGAGTGACAGTACAAAGTGAACTCAGCTTGCCCGCCAAATCTGCACTTCTCTAGTACCTTGTGAAAAGACCATCCTCTTCTAAGTCATCAAGACCAGAACCAGGGAGGCACCGACAATTCCTTCTCCTTTACCCCTGTGTCCCTCCAGTCGCCAAAGCAAGGTCATTTTACCTCTTTATTATCTCTTGTATTCATCCACAGCCCCAAGCCCTCATTGCTTCCTGCCTGCATTTCTGTATGTACAGCTCTGCACTTTCTGCCCTGTCTTTATTCCATTCTCTCAACTGCTGTCATAGTCCTTTACCTCAACTGCAAGGGTGACCACGTGAGTCCCTGCTTACATGTGTCCGTGGTTCCCATTGCCCTTAGGAGAAAGCCTGAGCATCATTTGAGCATGAGTCTCCATTGTTTGTCCCTTGTCATCCTCACTTACTCTTTCCCTTCCCTAGTGGGTCCTGCTTCCACGCCGTGTGCCCACTTAGAAGGCCTTTCCCCTGCTTGGCTCGTCTTGTTTATTCTCATGTTTCAAGACTCGACTCAAGCATCACCTCCTCTGTGAGGAGCACCGCCTTCCTAACCCACCCAGCGGTCTGGGCTGGGCTTTCCCCCGACGCCTGCCTCTGTTATTCCACCAAGCGCACTGGGTTGGGATGGGCCACTTAGCTGTTTCCAGAGTGAACGCGCTTGAGAGCACAGCCTGTTTTGTTAAAAAAGAAAAAAAAAATCTCATGCTTCTTCGTGCCTAGCCTGGTGTCTGACACATAGGAGACTCTCAAAAAAGATTAGTAGGATATACACGGATAAGAAATTACTTTTTTATCTTCCCGAAACCAGGAAGACTGAAGCTGGGTAACAGAAGCGTTCTTCCTTCCCACCTTTCTGTCTGTATCCATTCCAGCATCTGCTTAACAGCCCAGCTGTGATGGAAGAGAAGCATATGGTTGACTTGAAAGAGGCAGTTGGGATGTGACTGCATGTGAAATATATTCACCTGCCCCCCCCATCCCCCTCCCCGTACAGGATGGCAGCAATGACACCTCATATTTGTCCTTTTATTTGCATTCTCCTTAAGTGTCTCCACAGACGTGATCTCATCTGGTGCGAGGGGCTGGTAGCCTGAGTGCTGGATGGGAGCATGTGATAATCCCAGCTTTGTAGATGCAGAAAGGGAGATAAGGAGCGAAGAAATTTGCCCAAAGTTAGTGAGTTGCTAGTGGCGGAAGAGACCAGACTTTGAGCTGAAGTTGTCTGCCCTTTCTTCTCTTTTATAACCGGCAGAACCGGGTTGTATCAGATTGATGTTTTCACCTATCATCATTGAAAAGGAAGATGGGCAGAAGAGGTGGTGTAAAAAGTTTTCTGTGTATTAATTTTGCTTGCAGGTATACTTTTTAACTGTTAATTTCCCTGATCTTCCTTCGGTTCTGGTTAAGTGCTCAGAGTGGTAGTGTCACTGGGTTCATTTGGCTGAAATAGCTGAGGCCCTTTAAGTGGTGTTCTGGGGCCTGCTTTGGGCAGAGATGAAATTGCCACATTTCAGTTGGTCAGTTTGGGAATAGTATTGACTTCAAACAATTTTCCTGCTTCACGAGCTAATAAAGTGACAACAATTAAAGCTTAGTCCTTCTTAAGTTGTACTCTTTACATTCTATTAAATCCTTTAAAATGAATTTTTTTTTTCCGTTCTGGAATTCTGGAGTCTTTGCGTAAACTTATGCAGGACAAGAAAATGGCTCGCTAGCATTCAACAATCACATTGTTAGCTTCCAGGAATTTATAAATTTTGAAAATTGCAGCCTCTGAAGTGGGCTGTTGCAGGGAAACCACACCTACACGTTTAAATTAAATTCTGGGCTCCTGAGAGCAAAGATGAAGGCAGAGTGAGATTGAAAATGCAAGGGCAAAACAATTAGGACACAACCAAGATATGTTCAGACAGCAAGCGAGTCTTGGATGGTAGTCTTTCGGTTACTTTTTTGTGGCGGGACGTGGTGGTTACTCTCTCTGTTGATCTCTGACAAATCTGTCTAGTTTTGTTGTTTCATCAGTCCTCATTCTTCTTGATCACTGAGTTGTTCCAGCCCCTCTGCCCGCTGCCTGCATGAAACCTCTCTTCTCTTGGCTTTTATTATACAAGAAATGGTATTCTCAGTCTCCTCCTGTCTCTTCCCTGCTAATGGCTACTTCTCCCGCCATCACTCTACCATCCACACTCATCAGTGGTTTTCACTTTATTTTGGTCCCTGATGGCGTTTGTGTGGGTACATAGCGGTTTTTCCAAATCTTGGTATTTCTACTTGTTTGTCCTGCTGTCTTCCCAGACTCAGTAGCTTAAAAACAAATTGACTTTGCAGTGTTTGTGGTGGGAAAGATCATTTGTTTCATTATCTCGTGTTAGAATTAAGTAAATTAAAGCTCAGGGAGGAGACGTGACTGGTGTAATTTCGCACAGCCATCATTGGGCGAAATCAGGCTAGAAACCAAGGTTTTTGAGCGTCTGTACATCTCAGAGCCTCTGCGTGGACTTCTCCTCACTCACCGACTCTTTACGGTCTCCTGTACCATTACTGTTCCCTCAGCAAGGAACTTCAGAGCTATTTGACCTTCACATGTCCCCTCCTTCCCCACAAACCAACCAATTCTTTCTCTGATTTAAAATTTTATTCTTTAATAATTAAAGAAAGTTACCAACAGTAAAATTCACTTTTTTGGAGCATGTAGTTCTGTGAGTTTTAACACATGCATATAAACAGCATATAGAATAATCTATCGCCCCTCAAATTGTCCGGTGCTGCCTTTTTTGTAGTCAAACTCTCCCCCTCCTCCTGACTCCTGGCAACACCGATCTGTTCTCTGTCACTATTGTTTTGCCTTTTCCAGAAAATCATGTAAGTGGGATTATATGGACTATATCCCTTTGAGACTGACTTCTTTCATTTAGCATAATGCATATGAGATTCATCCATGTTGTGTGCATCAATAGTTTGTCCCTTTTTATGACTAAGTAGTATTCCACCACTGTTTGTTTACTCATTACACCAGCACTGTGTGAGAATCTTAGTGGCTCTGCATTTTTGCCAGCGTTTTATATTGCCAGTTTTTAAAATTCAGCCATTTTGATAGATGTGTAATGGTATCTCATTGTGATTTTAATTTGCATTTATTTCTCTAATGATTAATGATGTTGAACATCTTTTCATGTGCATATTTGCTGTTCTTCTGCCTGTTAGGTATATCTGTATATCTCCTGTCCATTATGATGTTTGCTTCACCCACGGTCATTGTCATAACCCTATTCCATGTGGTTATTGTGCCTAGCTTTCTGTGTCAACAGTTTCCCAGGTACCCCAGTATGCTCCAAGGTCAAGGCACTGAGCTAGGAACTTTATGTACATAGTCTCATTTTACTCTTAACAAAACCCCTGTGAGATAAGTGGTGTCTTCTGTTTTTATGGAGGAGGAATAAAGACCCCATGTTCAACAGATATTTATTGAGTACCTACTGTATGCTATGAGCCAGTTATTATACCCATTGACTAGTTCTGTGACTTTGGGCAAGTCATTTAATCGCTGAGTCAATTTTCTTATCTGTTAAATAGGGATCTATATCACAGTATTTTCTCTCAAGGTGATTGAGCAGAGGTTTTAAAGAAGAACATAGAAGGTCTGGCCATGGTATATACTGAGGAAACATTGGCAGTGGCTGCTTCTATTGTTCTCTTCAAACAACTCATACTGTCCTGAGGCTGTTTCTGTCCCTTGCTGGCTACCTTCCTCTGGAAAATTACCCCTTGGCGGGTCTCCTCCTCCACTCTGCATCAAATATTAGAACCAACACAAGATTCAGCCTTTTGTTTTTAAGAAATATGTTCCTCTGGTTGCTCTGTGTAGCTCACTGATGAATTGGCGTCAGTTGGTCGAGAAGGAGATGGGATTGGACAAATTTTGAAAAGCAGACCTACAGTGCTGCAGTTACTCCTTCATCCCTCCTCTAAAGGCAGAGGACCAGTTACCATGGAGATTGCTGGTAGCTAACCTGGGGGCTGCGTTCCTAGATTCACATTTCTTACTTTGAATACCTAACCTGAGGTATGGCAAAAGGGGTGCTAGGGAGGGACCTTATCTCTCAGAGCAGTGGTGTGTGTAGTGTTGCTGGAATGTTTTAAATTTGTCATTTACTAGTCATTTAATCAAGCTATTTTCTTTGTTGGCCAGATAATTTGGGATGATTTCCAGGAAACTGGAAATACTTTGAAGAGGGGCTGGCATTTGAAATGAGTGCTTAAGATTCTCTAAAGTCAGTAACAGAAAAGTTAAATGAGCCAAATGTTTTACTTTGGGTCCATTCCAGCTTCAGTGTTTATGTAAGAATGTCTAACTTTTACTAATACCAAAAAGGGTTGATCTAGTTGGCAAGGTTATTCTGTTTAGGGTGGGACAGAAAGAGAAAATCATAATATTAGTAAAAAAAAAAAAAAAATCACGGTACAAAGATAGCCTTTTACAAATTGTCATCATCCATTATGGAGTATGAGAGGCTTTGTTTGTAGAAGCAAGGGTATGGTTAAAATTGGCTCCCTGCTTTTTCCTCTTCGGTAGCTAGAGCACGTTTTCAATTGTTAAGCATGTATCCAACGCTTACCATGTTCCAGGTCCATGTTAGGTATTAAGTCTCCTTAATCTTCACAGTAACCCTTTGAAATAAAAGATAGCCCCATTTTACAAAACATCGTGTGGAGAGGCCATTTGACATATCCAGTGTGACCCTGTAAGGAGGTGGCATTGAGCCCTGGTTCTCTGACTGTGCCCGCTGCTCTTATTGGAACCCACTCTGCCTCAATCTGCCTGTCGTGGAGGCATGACAGCTGCTGCCTGCTGAGTGCCAAGAAAGCCAACACACCTTCTCCCACTGTGGCATCTGTTTCTTTCATGGGGGCTGTTTCCAAGACCTAAGGTCAACACTTGCCTACCACAAGCCCTGGGATCGGGTAATTTTATTTTGTCCAGAAGGCCCATTGTAGAAAGAACATGAACTTTAAGTCAGAGAAAATGTTCAAGTGGTGTCTCCACCATTTCGTCACCATTGCAGGGCCTTCTGGCTGGTCTTGGGGGACTGAAAAAGCTGCCTAGAGTAGTGGTTAAGAATGTGGATTCTGGAGTAAACTCATTTCAAATCCTTGTTCTACCACTTATCAGCTGTGTGACTGTGCACAACTTAATTGCTTTCTATGCCTCAGTTTCCACCATCTGTGAAATGGGTGTAGCAGTAGTTCCTACCTCACAGGGATAAATGATTGTAAAGAGACAAATGAGAACTGCCAAGAGGTTGAGTTGAAATAACCCCATTTTGGTCATCTTGGTCATCTAGTGCCATTGTTTCTTTCAGTGACATGATAACGAGCTTCCTTGAAATTTATAGTAACTTTCTTCTCTCATTTGAATTAACTTTTTTCCCTTTCAAGTTGACAGCAGTAAGAGGGGACCATAGCTGTGAGTCCACCAGGAGGACAGCAGTCTCTAAATTGAATGTAGGTCTAGAAGTCAAATTTGACTGATACCCTTGGGCAGCGCGGTGCTGACTGGGTCTGCATCCTTATTCAGAAGTCTGTCCTGAGGTCCTGTGACTAATATGTTCCAGCTGTCTGGGTCACTACTTTGGAGTACTATTTATTTGCAGCGGTGATGCTGCAAATAGGAAAAGCTTTCCCTTTTGTTGTTTGAAAGCTTTGCTGGTAATTAGCAAAACAAGCATGCCTCTTATTTGGAGAGAGACTGGAAAAGCGGCTGAAGAGTCAATTGTACGTAACCACTTTGGAAAACGATCTGGCATTACTGAGAAGAGTTGAACTTATGTGGTCCCAAGCCCAGCTCTCTTCTCCTAGGTATACGCCCTGGAGAAATTTGCTGT
Organism: Balaenoptera acutorostrata; assembly: GCF_949987535.1. Classification (NCBI taxonomy): domain Eukaryota; kingdom Metazoa; phylum Chordata; class Mammalia; order Artiodactyla; family Balaenopteridae; genus Balaenoptera; species Balaenoptera acutorostrata. The sequence continues at coordinate 39,661,032 of NC_080079.1, forward strand.
GTGCACCGGGGGACGAGCACTAGAATATAAATGCAGCATTATTCATAATAGCAAAAACTGAAAAATCCCCAGATGATCCTCAACAGTAGAACAGAGCAATAAATTGTGGGTATGTTCACATAGTGAGAACTATATGGTGGTGAAAAATCAGCTACAGTCACATGAGTCAACAGGGATGAATCTCAAAATCAAAATCTTAAGAGGCGAGTCTGGAATACATACAGTCCTGGTTTCCTTTGTATTAGGCTTAAAGCCAGGCAGAACGCAACAACATATTGAGAATACAGATGTGGTAAAACCATACAGAGGAGGAAAGGATTGACTCAAGATTCAGGCTTGTGGTTATCTCTCGGGGGGAGAATGGAGGGGTTGAGGTACAGGAAGGGGTACACAGGCCTTTTTTTTTTTTTTTAAACAAAAGAAAAACAGAACCCAGCACCACCAACTGGGTGTTAACATACATGGGATTCATTTTATTATTCTTTAAGCTGACATACGTTATTATATTAATTATCACTGCATAACAAGTTACCTCAAAGTTCAGTAGCTTAAAAGTGATAAACCTTCATCATCTCGCACAATGTCTGTGTGGGTCAGGAAACCAGGAGCAGCTTTGCTGGATGGTTCTAACTGGGGGAGGGTCACATGGGGCTGCAGTCGGGGTGTCAGTGGAAGCAGCCATCGTCTGAAGGCTTGCCTGGCCTGGAGGATCTGCTTCTCAGCAGGCTTACTCACCTGGCTGTTGCAGGAGGCCTCGGTCCTCACCACGTGGGCCTCCCTCTAGGGCGGCTGGAGTGTCCTCATGACCATGACGTGGCAGCGGGTTCAGCCGGTTTCCCTGCCAAGGCAGTGAGAGGGAAGCTGCTCTTTTGACCTGGCCTTTGAAGTCACACCCCATCCTTTCCCCAATAGCGTATTAGCCACGCATGCCAGCCCTATTCAGTGTGTGTGTGTGTGTTGGGGGTACTTCACAAGAGCGTGAGTGCCAAGAGGCAGGGGTCATTGGGGGCCATCCGGGAGGCTGGCTACCATGGTAGGCACTTTTTAAAAAAAAAATTTTTATTGATTTATTTTGGCTGCACTGGGTCTTATTTGCGGCATGCAGGATCTTTGTTGTGGCATGTGGGCTTCTTAGTTACGGCATGCGAACTCTTAGTTGCGGCATGCATGTGGGATCTAGTTCCCCGACCAGGGATCGAACCCGGGCCTCCTGCATTGGGAGTGCAGAGTCTTAGCCACTGGACCACCAGGGAAGTCCCGGCACTTTTAAATATATTTCACAATAGAAAGTTTAATTTAGAGACAGACTAAATTGGTCAGCTTATTTTTCTTTAGGAATGATGCAGGCATCCATTTAAATGAAGATTACTGGAGATGCTGAATGTGTTACCAATCAGTATGGGTTTGAAGAAAAGTCAGTGGTTTAATTTGAGTAACTAAGTGGCGTGAGCCTGCCTGACGGGGATGTCCAAGGGGCAGGGAGCGGGTGGAAGGGCAGTGAAGAGAGGAACTTCAGTAACACTCACGCCAGGACGTGTGGTATAGAGATGGGATTGTATGTATCTAGACTTCATCCCACCTGTACCTAGATCTGGCAAAAATCTGGGACTCCTGAGTTTGAAGCGAATTCTCCAAAGCAGGGGCCATTGGGAGCTTCCTGGACGCACTGTGATATTAAAACCCCTACCAGCTTCACACATTGTCCCAAGACCATCTTTAATGAAAAAGGAGATCCCATCCCTCACTCCCTTCCCCCACATGAAAGGGTGTGGCTGGAAATGAACTAGGCAAGTAAGGACAGGAGTTTTGGCTTTAAAATTCATGCAATGGGTGCTTCCCTGGTGGTCCAGGGCGGTAAGACTCCACACTCCCAGTGCAGGGGGCCCAGGTTTGATCCCTGGTCGGGGAACTAGATCCCGCGTGCCGCAACTAAGAGTTCGCATGCCTCAACTAAAAGATCCCGCACGCGGCGGTGAAGATCCTGAGTGCTGCAACTAAGACCCGGCGCAGCCAAAATAAATAAATAAATATTAAAAAAAATTCATACAATGATTGCATTCAACTCCATAATGCATATCTGTTTCAATATTAACAGCTTTAATATTACTGATTCACTTGCTTATCTTTCCCTCACCAAAATCCATGAGTAAAGTTGATGTTTCCAAAGATACATCATGTTTTTTCCCTTGGTTTTGTGTTGCTGTTGGCGTAACTTCTTGGTCAGTATTCCTGGGGTCTAAGTGCTCTCGTCGATGAGGCATTGAGTCATATCCTATCTTTTTTGTGAGTTGCAACATCCTTGTGAACAGGTGTTCCAACCCACAGGAGAGGTAGCTGCCTGGAGAGGTTTTCTCAATTTTTAATACTTTAAAAAAATTATTTATTTTTGGCTGTGTTGGGTCTTCGTTGCTGCGTGCGGGCTTTCTCTAGCTGTGGCGAGCGGGGGCTGCTCTTTGTTGCGGTGCGCGAGCTTCTCATTGCAGTGACTTCTCTTGTTTACGGAGCACGGGCTCTAGGTGCACAGGCTTCAGTAGTTGTGGCACGTGGGCTCAGTAGTTGTGGCTCGTGGGCTCTAGAGCACAGGCTCAGTAGTTGTGGCGCACGGGCTTAGTTGCTCTGCGGCATGTGGGATCTTCCAGGACCAGGGCTCGAACCCGTGTCCCCTGCATTGGCAGGCGGATTCTTAACCACTGCGCTACCAGGGAAGTCCAGAGGTTTTCTCAATTTTTAATCAAGCTAACGAGCGGAGGAGACAGGACTAAAAGCCAGGTGCAGGGGTCCCTGACTAGCTTTCCTCAGACTTTTGTACACCAGCACCTTCACGTGGTAGACATCAAGACCTCTAAACCTTTGTGCATTGCGTGCAGAATTTTGGTGATCAGCAGATGAAGGGCCACTTCAGGCCATCATGGAGGGTAGTTTTGATGCTGCTTCCAACTTTATTGGCAGAGCAGTCAGTGTCTGTGCCATTATATTCTATTGTATTTTGCCTTTTATAAAAATGAATGGAAAATCTTCAACAGCGAGTGGTAATTGCCTTTTTGTGTGGCAGCGATAAAAATTACCTGGGGTGCCATGTGAGCCTTGTTTTACTTTCTTTGGCCAATAGCGTGCTTTCTTGAGAAAGAAGGGAGAAAAATGAAATATATATAAAATGTCAAAAATACATTAAGGGTCATTGTGTTTCAAAGGGAAGTATAATGACTAATAGTCATTATAGTAATTGGTAATCATAATTATAGTATTATTGGTACTATTAAGAATGATTATTAATATATACTCTCAGGGAGTAAACTGCAGCGTGTGCATGCCCCTCCCCCCCTCCCCGCCTCTTCCCCACAATGACATGTGGCTGTGTTGTCTGGCTGTTTGGCTTTGAGGTTGGTTTTCAGGTTGGCTTTCATGTTATGGGGTAGGGAGCGTGGGGACGGCCTGTGAATTTATGTTCCCTTCCTAGCTGATATAAATACTGTGCTTTCTCCTTTCCTAGTGAGATAAGCCCTGAGCTTGAGGTCAGAAGACCCAAGTAGCAGTTTCATGTCTGATGTTTTCTAGTTGAATGTCCTGTATCATCTCTGACACTTAGCTGCCTCCTCTGGAAAATGGAATCAGTAAACACCGCTTGCCTCACAGGGCTGTGGCGAGGATCAGATGCAATAGGTAATGCCAAGAGATGAGGTGTGGTGGAGGCATCAGGCCCCCGGGCCACTGTGCCCTAGAGCACGTATTATAGTCGAGTGTAGTAGTAGATCCGGTCTGAATACCTTTGCCTGAAAGGACTCCAGGAAGAGCAGCACGTCTGGTGTGGTTCTGCGAGGGTACATGAGTGCCTTCTAAGTGTAGTCTCAGAATCCAAAGTCAGAGTCAAGCTCAGGTCCTTGAAGCCCCAGTTGTTGTTCAAGTGGAAGCTTAGGCTACATCACTGCCCTGAAATTTATGTGAATTAAAAGAAACTTACTGAGGAATTCCTTTGTTCCAGAAGTTCCTCCAGTGGGTCAGGCCAGTGGTTGTTCCCCACATTCAATATGTGATGGGATTATTCTTTTCTCTTTTCACTTTTCTCCTTGCTTAAAAAACAGTTTCAACAGAATTTTAACCTACAGCCTTGACATATATTAAGAACACTGTCTCAACTGAAATGGCATTAACTTAATAAAAACCTTTGGTGGTAACGTGTTGTTTTGCTTATTCTTGCAGGGCGAGGGCAGCATGAACATCCGTAAATGTGCCTCTGGGCATATTTAGCCATTCGTTTTTGATTAGGAAAAAGAAGACGGCCATCCACTTGAAAGGTGAGTAAAGATTTCTGTGCGTCTTTTTATTATAAAAATGTTCAAACATACTGAAGAGTTAAAAAATGTACAGTGGGTTTACATTTAACAATTGTTAGCATTTTGCCACATTGTGTATACCTGTGTGTGTGTGTGTGTGTGTGTGTGTGTGTGTGTGTAGTAGGTTTCTACTGTTTTCTGCTGAAACATGTGAAAGTAAGTTGAAGAGATCATGACATTTTATCCTCAGTTCTTGGGGATGCAGTTCCTAAAAATAAGAATATTCTCCTCTGAGAGACATTTTAGAACATTCATAAACTCCATGACAGAATCATTTACTTAAACACAGTTACAATTTCCTATTAAAAGATGTAATTTTGAATTTATGTTCCCTTCCTGGCTGATATAAATAAGGTCAGATTTAAAAAATACTTAAACAGTGACTTACTTAATGGACAGACCTATATAGTGAATTTGTTTGATGTGAAAAACATCTGGATATAAAGGATTGGAATTTGCACTACGCGTGTGCCCTGTATAAGAGAGGATTACTGTGCTTTCTCTGTTCCTGGTAATCTGCCCATCTGGCCCGCTGTAGCTGATGTTTATTGTTAGGTCAGAGGATCTGATGATTCCTCTTCCCTCCTTCCTGACCAGCATTCACAAGTAGACCAGTCTCTGTGATCTAATGTGATCAAAGCTCTTAACTGATTTTTTTAGCCTGAACTTACAAGGAGAATGGGAAAAGAATATGAGTGGTAATGTCCAGTTGAGGTTAGTATATTAAGATCAACATTAGAGAGAATCAGAATGATTCCCAGCCCCATAATTTGACTACCTGAGTTGAAACTTTACATAAAGTCTTGAAGATGTGTGTTCAGCTCTGATTGTAGTTGTAAGTACTACCCATGAGGGCCATTTACACAGTCGGTCATTACAGCTCTGGGGTGCTTGCAGGGTTGCTCTTGCTGTTCTACATTCTAATCTCAGTTACATTTTGTTTACAGTATCTTCTTCTGGAGGCCCTGAGTGTTGAAGCATTTCTTCATTCATGGTTATGAACTAGATTTACCCACTTAGAGCGTTATTTTAAAAGAAGTCTGTTTAAGTGAGCCATTTAGGGCAGCGGAGTCATCTTAATATTTTCATTTCTGATTTAGAACAAAAAGTTAGTGACAGCAGTAAAGTTTCTGAAAGACACTAACTTTCCGAAGACACTGGGACTGGAATTACAGATATCTCAAAATGATCTAGTTTGCTTTCTCACTGCTTGGCCTCTGTCTGGTTATGCTTAGAAAAGATGAGGAGGCGTGCCTGGGGCTCCACATGAGGCAAGAGGCTCTGAAGGATGGCGGAAGGGAAGGCATATGGGGCTCTGTGTGCGGCCTTCAATTGGCTCTCTAGTCCTGGACCACTTAGAAATGGGGGAGTGTTTTTTTTTTTAAACGTTCTATTGAAATAGAATATATATACAGAAAATACGCATATTGTAAGTGTATAGCTCAATGCAGTTTCCAAACTGAGCTCACTAATGTAACCAGAACCCAGATCAAGAAACAGAACATTTTCCCCACAGCCTCATGCCTCCTCTAGACACTAGATTCTGGACATTACCCACTCGGTGGGGAATTACTCTCTTGACTTCTAGGAGCATAAATTAGTTTGCCTGTCTTTCTCTCTCTCTGTGTGTGTGTGTGTGTGTGTGTGTGTGTGTGTGTGTGTAATGCAGATCGTACTCTTCTGTGTCTGACTTTCCTCATTCAACAATGTATTAGAAAGATTCCTCCATATTGTTGCATGTAGTTGTAGATTGATCATTTTCATTGCTGTAGAGCATACCGTTGTGTGAGAGTCCAGCAGTTTATTCCTTCTGTTAGATGCAGGTGATTTTTTTGGGTTCATCCACTCAGAGCACCCTGTGGCAGAAATGAGGATTAACCAAGGTTTTATCCTCACTGTGGTTACCGTTGAAGTGTCCCGAGTTGTCCAACCTCTGCCCAGCTTCTGCTGTGATACGATGGAGGAATCCTGGCAGCCGATGGAAGGTTGAGACACAGTTGGAAGAGATTGGTTTTTCAGTCCTGTAATGATTCCTGTTGCTTTTCCTGTGACTCACCATGTCCCTTTTCTCTTTGTTCTCAGCTGGCACGTTTTCTCCATCCTTTTGTCTGTCATTGTAACTCTTTCTACACCCCCTCCAAGGAGACAGTAACTATATCAAACAGTAGGCAGTCAATAAATATTTAAAGTTCACTGGGTGTTGATATTAGGTGTTAGATGAAGGGTGAAGCGTTGCAAGTCATGGGCTTGCTCTTGAGGAGCCTGTGTTGTGGTTACAGATTCACAGGTACGGGTATGGGCCACATCACTGGAAACCAGTTGTACTGTAAAGTTCAGGATGTAAACTCAAAGGCTTGCGTGGGCCAGGCTTGTAACATGACGGAAATTAGTAGGGTGCGGGGTCGCTCAGTAAGGAGTGATGGAGCTGTGGGGAATGAGTATATATGCCCTGCCCAATTTTTGACCCAACAAAACAAAACATGTCTGGCTGAATTTAGCAAGTCCACCAATGTCCAACCTTTAGGGAATAGAGTGTTCATTATAAGAAAGTGGTTCCCATGGGATTTGGGTGTTTTTATGGCCAAATTCTGTTTTTGTAAATGAAGTTTTATTTGAATACTGTCGTGCTCATTTGTGTATGTATTGTCTATGACCGCTTTTGTGCTACGACAGTGGAGTTGAATAGTTGGGAAAGAGATTGAGTGGAGCATTTGCAACAGTGACCATATGGGCCACAATGGCTAGAATATTTACCATCTGGCCCTTTGCATAAAAGTTTGTCAACTCTTGCTTTACTTCATCAAAGCAAGGACATAGTAATAATAACCTCTGTAGTCATGAAATAGTGTGAGCCCATTACTTTTAGTGTTAATGCCTTTATTTATTCATTTATTTATCCAACAGGTATTAACAGAGTGCCTATTGTATGTCAGGCGTAAAATGGTGATAGTCAGATATGGTTCTTGCCCTTCTGGGCTTTACAGAGACCCCTATGAACTTGAAGTTCCATTGTAGGGTTGTGCTTTCTGTGAATCAGAACAAAAGTGTAATATGGAAATAGATTTACGAAATCCTCAAATTTAAACTAGTATGTTGGCTATTTTTGTTAATTTTATAAATTTGATGAACACTTATTCTGTGTAATCTAATGGTTAATTCAGTTGTAAAAAAGTATGTTGTATGATATCGTATAAATAATTATGTGTTTATAGGTCCTGATGGTTTACATGTGGTAACAAAGATTGTTTGAAAGCAGCCTGTCTGGATAGGGCTGTGATCTTTGAAGAGCTTACCAAAGCAAGCCAAGCAGACTTTCAGTCTTAGGCCATGATAATAAGAAAAAATAAGCCTCAACAGAAAGAACAGCACACAAGGTAATAACGTTTGGAATGTAGTTAAACAAATTTATCTTTGTTGGTATGCTTATCTACCTGCTTACTCGAGGTCATTAAAGTTTGTTTCTTCTTAATAGGAGGCTATAGAGTGCAATGTGATGAACATAGAAAATAGAGAAATATTTTTAAATTTTCTCCAAGGAGTGTGAAACTGGTTTTTAACATCATCTTCACTCAATTAACATTTTTATATATGCTTTACGGGTGGACACGTGGGCTATGACTGGCCTGTCACCGTAGTTATTTAGCTGTGTGTAATAATTTGAAGATGTGAAAACGCACGAAGTCTTGACAGTGTTTATACACTGCCTTAGGAACCATCTGACGTCAAGTGGCATGCTACTTGCACCTTCTGAGGCTGTGGTCTGGGTGACCAATGGTGCTTTCCTCTGAAATCTAATTATGAGAATCTGTCTGAAGGAACTATAGGGAAGGAATGTTAGCTGGTGCAGTGAATAGTTCAATGAATGTGGTTCAAACTCGTACTGATTTCTTCTGTTGCCAAAATTAATAAATAAGGTTAAGGTTTAGTTCCTCTTCTTTCTGAGGAAGAAATGATATATACACCCACACACAACTTTCTGCTTCTTGTGTTTAAAATGTTTTTAAAAACTCAATCTTATTCTTCATTTTAGTAATTTTTGGTACTGGTTTGGATTTAGGGGTAACTGAAAAATGAGAAGACTGAGAGGAAGTAAATATCACAGTTGTTTTCCTTGCAAAGCTGAAAACTGCAGGCTTAACTGCTTTGGTTAAAAATAAAGTTTTATGAAACAAATTTGATGATAGGCCAGAACACTTGATCTGTGGCATTAAAAAAACTGGATCTTCTATTCTACATAATATGGAGTTCTTCTGTCAAGAACTCCAGCTCCAGGAGTGTTTAATTTGTCAAGGCTAGCTAATTAACATTTACTTTCTCAGTCTCTCAAGTTTTATTTTCGGAGAGGGAAGGGACTGAAGTGCAGCTGAATATAGCTTGATAGAACGAAACGTGTTTTAGAAAGAGATCAGGATGATTCTCTTGGTTGCAAGTAACAGAAAACCCAATTCAAACTATCTTAAGTAAAAAGATTTATTGGTTCAGGTGGTTGAAAGTCTAGAGATGGATCTGACTTCAGGAGGGGCCAGATTGGGGATCCAAACAATGTTATGAGGATCATTCTTGGCTGCATGTTCTTGGGCTACAGGTGAGACCTGCAGCAGCTTCAGGTTGACGTCATTACAATGATCATCCAAGGCACTGCACAGATGACAGTCTTGGCCTGGTGCCTAGCGCTGGCCCAGTCACTGTGGCCAGGGACATGGGCCCATCCTGACTGGATTGCCCAGGTCATATGCTTCGCACCTAGTGTCTGAGGTGAGCACCTCTTCAGCTGAAGATGAAGCATTGATTGATGACAGTGGGGAATGGTTCCCACCAGAAGTACAGAAATTAGGGGGGGTCGGTGGATGCTGGGAGGCAAGCTAATAATAATAATAATAAATGTATCTTTTTATGGTTTGCAAAGCATTTTCAGGTGTATTCACTTGTTTGACTTGAAAGAAGCATCAGGGAGGCAGGATAAAGAAGTGATTAAGAACATGGATTCCCGGGGCCAGACTGTGTGGGCTCAGTTATTAGCCGCATAAGATTTTGACAAATACTTAACTTCTCTGTGCCTTAGTTTCCTCATTGTGCAATGGGGGTATAGGTATCTACCTTATAAGGTTCTGGGAAGGATTAAATTAATGGGTATTTGTAGGGCACTTAGAACAGTACCTGATACATGCTGGTCCCTCTGTCCCTTGTTATTGTTGTTATCTTTGAGACAGCCCTGCCAGCAGAGTGACAGGTGAGCTTGTGGAAGTCCAGAGTCACATGGCCTGTGAAGGGGGCACCAACATCAGTCAGGTCTCCTGACTTCTTCCCTGTCCCCACAGTTGCCTTTATGTAATGACTGTGGAGCATTTGGATTAATAATCAATCAAAGAAGCAGAGAGGGAAAAACTCCTACAAAGTAGGCCTGTTGTTTGGATGTACCTACGTGTACAAGCCAGGGCAGCGTTACTTACATATTCTATTTGCAAGCCGATCTTTAGCTTCCCAGGTACAGAGTGCCCCCAGGGATATTTAGGGGACATCAGTGGGAGGACATTGGCACAGAATTTTTCCACCCTGGTGGGCACAGGCTTGGGACAGTCAGCCGTATCCAGGGTTGGCACTCACTCAGGAGATGTTTGCTGATTGTGTAATCAGAGCCAGTAATTCTGAGCTTTAGAGGAAACCAAGATTTTTGTGGTTGGGAGGCGATTTGAACCCATCAGTACGGTGTGAGGACGTAATTTCTGACAGAGAGGCTCACACCACCCCAGAATGCTGCTTCCAAGGCCTTTAGCCAGTTCTGTCTAGAAAAAGACACCATTTTCCTCATTAAGAATATATTCCGGGGGGCTTCCCTGGTGGCGCAGTGGTTGAGAATCTGCCTGCCAATGCAGGGGACACGGGTTCGAGCCCTGATCTGGGAAGATCCCACATGCCGCGGAGCAACTGGGCCCGTGAGCCACAGCTACTGAGCCTGCGCGTCTGGAGCCTGTGCTCCGCAACAAGAGAGGCCGCGATAGTGAGGGGCCCGCGCACTGCGATGAAGAGTGGCCCCCGCTTGCCGCAACTAGAGAAAGCCCACGCACAGAAACGAAGACCCAACACAGCCAAAAATAAAATAAAAAAAAAAAAAAAAAAAAAAAGAATATATTCCGGGAGGGAGACGCAAGAGGGAAGAGATATGGGAACATATGTATATGTATAACTGATTCACTTTGTTATAAAGCAGAAACTAACACACCATTGTAAAGCAATTATACTCCAATAAAGATGTTAAAAAAAAAAAAAGAATATATTCCCACAACCGTGAGACAGTTTTGTGGGGAAATTATTCAAATGACTTAATGAAGGAGGCTTGCCCTGGGGACTCAGACTTTGGTGTGACCCAGACATCTAAGGAGGGTCATGTTGCTTTCCGAGGATGTAGACAATGATTTCTTTGTACTGACTGTGGACTCAAGACACTATGTTACTGTGGATTATAGTTAACACCCCACCCCAAATATGCAGCTCTACATGAGAAGAAAAACTTAGCAGAAACCACAATTTTGGCTCTCCCTACACTGCTTTTGAGGAAGAAGGGTGCACTTCGGCGTTCCCAAAGCTTGCTTCATGGGCGGACCCACCTGCTTCCCTGCATGAAAAACTCTGCCCTGCAGTGAGTGGCCTGCCCTCCCTCGCTGCCACTGTGCCTGGTATGTGGGAGGTGCTCAGATATTTCTTGAATGAACAAACCTATTTGAACTATGCCTTTGTCTTCATTTTCAGTTTCTTTTGACAAGAAATTGTTTACTATGTAGATGTCTTCAGGAATTTCGGCTCTGAGTCTGACATTACCTCTGTGTGAACACACCGCATTATGTTGTTTCTTTAGATGAAGGTGGTGGTGTTTGAGTATTGATTCCAACACCTGCTTTTACAATGGTATTTATACTCCAAATTACAACACCTATTCAGAGAGTAAAGGGATTAGCTACTAATTCTGTAGAAAAGACCCTTGGTTTGCTAAATGCTTGTGGGAATCATAAAAGGTTCTTAGATTTAATCCCACTTACTTTGTTCTTAGGTCCTTGGGAGCTTTTTTTCTTGTTTAGTAGTCTGGGATTGAATATTAATAGATTCTTCATTGTCTTTAACCTGACCCTGTTTTATAGCTGAAAAAACAAGGGCGACCTTGTTTCCTGTAAGTCAACAACAAAAGTAATAACATTATTATTCATTGTGTGATGGGTACTGCCCTGAGTTCTTTTATTGATTATCCTGTTTAATAGTCTCAACAACTCCATGACCATTATTTTGTAGATGATGAAACGGAGGCAGAGCCAGAATGTGGCTGAGTGGCCCCAGGCCTGCTTGTAGCGCTCACACACGCTGTACTGCCAATTGGCATGGGCCACTTTCCAGGCCAGGGGCTCTCAAACTGCCTGCATATTGGAATCACCCTTAGGGCTATAAAAGCACTCCATGTCCAGGTACCCCCTCCCCAGCTCATGTTTTTATTTACTTGGTCTAGGATCTCAGGTGAAGGTGCTGTGCGTTCAGGATTGAGAACCTTTGAACCAGAGCAGCGGTTCTTAAAATTTGGTCCCCAGAACAGCGTCATCAGCATCACATGGGCACTTGTTAGAAGCAGAACTTCTTAGGTCCCACCCAAACCTACTGAGTTGAAACTCTAGGGTTGAGGTCTAGCCATCAGTGTTTTAACAAGCTCTCTGTGATTCTTTTTTCCTTAAATTGTAAAATACGTAACTTCATCATCGTAACCATTGTTGAGTGTACAGTTCAGTAGTGTTAAGTATATTCACATTGTGGGGAAGTAGATCTCCAGAACTTTCTCATCTTGCAAATCTGAAACTCTATACTTATTAAATGGTTCTCACTTCCTCTCTTCCCCAGCCCCTGGTAACCACCATTTTACTTTTGTTTCTGTGAATTTGGCTACTTTGGATACCTCGTATAAGTGGAACTCCAGGTGAGTGTTATGGACACACAAGTTTGAGAACCCTGCACTCCAAAATTTGATTTGGCTTATCTCTCTTTAGACTCCTACCCACATCATTCGTATCAACCATACTGTGAATGTCAAACACACCTTGAGCGTGCCACTCTCTTCCCAGTTCTGCCTCTGCCCCCTTGTTGTTCTGTGTCACTCATCAAGTTGCTTAACTTCCCTGAGGTAGTTCTCTCATCTTTATAAAGGAGGTAACCTGACTTGCAGAGTCTGGTAAAAGATAAATGATTAGACACATGTGAAAGTATTTTGTAAGCTATCAGGTGGTATACTAATGAAATATTAAGTATAGAAATATCTTTTTAAAGTTTAGTTTTTGTTTTTATTGAAGTTATACAAGCTTGATTTGTAAAGGGTTATGTAGTTCCACAAGACCTCTTATCCCTTTATTCTGTTGCTCCCTCCTTACCCCCCAATTTCTTATTTGGTGTTTATCTTATACTGTGTAAACAGGATTCACAGGTACGCTATGTAGTATAGTTTGATTACTTTAACTTTCCTGCACACAAGTTTTTCTTGGATTTAATAATTGTCTTGTTTTTAAAAATTTTGTGCACTTATCACTAAGTTAGCCACAAACAGCGTTCCATGTGAATCTCCTCCCAGTATCTTAGGTATTTTATCAATTTTATCTTCTTGACATTATCTCACCTGGAGTCTTAGGCCCTGCACCAGTCTAGACCACATCCTCTCCAGGCCTGCTGTGCAGCACGCCTTGAGATGGACTCTTCCTTCAACACCGTTCTGGGGATTTCTCTTATCTTGCTTCTCTATGGGCTTCCCTGTTTCCCACATTCCATATTCCCTTCTTTCTTGGTTTATTCCCTTATTTTGGCAGACCACATGCTCTGTAACCTTCCTAACAAATTACACAGGAGGTAAGACTGAGTGGTTTTAGGTCTGAGAGCATTATATATATATATATATATATATATATATATTTTTTTTTAACATCTTTATTGGAGTATAATCGCTTTACAATGGTGTGTTAGTTTCTGCTGTATATTTATATTTAATGTACAGTCTGGTTGGTGTAGAGTTCTAGACTGGAAGTCTCTGAACCTCAGAATAGTGAAGGATTTGCTCATTGCCTTCAGGCTTCCGGTGTTAGTGGTGATAAATCTAAGACCTGATTCCCAATTCTTGTCAGGTGACCGATCTTTCTTACTTTTTCTCTCGGACTCCTAGTTCTTCGCGATAATGTTCCTTGGTGGGGAGGGTCTATTTTCATGTATTGTGCTGAGATCCGAATGGGCATTTTCAGGCTGGAAACTCACCTCTTTCATTTTTAGGAATTTTCTTGAAGTCTGTCATTACTGACTTTTCCCCCTCTTTTCTCTGTTCTTTCCTTCTGAAATTCCTGTTAGGTGTTGACTGACTTGTAGTATGACTGTGATCTTTACTCCTGTTTTCCACCTCTATTTTTAAGCTGTTTTCTTAGAATATTTCCTCAACTTTACTTTCTAATCTTTCTATTAAATTTTTTATGTTTGTTATCATGTTTTATTTTCTGACAGCTCTTGTTTTTGGTTTGTTCTTCTCTGGATGCTTCTATTTTATAGAGTCTTTTTTTTTATTAGAGTATTCTCTTAGCTCTCTGAGGAGATAATTATACTTTTTTTTTTCTTTTTGAAGCTTTCTTTTTCTCATGATTTTTATTAACTTGCTTTTTTTCCTGTTTGTTTCCGTCTTTCATATTAGATACTTTTTTTACGTGGCTGATGATCCTTGAGTGTCAGTTCATGTTTAAGAATGGGGCTTCATAAATTGGAAGATATGGCTTCTTTGGGTCTGCTACGTCAGTTGCCATTTTCAAATTGATTTCCGGCTTTAAAAAGTTTAACATTTAAATCTCTCTTGTTATCTCTGTCCTTGTGGATTTATGCCTTTAAAAAGCAATAACTGTTGTATTGGGGGTTAGGAGAGAGAGGAACTAAATATGTGTGTCTGTCCACTGTCTTTAACTGGAAGTCAATATAGAAGTCTTAAAAATCCAGGGCAGGATTTGTAGCGTTGGTATTTGGTCAGACACATACCTGCAGTGGTGAGCCTTAGCTGGTGTTCTTTTATTTTTAAGGCGAGATACATATTTAGATTGCCTCAGTAGAGATCTTGGCTTTCTTGTTAACTCTGCAGCAGCTGCCTCTTTTTCTTGGTTAAAGGCTTTCATTTCAGATGTAAAATACCAATAAATTTATAAATAATTGGGCTTTGAGATAAAAAATAAGAATCCTTAAAAAAAATCCTTATTGATGTTTCTAAAAGCAGTTTTCCGAGGGTAAGCATCTAATTCTTAGATTAAAATGCAGCTGACACATTAAGCCTTCTTACATGAAAAGCCGAATAATAGGCTTTAATGCTGTTTGTCCTTGACCACCCACAAAGGGCACTGCCGCAGGCCAGAGGGATTGGACATAAATGTGGCATGGGGAGTGAGGCTGTGTTTGTGACTTTGATCCCTAGTAAATGCTTCAACAAAGCATTCAAGCTCAGATCATCAGAGAGTAGGTAAAAAACTAACCTTAATTCTGATAGCAGGTCGCTGCAAAAATTAAGCAGGTTTGGGGAGGGCAGTGCGGTTCTTTTAATATAGGCCAACTGACCTTGGGTTATTGGGTTATCTCCTGATGTGACCCTTGTGGTGATAAATTCAGTTGCTTTCTGTCCTCTCTGAACATTGGGCGTGTCCTCTGGCAGATACCCATGCTTCCTTCCCGCTTACTGGGGCACAGCCCCTCAGAGGAATGCCTTGGTCATTGGGTGATAACTGAGATGGTAGTCCCTGGCCTGGTGGCGATTAGATAACAGAAGTTCTTTTCAGAAGACTTGCAGCTCTGCACAGCAGCAGCTCTTTAATAGCTATAACTTCACCACTGGGAAAGGAAAGGAAAGGAAAACCTCTCTGCTTCCATGCTGATTGCTATGGAAGCTTGCCCAAGATCCTTTTTTTTTTTGTGCAGAGCTGTGTGCAAAACTGAGAAATTGCTTTCTACTTAAAATATTGGCCTTTTATTACTCTATCAACCTTTGGGGAAATCAGATTCACAGATTACCTACGTTTAGAAAGTCAGTTACTCACTCTTATTATTAAAGCCACCAACAATCTAGGGGTAATTTTAGTTACTGTCTTGAGGTTGAATTAAAATTAATAGGAGCACAGTACTGTAGATCTTCTTTGTTAGTTTTTGAGTTTTTTTAAAAAGCTAAATATAAATAAATTGTGAATTCTTGTCAGTTAGGAAGGAACCCTTTTTGTTAAATTAGTAACTCCTCTCTCTATATTTCTGTGTCCTTCTCCCTTACTATATATACAGTAGCAAAATGACCTCCTGGCGCTGTCTGTTACTTCACAGGCAGAGACCAGAGTTTTTAGTGCTAAGAGGGAAACTTGCAAATGATGACAAGTTAGCTGACCAACGTCCAGCCTGAGTTTTCTGAGTTTTGTCACCCTCGTTGATTATCAGCGTTGCTGCCTCTTCCACGCTTCCACTTTTAAAGCTCTAACACAAGCATGAGCAGAATATTTCCTTGGTTACTCTCAGCTTAATTGAAGCAGCCTGAGTTTTCTATTTTCTGCATTCTGAGGGTCAGCAATGGAAACTAAACCTCCTTTTTTTTTTTTTTTTTAAATTAAAAGGAGAGCTACGACAGTTCTTTGCAGAAACTGCCAGCTTCTGATCTTGCTAGAGCTACTTCACTCCCAGGGCTTAAAGCCCCAGCTCTGTGCAGTATTTATAGATTCCTGAATAAAGAATCAAGGAAGAAGCAAATAAGTATAGTTTCCAAGTGATTTACATTATATGCCCTGTGGCATTTTATTATTTAAAATTTCGTTCTGTTGCCAACATGATTTTGGCACTTAGCATGTGATAATTATGATTTGTATTCTTTAACAAACTTCTATTGGCAGAGGTTTATCACATACATACGTGATAGTGTAATGTATAACATCAAAAGTGCTATCAAGAAATGAAGGGTTAAACTTATGAGACAGATAATTTTGTGATTCAAAAAATGTGTGAGGCAGACTATAGCTTTGTCATTTGTGCTTTGAGATTGCCATGAATAGGCCCCTCATCTGGTTGAGAATTTTAACTACCCAGTTTCTCTATGGGAAAAATTGCTCTTCAGACAGAGTGTGAATGAAATATCCTATCCATTGTGGGACTCCTCCTGCTCTTGGAGGGAGATGAGAAGAAAGGGTGGCATTTATGGCATTTGGCTGTTTTGCTGAAAGGGGGCGTGTTCCTCCAGCTGCAGCTGTGGTGGCCGCTGGGAGGACAGTGGAGACAAGGGTGTCTAAAGAGGGTCTAAGATCAGGTACTTGGTGAGGGTTTTCTGAGGTTGCTGGCTTTTCACGTGAGACCCCAGTATCTGATGCCTTTTGTGGAGGCCATGGTTATAACCTTGTTTGAGAGATTTACTGTTGGGTCCGTAACGAGGACAAGCTGACCATGCTTCTGTTGAAAGAAGTTGGGTCTCGCCTGCAGGGTGAGCTGCTTTAGCTCGTCCATCACCCAGCTTCTTGTGGGGCATCTCTGATCAGAAGCTGGGGCAGATCCGTGTTAGGTGGTGGGGTTGGTGGGGCTACTGTCTCCCACTTGGGAATTTTTGGAACCTTCTTTGGTGATATGGTGTGTAAGAGCCCACGTTTAGAATTAGACAAAACAGATCTGGTTGTATATCCTAGCATCTTGGCTGAGACCATGGGCAAGTTACTTCACCTTTCTAAACCCCAGTTTTCTCATCTGTAAAATGGGAATGTTGTTTGCTTCAGGGTTATTTTAAGGATTAAATGAGATTTTATATATATATAGTACTAATTATAATATATTAATATATTTATTATTAAATATATAAAATATATGAGTTTTCTATGTTGACATGTAGATTTTTATATCTATCTTATATATATATATGTGCACAGAGACATGTACACTCTATACACATACAGTAGCACCTGGCACATAGTAAGTGCTAAATACGCAGAGGATGTTACTATCATACCATTATGTATTATTATGCTGTAATTATGCTCAAACATTGTGATGTGCTGGGTACCGTACGGTGCCCCTCTGGCTTCCTCCCTCCCAGATGCAGCAGTGCTCACTGTGGGGAAATGGAAAAGATGCTAGGCTTTGTTGAAATTGCACCCAGATTCGAATTTGCTTTTCTTAGTTCTTATTCTTCTGACTCATAAGCTTTTGCCTTTTCTTAATGTTCAGCGTGTTCTGTTAAAGTATTAACTATTAAGATGGGCATGACAGTTCTCTGGGCAGGGAACATAGGCTGCCCCGGCACGGGCAAAGTGGCCTTATTAAAGACGTTGTCTCTTCATCAGCTTTTTTTTTTTTTTTTTTTTTCTCACACACACACACACACACACACACACACACTGTATTTTATTTTTACAAGAGATAAATAAACTGACACCAAGCATTGTAAATGGATGACCACAACAAAAGCAACAATGATTGCAATTACCAAACACGAAACACACTCATACTATCTTCATCAGCTTTTTAAGGTTTACTTTTCCCTCCACTAAGGGAGAATTTGTTTATAAAACAGTTTATTAGGCAGCCGTTAGTTTTTCTACTTTTTGTCAGTGATTTGACCCTTGGGCAGCAAGAGGTAGCTGGTATTTGCAGTTGGACGAGATAAAACTCCTGTTGAAGTCAGACCGCTTTATCTGTTAGCTCCTGCAGAAGGGCGGTGGGCAGAAGCAGTTTCTTCTTCCCTTTTTTGAAATACAGAATTGAAGGGCCCATTATATGATGTGACTAGGACCCTAACAGGGAACTATAGTTACGGGGCAGTAGCACATAGACCTTGAATGTATCTCTCATTTTACTCATTTAGTCTCACTTTGGAAAAGTATTTCATGTGTAATATAGGGGTACTAGCTATACTTATAAGGGTCCAGATTATGTTGATGTTTTTCAGGATTATTAAAAAAATATGTTCAGAAAAGTTGAGGTCCACAAGGAATAACATTGGCAGAATTAACCTGAGACTTAATAGCTGATTTACTAGAAGAAGGTTTCTGTTATGTTCAGTGATTTTATGTAATTGAGCTCCAGCCCTTTATTACCTTTGCTACTGAGGGACCAAGAATCTAAGATGTTTCTTGTGTGACTTTTTCGGCAGGTGAGGAGGGCTGGTTTGAATAGTAAAGATTATGAGAACAATACCTTCCATTTTTCCTGAACTTCCTTCTGGCAATGAGAAGCCAGGAAGCCTAGGAAAGTTTTCCACTAGTTTTTATGGCATCTTTCCCTTGGAAGGTCCACAGTTTGCAGTGCTTTGCCAGTACAAAACTGTCTTGGGAAATGTGACCAGACATTCCTAGAAGGTCAGCAAAAGACCTTGAATACGTGTCATGGAGAAGATTAGCCACTGTTGCTGCCACTGTGGCACACTAGGTGCCTTGTCACACCAGCCGCCCCCAGTGGGGATCACGTGACCCAGCTACTTCGGAAGGGACAGGAAGCCTCTGGGAGGTTCAGCTCAGGTTGCGTAATAGTGACTGAGGCAGCGTTGATTCCAGGGCCGTCCCACTCCAAAGTGCACACTTTTCACTACCATGTTTTATTTTATTGCCTCCTAGCTTGGAAAAAACGTACCGCCTCCAAAATCTGGGTTCTTTCTGCTATGCCATGTTGCCCCATTCCCTGGTATCCTTACTGTTCATCCCTTACCAAAAAAAAAAAAAAAAAAAAAAAAAAAAAAGGGCTTCCAATTCACACACCACTTACTATAGGCACCCCAGGCAGTACTTATAGCCCTCACTTCTTTGGGGCAAAGAAATACCACCTGAGTACATTGTGGATTATTTCCCCCCATTTATGTAGGGGAAAAGTAATCATAGGAACATAAATATAAGTTTGTGTGTTGGTCTTTTTAAAGCAACTTTTACACCTAGTAAAGGTTTAGGAAAATGAGGCTAGGGGTTATGAATCCTAGCATATGGATGGCAGTGATGGGAGATCTGATGGGGGGGTGGGTTTGGTCTGAGTCAAGGAAGGGCATTCAGGCAGCTGCAGACCCTGGAGAGGAGATAGCAAGGGATCCTCATGGCTCCCTCTGGCTCAGAAATAATGTTATTTCGTTCTCTCCTATATTTGTTCCTTCGTTCATTTGTTCATTCCTTTCTTCACTCAAGCACTCAAGCACTCACCAAGCGTTATTGAGTGGCTATTGAAGCTCTTTGCAATGCTATGTAAGAACTAAAGGTGTGAGAAATTTATCTGCCTCCTCTTAATGGGACGAAAAGGAAATTTGGAAGAAATAGAAATATGTATATTCTGCTGTTTAAAAATATTGCTCTTGGGACTTCCCTGGTGGCACAGTGGTTAAGAATCCGCCTGCCGATGCAGGGGACACAGGTTCGAACCCTGGTCCGGGAAGATCCCACATGCCACAGAGCAACTAAGCCCGTGCGCCACAACTACTGAGCCTGCGCTCTAGAGCCCGCGAGCCACAACTACTGAGCCCGTGTGCCACAACTACTGAAGCCCGAACGCCTAGAGCCCGTGCTCCATGACAAAGAGAAGCCACCGCAATGAGAAGCCTGAGCACTGCAACGAAGAGTAGCCCCTGCTCGCCACAACTAGAGAAAGCCCGTGTGCAGCAACGAAGACCCAACACAGCCAAAGATAAATAAATAAAATAAATAAATCTATAAAAAAAAATATTGCTCTTGTAGCACCAGATGCTTTTTGCTCATAAAAATAGGATGTTTGATATATTATAGAAATACGATGGTCAAGGCAAGAATGTTTAAAGAATCATAAGGTTCTTATCCCACCTGCTTGTTTTTCCTACTGAATTAGACAAATGTTCCGAGAACTTTCCCCACACCTGAAGGGTGGCATGTGAATAAAATGGGGATGCAGAACATTTTGTCATTTCCTGAAAACAGACATTTAAATATTAAACGTGATGCAATTAAGAGATTCAGTAACTTTATAAATTAATATTTCTGGAAAGTCTAAAATCCAGGGAATGTTTGAAGTGGGAAAGAATGTTTTCTTCCTTCTTTTTTCCCTTGTGGAAAAAGGATGTTTTGAAGCATCTGAATTAAGTGTGTGTGTATCTATTTTTCGTAAAGCCCACATTATGATGTGTCTAAAACAAGAATCCACAATGCCTCTTGGGACCAGGCAGGTAAAATAAATTTGCAAAGTGGGTTTGGTATTAAATAAAGTAGCAGAGGCTGGGCCCTGTGACACACGGGAGAGCTGTGTGCCCCTTACGGAAGGCGCAGAGGCTGCTGGAACTCGCTCCATGTTGCCAGGTGGCAGCCTAGGTCATGGGCGATGAGGGGCCAGATCTCCCAGTTTTCATAGAAATCCAGAGTTTTAAGTAACTGATAGAAAGCTTGAACAACACCAATGCCATGAGGCTCAAACAGAACCTGCCTGTGGTTCACACTGGGCTCGTAGGTAACCACTGTGAACCCTTTTGGTTTTGTAGCACTAGAATATATTGTATATAACCCTGAGCATTCACAAAATAATTACCTTGGTCTTTTACATTTAAAATAAAAGTTTCAAGTATTAATTACAAAATTTCCAGTTGCATTTGATTTGAAATGTCTCCTTTTATTATGAGTTTAGCTTTAACGTGTAGCATAGTGCTTTGCACATAGTAAGCCTTTAATAAAGATTTGTTAAACTGAACTTAATGTTAAGGAGTTTAATAAGCCATCGCCTTCCAGTTTCTAAGAATTGGTGAGAAATTTGAGAACAGAGGAAGCTGTCAACAGAATAAAAGAAAATCAATGTGTTTTTTGCTTGTGGCATCCTCCACAAGCAAATAGAGAAAGCATCTGTTTTCAGAAATGAAGGCGCTATCGTAAAGGTTAAGATACAAAAAAGAGGA
This sequence comes from Balaenoptera acutorostrata, assembly GCF_949987535.1. Classification (NCBI taxonomy): domain Eukaryota; kingdom Metazoa; phylum Chordata; class Mammalia; order Artiodactyla; family Balaenopteridae; genus Balaenoptera; species Balaenoptera acutorostrata. The sequence continues at coordinate 39,682,239 of NC_080079.1, forward strand.
GGGCAAACTCATTGAATACCACTTTTGCAGTGTGAGTCTTTGCTCAGTCTTATTTTCTAAGCCGTCACTTCTCTGGTTTGGCTTCTTTCGATGTTTTATTTTTGTCATTCTCTTGCACTTCTCAAAGCCGAAGGTTGTCAAAATTTTCCCACTTCTGTCCATGTGTTCTTGGTGGCAAATAAGAACTGAAGCAGAAAAAAGATACACTGAGAGGATATCCAGCAGTTACCAAAGGAAGCTATGTTGCCAGAACCACAGCCAAAACCACAACATAGAACAGTGAGTGACGCCACGTGCTTGTGAACACCCCAGTGAGGCCTTGGATGTAGGGTTACTGCCGTGCCACTCAGCTCCATTCTATTCTTCCCTGTCGCCTTGTGTCACTCGCTCCAGATTCAGGGTCCTGGGTGGGAGCGTCTGATTGTCTAGGGCTTGGTGTGTGCACTAGGTGCCAGGGATGGGAGGGGGTGATGGCCTTCCGTCTCAGCATCTCTGATGGGGTGGGCTCCCCTCCCACCAGTGCTCACTTACTGAGGAGGACACCCCAACATAGGAGACGCAGATGTTGGACACCAGTGTGTGTTAACTTTTAAGTCACTCCCAGAGGAAGAGGATGGAGACATTGAACCTTCCTAGAAGCAAAGGAGTCAGATGCCCTATCATTCCTAGGACCTGGCACCTTGTGGCAGAATGGAAGGTTCAGAGAGGTTAAGTGACTTGCCCGGGACATTCAATGGTAGAGTTGGGTTAGATTTTAACCCTTTTGTACCCGACTCCCAAACCCAGGGACGTCTTTGGGTGCAAGGCTGTTGCGTTCCTTCTACATTTTAACATCATGTCAGATGACAGGTTATTGTGCTTGGCCCAAGGCTTGGTGTGGCACAGGGCCCTGGGTGGTGCCTGTTTCTCTTTCAGGCCGAGCCCCTCTGGCCCCTGTAGCTCTTCCCCTGGTGAGGTGTGGTGTCAGGCCTGGCCTGGGAGCCCTGGGAGCCGTCACCTGTGCACCTCTGGCACTTGGAGGTGGATTGTCAGTACCTTCGTTCCAAAGGATACACAAGTGTAATCAGAAACCCTGCACCTGTGGATCCGTGTAATTTAAACCCCCAGTCACTGAAGGACTGATTGCATAGGAAACGAGTTCCATAAAAAGAGTCTCTTATGTAAGAGGATTTAACATGGTTTTCAGTATCGTGGTGTTTTAGCGAGGTTCATTTTAACTGTGGTGTAATGCATTCCTTTAATTGAATCAGCAGCCTCTTGGCATTATTTTGTTTCAGTAGTCACAAGACCGCTTAGCCTGCGTGTACAGAATGCCCTTCCTATGGGCGCAGTCTGGGAGTATGGCAACTCCAGTCTCCCGTCTGGCCAGAGAAGGATGGGTTCAAAAGCATTGATCATCAGGGGCAGATCGAGAGGCCCAGGCGGCCCACCACATGCTCGTAGGTGCCCCATAGTGTCTGATAGAAGCTGGCATCTGCTGAGCTGCGTACAGTTCACGAGTGGGATTACTGCTCTGACGTTCTCAAGGCGGACGGCGGATGCCGGGAGTGAGTTGGTGAAGCTGCCAGGAACTCTGCCGCTGAGGTTTTCTTTTGACAGGAAGTGCCAGAGCTCACCTAGTAAGGGCCACAGCAGTGACCAGATCAGAGGAGGAGAGTGTGGTTTTTTTTTTTTTTTAATTATTATTTATTTATTTATTTATGGCTGTGTTGGGTCTTCGTTTCTGTGCGAGGGCTTTCTCCAGTTGCGGCAAACGGGGGCCACTCTTCATCGCGGTTCGCGGGCCTCTCACTGTCGCGGCCTCTCTTGTTGCGGAGCACAGGCTCCAGACGCGCAGGCTCAGTAGTTGTGGCTCACGGGCCTAGTTGCTCCGCGGCATGTGGGATCTTCCCAGACCAGGGCTCGAACCCGTGTCCCCTGCATGGGCAGGCAGATTCTCAACCACTGCGCCACCAGGGAAGCCCAGAAAGTGTGTTTTGAAGGTGGAGCCCTGGGAATCATAGACAGATGCACAGGGAAAGGGGGACCCAGAGAAAGCCCTCCTGTCCCTTGACAGTATGGAGACGATGTTTAGGCTGTGATTTAAAAGAGATGTGACTTTGAGTAGTGGTTACCAGAGGGGAAGGGTTTTGGGGGGAGGGTCAAATGGGTAAAGGGAGTCGACTGTAAGGTGATGAATGGAAACTAAACTTTTGGTGGTGAGCACGCTATAGTGCGTATAGCATTTGAAATAAAATGTTGTGCGCGTGAAACTTTATAATGTTGTAAACCAGTGTTACCTCAATTAAAAAATAAAGAGGTTTAACTTTGTTCTTCCAGCCTCTGCAGCAGTGTTTTTCAAAGTGTGGTCTTCCACATGTGTACATGGTGGGGTACAGGGTGCTGGGTGTGTGTATGTGTGTGTGTACCTGTGCGTGAGGCTTGCATGCAGGGAGTGTTAGGGGAAATGTAGATCCCTGAGCCCCATACCAGACCCACCAAATCATAGTTTATGGATATAGAGGCTGGAATCTGCATTTTAGTCAGACACCTGGACTTCTGTGCACAGCTGAGTCTTAGAATCTCTGATCTAGAAAGTGGTCATTTCATTCATTCATTTGGGTGAGGGTGAGTTGGACTGGGGAGAGGCTGGGACTTGAAAAAGGAAAGAAAAGAAAGGGTGGGCCTCAGACTTATTTGTTAATCTGATAAAAAAGAAATGCATGTGAACTAGGGTGGGTTTTTCTGATCCCAGGTGAGGAAATGCTCTCTGGTGGCTTGGAGATGTCACTGCAGTCTCTCCTTCCTTGTTTTGCCTGGTTGTGGAGTGATGAGCGAACTTCTGGAGTCCTTAGTGGAGGGGTGCGGCGGGGGGCAACTGAAATATTAGTGAGCGGAGACCAGCTAGTGAGCCTGGAAACCGTTTGTGGTTCTATTTCCAGTTTCACTTATTCCAAAAGCAAAATGTTTCTCTCTCTTGCATCCTTTCAGCTTAGCTAATAACTCAGTTCTTCCTCCATCAATGGAGAGTTGAATCGTCAAGAAGCATTTGAAGCACCACACAGATTTCTAGTTTGTTTTAGGTTGACCCTTCGTTAAAGTCAGGGTCTGAAGTCAGTATCTTGGTAGCTGCTTTAAATCTCTCGGTGTTTGAAGATGAAGGATTTGTTACTTGTGAAGGGCATTGAGCAACTACCAAAAAAACTGGCATAAATGTGACCAACTAAGCACAGCTCGTTCCTAGAATGTCAGAAAGATCGAGGGTTTGAGCTGGAAGGAACCCCAGAAATCCTCTAATCTAGCAGCAGGGTCTGGCTCCAGGTGGCTTGTGTTCTGTCCTAGCTCTGCCAGTTGATACAAACTTCATGCCTCAGTTTCCTCAGCCATCAAATGGGGGTGGTGACACCTGCTTCTTTGTGTTGTGATGGGATTACAATGAGCCGATGTATGCAGAATGCTTGACTAGTGTCCAGCACGCCGTGAACACTCACAGGCCATAGCACCGATGAAAAAATAGACCCAGAGAAATTTTGATTTGCCTGAGGTCATAAACTTAGTTCAAGTTTCAGAAACCAGGCCTTTTTACTCTTAGTCTTATTTTGTTCCTATTGACTGTTCCAGTTAACTGGCTCTTAAACAATGATTTAAAAGTTTGTATCTGCCCAATATAAGCACTCAAGTGTATGATGTGCTGCTTAGCTCAGAGACTATTCTTGAATAACAAGGTGTGATTATAACATAAAAAGACACAGCAGGCCTCTTCTATCCCAATGATTGTGGTCCCTTGCCAAATAATGCAACCTTTGAACATGACTGTTGGGAAAACTGTGCAGCTGGAGGCAGAAACTCTATGTGGACTCCGATCACAACTGGGTGAAACATGATGTGAAGTGTGGGAGGAAATTCACGACAATGGTGTGTAAAGGGAACGGGGCTGCGGGGTCAAAGAGTAGGATTTTTTTTTTTAAATTAATTAATTTATTTATTTTTGGCCGTGTTGGGTCTTCGTTTCTGTGCGAGGGCTTTCTCTAGTTGCGGCAAGTGGGGGCCACTCCTCATTGCGGTGCGCGGGCCTCTCACTATCGCGGCCTCTCTTGTTGCGGAGTGCAGGCTCCAGACGCGCAGGCTCAGTAGTTGTGGCTCACGGGCCCAGCCGCTCCGCGGCATGTGGGATCTTCCCAGACCAGGGCTCGAACCCGTGTCCCCTGCATTGGCAGGCAGATTCTCAACCACTGCACCACCAGGGAGGCCTGATGCTTTTTTTTTTTTTTTTAAAGTATTTTTATGTTGTTACCATTTAAAAAATTGATGCATAGCTAATTTACAACACTGTGCTAGTTTCAGGTGTACAGCAAAATGACTCAGATATATATATATATATATATATATATATATATATTTTTTTTTTTTAATATATATTTCTTTTTCAGATTCTTTTCCATTATAGGTTATTACAAGGTACCAAATACAGTTCCCTGCACTACACAGCAAGTTCCTGACACTTATCTGTTTTATATATAGCAGTGTGCACATGTCAATCCCAAACTCCCAATCTATCCCCCCTGCCCTTATCCCCTTTGGTAACCACAAGTTTGCCCTCCAAGTCTGTGAGTCTATTTCTGTTTTGTAAATAAGTTCATTTGTATCATATTTTTGACTCCACATATGAGATCATATGATATTTGTCTTTCTCTGTCTGATTACTTCACTTAGTAGGATAATCTCTAGGTCCATCCATGTTACTGCAAATGGCATTATTTCATTCTTTTTTTATGGCTGAGTAGTATTCCATTGTATATACGTACCACATCTTCTTTATCCATTCATCTGTCAATGGACACTTAGGTTGCTTCCATGTCTTGGCTATTATAAATAGTGCAGCTATGAACATTGGGGTGCGTGTATCTTTTTGAATTAGAGTTTTCTACAGATATATGCCCAGGAGTGGGATTGCAGGATCATACAGTAGTTCTATTTTTAGTTTTTTAAGGAACCTCCATACTGTTCTCCATAGTGGCTGTACCAATTTACATTCCCACCAACAGTGCAAGAGGGTTCCCTTTTCTTCACACCCTCTCCAGCATTTATTATTTGTAGAGTTTTTAATGATGGCCATTCTGACTGGTGTGAGGTGTTACCTCATTGTAGTTTTGATTTGCATTTCTGTAATAATTAATGATATGAGTGTCTTTTCATGTGCCTGTTGGTCATCTGGAGTATTATGCTTTTATGGGTGTTGACAGATCTTTTACCAAAAGAATTGGGCCACCAGAAATTGGTGGAGAGGGCCTCTCTCAATCCATTGATTTGACTGACACTTGTCATTGATAATATTCTTTCCTCATTTTCTCAGTACCTGGCATTAAGACTTGGCAGTTGTATTGCTAGAATCAGCAAGGAAAAACATAAAACTGTGCACACACACACTTCTTTACATATGTGTATGTATGAGTGTACGTATCTATAGCAAATTGAAGGAAAAATTGTGAAAGTTCCCACTAAGAAATCACATTCTTGCTGAGCTATTTATACCTGCTTATTTCCTTTCTTCTGTCTTAAGCTTCCTTTCCTGTGTTTAAGGAAGAGGTGTCAGATGCTTCCTCCTGTTTACATAGTCGACTTGAAATTCCTTGTAGTTTTACATAGGAAAGAATGGATTTTATTTTTAGAAACTTCTAAGTGATGGAACATACACTGAATATAATCTTGCCCCCTGCGTGACTAATAAACGCCCACTCCATGCTGTGGGTATCTCCCCAGAGCTTGCTACACAAGAAGCTTAATTCTTCTCTGCTGGTAAAAATGTTTCCTGTGCCTTTTGGGCAGGCTCAGCCTGTTGAGAAAGCCTGCTAGAACTGCTGATAATAGACAGACAGACCTTTATGACCATGGACAAGTTACTTAACTTCTGTGGGGTTCAGGTTCCTTACCAGTAAAATGGGGTTAATTCTAGTGTGTATCTGATAGATAGATCTTCCATATTCAGAGATTAGGCCAAGATAGCTATTTTTAATCCTTTCTCTTTTTCTCCTTCACTTCCAAAGCAGTCTGGGTATGCACTGTGTGTGACTGCCCTGTGGACAGGAGAACAGATGTAGCAGCAGACACAGAGTATGGGTGATTGCACGTGACTTGGAAGGAGATTTCTGGGTGCTCCTCTGGCAGCTTGGCGTATGGTTAGTGGTTAGGATACTGATGTTGCTTAAAGAAGCAACAGCAAGTTGAGGTAAAAGACTGTGGTACCTAAAACAATAATTAGGGGTCTTCCTTGTTCAGCCCTTGTCGTTTTAGTAACAGGTCTTTGATATGTGATGTGTACTCTGTGACAAGTTTACCAACTTCCCTTAGCTTCATGGTCTGTTTTGGGTCAGAATTCTCTTTTCCAGGTGTTGTCTGAATGGATGGTTATGGGGCTGCCCTCAATAGCCTCCAGACCAGTATATCCTTACACGAAAGCAGTGACTGTTAGGTCCAAGGCCTTGAAATTTCATTTCCTGGAACACTGACAGAATCCACTTCTCCAGTTAATCAGGAGAAAATGCCAGATGCCTTTTTTTTATCGTGGTGTTTGGCTCATTCCAATTCGCTTATCTGGGATATTTCAAGCATGAAATTTAAGCAGCCAGGAGTAACTTGTTTATTGTTTTATGGCAGGAATGGGGAAACTTCCAGTCTGGGGAATTAGATTTGGTACATGGGCATGAAAGCTTGTCTGGTGCCTTTAAATAAAATGTCCTTATAATTAAAAAAATAAGCAGATAAATAGTAATAATGATGGTGATGATAATGCTGGCGGTGATGATGATGTTAGTGAGAGTTCATTGAACCATTAGCATGTATAATAACACTCGCCAATCATACTCTGAAATCTTAGGGTCCAGTTGAAGCAGCATGGAGGCAGGAAGGTGTAGTGGTTACTAGCGTAGGGCCAGAATCCTGGTTCGAATCTGGCTTTACCACTTACTAGCTGTGTGAGAAGTAGCTTAATTTCTCTGTGCCTCAGTTTCTTCATTTATCAGTTGGGAGGGCTTCCCTGGCGGCGCAGTGGTTAAGAATCTGCCTGCCAATGCAGGGGACATGGGTTCAAGCCCTGGTCCGGGAAGATCCCCCATGCCGCGGAGCAGCTAAGCCCATGAGCCATAACTACTGAGCCTGTGCTCTAGAGCCCGCGAGCTACAACTACTGAGCCCACGTGCCACAACTACTGAAGCCTGCGTGCCTAGAGCCTGTGCTCCGCGACAAGAGAAGCCACGACGATAAGCCCACGCGCCGCATCAAAGAGTAGCCCCTGCTCGCCGCAACTAGAGAAAGCCCACACGCAGCAACGAAAACCCAACACAGCCAAAAAAGAAAAAAAAAAAAAAAAAGGATGGGAGGAGGTAATAAGAGTATTTATCTCTTTGGGTGGCTATGAGGATTATATAAATAAATATAAGTTAATTGGCAGGAATAGTTTCTGGTATTTAGTATGTCTGTGTTAGTTACCTCTGCAACCTTAAATCTTACCAAGTTCCACACTCTCCCTCTGTCTTTCCCTGTTGTCAACCTACCTATGATTGGGAAGCATTTCCCCATGGGTCTCTCTTGCGTGTAGAGGCACTGACTTCCCTTGTTTGTGCAGAGAATATCCTTGAAAGATATAGTGTCTCTGGAGCAAAGGGCAGGCATACTTATTGCTTTTTGTAAAAGATTTGGGTTCTCTAAGTTCATATAGACTCATTTCCTTTTTTAACAATAAAATTATTTTTCTGGTTGCCTCGGTTTGGTTTTGCTGTTGAAATATTATTATTATTTTTGCTAGTTTAGATTTTAGATTAGGGGCTGATTTCTACAACAACATTTACATCTTTTCTTTGCATTTCTTCTTTTAAAACACATTTCCCCCTTAAAAATTTCCTCCTTTTATTGGAAATTTTACAACGTTTAAAACATATCTAGCAGGAAGCTAATTAATTTACTTAACGTTTCTTAAATTACTTCCAGTGTTCTTATTGCTCTTTACTCATTATTATGGATATCTAAAAATATTTAATAGTTAAGAAATACAAAGTTTAGTACTATTTACAAAGAACTGTACCCTATACTGAATATTCAAACACTAAAAAATGCTTCTGAACGTTGTCTGGTGATGTTCGAATAATGTTAACATTTGGGTCTTCTAGCAAGATTAACTGCCCTAGAGAGAATCAGGATTTGTAGAAGCCATCCTATGTGTGGCTTATTAATACTGACTCTGTTTGTGAGACTGGCTCAGCACTGACCGCAGACAGGACTGAGAATACACACTAAGAACATGGTAACCGCTACAAGGAAGACTGAGTGATCGGATCGGGACAGCTGCACTTCTTTGTGCTCCTGGCCCAATTCTGGAAAACGTTGGCCTTAACCTTCACCGCTGCACAGGAGCATTTTCTGCTCTTGCTTTGGATTTGATGTCACTGGGTTCTACGTTGATTGCTCAGCAAGCAGGAGAATTGTAATACTTTCCCCCTATTTCTCAACTCATTTTTCTCAAGATTATAGAGAACTATACATTTCCCAAGAAATCCTGGGAAGGAGTTATTGCATGAAAGCACCGTTCCCATTTCACTCCAGAGGAACTCCCGGTTGTCGCCGTGTGCCACACGGCCCCGTGTGTCTGCCCTTTCTGGTTGCACCTCTGAGGACTGTTGCCCTGCTTGCCGTGCTCCAGCTGCTCTGGCCTCCTTGCTGTCCTCAGATGCACCAGGCTTGTGCTCCTGCGTGGCACCTGCTGCCCTCTCCACCTGGAATACTCTTCCCCCGACCTGTTTGTCCCCTCCCCTTCCTTCAGGACATGCTCACACGACCCCTTCCAAATGAGGCCTTTGCTGACCATGTAGATAAAGTAACCCAGATCTCACGCACTCCCTGTCTCCCCAAGCCCACCTTCTTTTTCTGCACGGCACTGATCACTTATCCGATGCTACTCTGGGGTGGTCCCGAGGGGAAGGACTTAATTGTGCGCCCTGCTTCATCCTCGTGCCTGGAACAGTGCCTGTCACATAGTAGGGGCTCTGTAAATATTTGTTGAATGAGTGAACGAGATTACTTGGGCACTTTTGTAGGGAACAAAGGGGAGAGGGGAAAGACTGGTGACAGAGGTGATTTAGGAGGCTATTGCTCTGGTTGCCCTGAGATTTGGTGAGAACCTAAACCAGGGGGTTGGAGAGGAGAAGGGGGTCAAGAGACAGGGTGGCTAGGGTGGTAGATTCCATTTGGCAATGGAAGAGAGGGAAAAGGGGAGCCATCTGGATTATTCCCTGTTTCTAGCTTGGCAATAAAGTATACCAGAAAAAAGCCCTAAGCATTTCTTTTATAAAGCAAATCGTTATTAATAGGATAAGAGAATAACTTATTTCTGCAATTTGTGTTTCTCTGAAATATAGTTTCTCAAAGGCTGTAAGTAACCCTTGCTGAAATGCTGATTTTAATTTGAGGTCAAGTTTCCTAAAATGTTTTGAAAGCTAGCCATGCAAGGAGGCTTTGGCCTCCAGGGAGTTTATAACTTTAGATAGAGAGGTTTTTCTATATTTGGCAGCTAAACTGGAGTTTCTGAAGGTCTGAATGCTTAATTAGCTTTTTGGTATCTTTAGTCAGTAACAGAATTAATATTTCAAATATGAAGTTTAGAGTTCTTCCTTTTAATAACTCTTTCCTTATATAAGGATGGCCTCTGAAGCAAAGGCCTCAACCACATCCTTTATTCCACTAGTGCCACTCTGGATTTACCCATGAGGTCCAGTAATTGGCATCTTCTAGATGACTGGGATAAGCAGCTTATTTACAGGCCAGGCCCTGCCCTGTTTCTTTAAGGCCTGGAGTCAAGAAGATCATCGTCCAGCATTGAAATTCTGTATTCTAACTCTGGGTTTGGTAAAAAGAATACAGGAGATTTGAATGTACCGATGTGGAAGGATGTCCATGACATACTGTTGAGTGAAAAAGGCAACTTTTAGAACATTTTGTGTGTCTAGAGTAAGAAGGATACATAGTGATCTGATCTGTTAAAAATCTGGGGAGTAGAGGGGAAGGACTCTCACTTCTTCACTTATATTCCTTGGAACTATATTTTATTTAATTTGACTTTTATAATCTTAAAAGGAAAGCAAGCAGAGAGTCAGTGGTTCTGTGATTCTCTAAGTGGGCTGTGCTGGGGGCAGCCCACAGCCGTCTCACGTGTCCCCCGGGGTCTTCCTGCGCCCACGCTCCCATGGCCGCAGTTGGCTTGGTCTGAGAGGTGGCCGCCCTCTTGGAGGAGGTGTACGCCTTCTGGTTTCTCAAACCCGCCAGCTACAACCATTTGCTCTCCATGCCTGACGCCACTGGCATTTGGGTTTACAATCTCTATTTTAAAATTAAAAAAATAAAGGAGGTGCTTCTTAAAAATCCTTAACATTTAAACTTTTCATTAGTCTAGGCTTGCTTCTTTTTGAGGCAGCAGACCTTACTGAGGTTTTGCTGGTCCCTGATTGACAGACCAGGACAGCTTGGCCATGTGTGTTTACGGATACGTACGCCATATGATGTGCATCTGTTTGACACCGCCAAGCGAGTGATGTTATCTCTCTATGTCTTGAATGCGGTCAGAGGTGTGACTTATTTTCATTTTTTCCCACAGTCCCTCAACTGGGGTTGTTTCTACCATAACTTGTTAGTGTGACTTGTGCCTCTACAGTTCCTCAGTTGCTGGGGGTTGGACAGCCGAGGGTGTAGAAATCAGTGTAGAGATTCTGAACTTCCACCAGCTGTGCTCTGAGACCCCTACTCTCTGTGCTTCTTGCTAAGTCTCTGCTTCTCTCTGCAGGTTCCAGGGATGACTCGAGACCTTTTACGTTCTTCCAAGCCTACTCCCTAGAGCTGACCTCTGCTCGGCTGTCTCCTGGCCTTAGCTGTTGCTTCTTTGCCGCTCATAGGGCACACCAACTTGGACTGGCATTTAGGGGTGAGGTGGGGTGTGAAATGTGGGGTTGTGCTGATGTCACTCTTTTTTCATCCTTGCCTTATGTGACCTGGCAGCTCTTGAGAGGGAGATCTCTGCCCATCTGTTGTCTGTCTCTTAGGCTCTATTAGTGGGAGCCCTGTCTACCTGGGACAGCCCCCAGAAGTTGAGGTGGCCTTTTTTCACCTTTGTTGGAGGTTCTTAGTTCTAGTGTCCTAGGAGGTCTTGATCATTTTTCCTGAGGTATCTGTTGGTTTCTCATACGAATTCGAGTCTTCATGGCCCATCCTACTTCACCCAGAATTCCAGAGAATTTATAGATTAGGTTGCTTAAGCTGTAATGTTCTTAAGAATTCTTGATTGCGACACCCAAAAGGACAGTGAAGGTTGTATGATTTTTTTCCCATATCCTTTTTCAGAATCTTTCTACTTTCTTCCTTCAGCCCTACCTTTGGTTCTTTTACTCTAATGAGTACTGAAGTATATAACTAATAAAGAATGAAAATACTAACTTTCTTAAGGATTCTTCCATTTTAATAGAAGGGTCTTAAAGGCTTTAGGAATCAAAGCTCTGTGTCTCAAGCACCTCGTGACCAATGGTGAGCCAATATTTATGATCAGGTATGTTGTAGGGGAGCTCCTAAATCACCCACGTAGGCTGGCGACACTGTAGGATGTTGCAGCAAGTGATGCCTAGGTTGTCCATGGAGAATAGTGGTAGATGCGGAGAGACCAAGAGGTGGAAGACATGCCGGGAGGACTTTTGTATATAATGTTATACCAAGACCCTTATCTCCTTTGCTGTTTCCAAGCGCCTTGTGACATCCCTATATCGAGGCCTATCAGGATCATTTCGTCTGTTGCTCTGAGCATAACCACACATTAAGATAAAGACTAACAAATGGAGCATCAGCAGCTTAATAATTAAGAAAATACGCCTTTGCTAGCGCTTTGACCTATAAGATAACCCATACAAGAAGAGTAGCTTTAGGCTTTTTAATGAGTGACACGAATTTAACGCATGACACTAGGCTCATGTCTTGGAGCTATTAGCTGTCATAATTTATCAAGTCACATACCTAAAAGCTATGATTCAGAGAGGCAAGCATGAATTTTTCCACTTGCCTTACCTTGCTGAGGTCATTTTAAATGTCCTAAGCTAGAAATTGGGTAAAGATGTTTAGCTTGCCAAACTGAGAATAAAAGAGTATGAGATTTAGCTTTTGGTGAAAGTAGATTTTTTTTTTGGCCTCTAAATAGCAATAATACTTTAATGTAAAATAGTAGTGTTCATTTAGTGAGTATTGTATGTCAGGAACTGCACTAAGTGCTTTTTACACATAATCTTATCTAATCCACAGAGCAACTCTATGAATATAGTCCCATTTTACAGATGAGGCGGCTTAGTCACAGAGAGGATAAACACCCTGACCAAGGTCATATAATTAGCTAGTAAATGTTAGAACTGGCATTTGAACTTAGGTGGTTTAACCCAGGTCCAGATTCCTGACCACTGACTCATACCGTTTCCCTTAAGAGGATGATGAAAGCTCGCTAGCTAAGGCTAACTGTGATCTAATTTGTGGACAGGGCTAATTTGACGTCAAGAATATTTAATGTCAGCAGAGGGCACAGCACCATGATTTGCATTGTGGCTGTATTAGTTTCCTATGGCTGCTGTAACAAATTACCACAAACTTGGTGACTTAAACAACATACATTTGTTTTCTTTCAGTTCTGGAGGCTGGAAATCCAAAATCAGTTTCACTGGGCTGAACTCAGGGTGTTGGCAGGGCAGTGCTCCCTCTGGAGGCCCTAGGAGGGAAACCGTTCCTTGCTTCTTCCAGCTTCTGGTGGCTGCTGACATTCCTTGGCTTGTGGCTGCAGTGCTCTGGTCTCTGCGTCCTGGTCACTTTACCTTTTCTTCTGTCTAGCGTCAGATCACCCTCTGCCTCCCTTTTATAAGGATACCTTTGATTGCGTCTAGGGCCCATCCAGATAATTCTCCCATCTCAAGATCTTAATCACATCTGCAAAGTCCTTTTTTTTTTTTTTTCCATATAAGGTAACATTGACAGATTCCTGGGATTGGGACATGGATATCTTTGGGGGGCAGTGCATTATTCAGCCTGCCACAGTGACAAATAGAAAGAATTGGAACTTTCAGTCCGCCTGGTAGGAGTATACTTAATTTCAGCAATTCCCTAACTGTTCTGCAGGACACAGATGCTAAAAATGTGAAAAAAAAAAATCCATGGCCTAATGGATTGGAGAGTTATTGTGTAATATTTCCCTCTTTAAGGAGATTCACAATGTAAAATGAAGGCTTTGAAAATTCCTAAGACAGAGAGAGCTGCTTAACTTAGTTGAACCCAGAATTCCTCAGACTTAGTTGATTAAAAAACACTTCATTTTAAAGGGTACACCAGTTAACATGTCATGAAGTACTTAGAACACACTTTAGGAAGTACTAGTTCAGTTACTTATTACTTGCCAGTCTTTTGAAGGCATGGAAGATGCCTTTACTGACTTTGTGTTACTTAATAACTTAAACATACTTCAAATTGATTGGAAAGAACAAAACCTGACAAATACACAAAATTGAATGATGATATATGATGATTTTTAATATTTTAGCTGATAATGTGCCAGATGAGTTATAGGGGTCCAGATATGCTGTGAGTTACGATAAGGGAGAAGTTGTTTTTACGTGGAATGATCTGAAGACACTTCACAGAAGAGGGGCCGTAACTCATCTAGCTGGAGGGGAAGCAGGGGGTGCATCCATGTGGGAGCAAATAACTTAGCCAAAGGAAGGAGGGCTCATCTGGAGAGAAGGGTCAGGGGTTACGTGGATTATGCCTTGAATGTCAGTTTTAGAGTTTAGACTTGATTCTCTAGGCCAGGGTTTGACACACTATACATATATGCCCTGTGGGCCAAATCCAGTCCTCTGCCTGTTTCTATAAAGTTTTATTGGAACACAGCCACATCCATTTGTTTACATATTGTACATGGCTTCTTTAGTGCTATATTGGCAGAGTAGGGTAGGCTTGCCGAGTTTAAAACATTTACTATCTGGGCCTTGATCTAGGTAAGGGGGAGCTGTTGAAGAGCTTTGATCAGGAAGGTGTTACCCTCAGATTTACCTGTTAGAAAGCTTATTCTGGCAGCGGTGTGGGGGATGGCTTGGGGAATAAAGACTAGGGAGGGCGATGACCAAGGGAGTGGGAGAGGAGGGAAGAGAAAGAGACATTTTGGACTACAGTAGGGAAGATGGAGGAGCCAAAGATAATTTTTCAAAGCAAACTTTTAACTTTAGATTAGTTTTAGATTTAGAGAAAAGTTGTAAAGATAGTACAGAGAGTTCCTATATGTTCCCCACGCTCAGTTTTCCCTGCTGTTAACATCTTACATTAGTATGGTACGTTTGTCATAACTAATTGTCCAATATTAATACTAAAGCCATATTTTATTCAAAATTCCTAATATCCCTGTTCTGTTCCAGGATCCCATTCAGGATGCCATATTACATCTAGTTGTCATGTCTCCTTAAATTCCTAGACTGTTAGACTATGGTTGTTTCTCAGATACTACTCGTTTTTGATGACCTCGATAGTTTTGAGGAGTACTATTTTTTTTTTTTCCTCAGGCATTTTGTAGAACGTCCCTCAGTTGGGATTTGTCTGGTATTTTTTCAGGATTAGTTTGGGGTTATGGGTTTTTATGAGGAATACCATATTTTATCCATTTTCATCGTATCTACAATACATAGTGTCAACATGTCTTACCACTGTTGATACTGACCTTGATCATCTGGCTGAGATAGTGTTTGTCAAGTTTCTCCACTGTAAAGTTACTCCCCCACCCCCCTTTCCATATTCTGTTCTTTGGAAGGAAATCACTTTGTACAGCCCACACATAAGGAGGAGGGAGTTACGCTCCACCTTCTTGAGGGTGGAGTATTTACATAAATCATTCTGAATTCTTCTGCACAGATTTGCATATTCTCCCTCATTCGTTCATTCAATTCTATCAGTATGGATTCCTGGCCATTCAGTTTATGTTTTGGGCTATAGCCCAAAACTACATTGTTTATTTTGTTGCTCAAAATTTCTCTAGCTTTGGCCATTGGGAGCTCTTTCAGTTGGCTCCTGTGCCTTCGACAGGCTCCCATTGTTGTGTGTGTGTGTGTACGCATGCACACGCAAATGTGCATTTTAGTACTCTTTCTGTCCCTACAGCATCCTTTAGGCACATCTTGTGTATTTCTTGCTCCAGCCCTAGAATCAGCCAATTCTCTAAGGAGCCATGGCCAAAGATAATTTTGAAACTTCTGGCTAAGACAGGGCTGCCTCCATCTCTGACTCACAAACTCCTACTACTTGGATGAAGAAGGGAAAGGGGTAGGATCCTGGGAGATAGCTGTCCATTTAGGGGTTGGGCAGAGGTAAAAGTTGTCAAAAATGGCTGAGGAGGAGGGGTGAGAGAAGCAGGTGGCCCCCAGGAGTGGTAAATAATACAGCCTCCCAGGCTGAGGAGTGTTTCAGGGCGGGAGAGTGGTCAGTGTGCCTTTGTAAGCCAAGGAGAACCATGTTCAGGGGTTGATAGTGCAGGAGTCTGGCTGGAGTGGAGGGTTGGGAAGGAAGGGCAGGAGGAAATAAGGTGGGGCTAGATGTCTTGGCCTTGAAAACCAGGCCAAGTAGATTTTGACTCTATGTTTGGTAGGAGGGCTGATAAGAGTGGTGCTTTAGGATAATTAGTTTGGCAGCCATACACAGATTAGATAGAGGGAACAGAACTTGTAGTTGCTTCATTGGGAAACTGTTAGAAATGGATGCCTGGAGAAATAGAAAGGCAGGACCCTTAAGGGACCCTTAGCCCCCCACAGATTTTTTGCATATACTAGGTTATTTTCATAATCTGAGGAGAAAAAGAGAGAGGAATTCGTGATTAAGCAATCTGTTTGCTTACAAACAATAAGCTTAAACAATAAAAAACCAGGTTGTTTTAAAATACTTAGTGGCCTTGTTGTGGTTATGTGTGTGTCTCCTTTTCTTGGAGAAGAGTCAAAGGTGAGCTTGAGCGCCTCCCAGCTTGGAATGTCACACAATCCAAGTTAATGGGATATTAAGTTTTAATTTGGTTTTCAGAGGCTGTCTCCAGTCAGTTTCAGAATTATTTCCTGTTGAAGTTCCTGCTTCATCCTCTTTTGGTGGTGGTTTTATTTTAAAAGTTGTGATGCTTCTGATAATTGATGGTGCAGAGAGACTTATTGAACCACAGCCTTGTGGAGAGACTAAGCCTGGGAATACATAGTGTTCATTGGCTGCTGGCATTTTGAACTTGTCATTTCTTTTGCATACAACTAGGAGGATAAATGCTCCTACATTTGAATCTACATGTTTTATAAAATGGGAAGAGTATTCACCGAATTAGTGGTATGACCTGAACTTACAAAATTGCCCTTTTACTCCTGATTCTGAAGTAGAGTCCTATTTTATTATTTAATTCAGCCAGCCTCAAATGTTGTGGTTTGTGCATTTGGTTCAATAGAAGCAGTGAGTAGCTCTCCCGTGCCTTGTTTCCACATGAGTCCTCTTCAGTTGAGGGTGAATTAATTTAGCAAACCAGGTAATGCTTACTTGCACGTCCACCGGCACATTTCTGTCAACCAGGAGTCTCTGTTAGGCTCATTCCTGAGCAGTGATACCCACTATGTGGTGGAAACAACATTTCATTAAAGAGAACTTCCAAGTTATTTTTTTTTTTATTTTTAAAATGAGGATAAAAATTCCTACCTCATGTGGTTCTTAGTAGGTATAAGGGATGGAATGCAAGTGCCCTGTGTTCTACGCAGAGTCTGTTGTTTTTTAAAATCCCGTCTCCATGGATTTTACTGCAGTGGCTATTCCTTGTGTTTGTTGCTATAGCGTGCTGTTTATTTAGCAAGAAAATCTTCTGACGCAGGACCACGAGAAAGGAAATCATTTGGCCTCCTCTCACATCATCCAACCAACAAAATCATCAACCAGGGACACACCAGCACATCTATCCAAACTCACTGCTTATAGAAACTTGGAAGGAGAAAGCATTTTTAAAAGCACTGTTGAGGATGGCCACTTTCTCTGTGCCCTCCCTAATGCCAGGAATTTCAAGTATGCCAGGCACAGAGGGGCCCTGTGATTGCCTTTAATGTTACAAAACTTCCCCTGCTGAGGTAGGTTCATGACGTTCTTTCTACACGTGCTTCAGTGAAACAGCTGCCTCGTCATCCTCAAAGCTGGTCACTTCCCCTTTTCTTGATTTTGTTGATATTGCACAGTGCTACCATCTTCTCCTTAGAGCGACCGTAGCCATCAGGGCTGTGTTCCTTTCGCCTCTCTTTTTCCTCCTCTCAGACCGAAACTGTGAATAATTTAACCAAATTATTTACCAGCTTCAAATTGAAGATGAGGGTAGTTTCAATAGTTTGAACACATAAATGGGAATAAATGGCACATGCTTCACGTTTCTTTTTGGGCAAATGAAGAGGGATGGTTGTATCAGGTCCCCATCCTCGGGGCTCACGGCATGTTTGGACTGAGCTTACGGAACACAGGGCTGTGTGCTGCAGGCACTCCTGCTATCTTCCTGGCCCCCTGTTACACTTTCTGTTTTTCCCTGTCTCCTTCACATCTTGAAAACATTTCACCCTCTAAAACCACAAGGTTGCGTTTTAGTTTATTGTTGAACAAAGGATCTATTTCAGATTTACTTCCTGGACCTTGCAGTTAGTTGGACCTGATGCATTATCTGTCTTAGCTTTTCAGTAAAAGCTTTTGATTTAAATTTTCTATTAAGGAAAAAACTGAATGTGAGGGAAAGCAAACTCTTAGTTGCAACTGAGGCTCTATCTTAGAGGTGGGAACACAAATGAAGTGAAGAAGACTCTTAACCCAGCTTTCCTTCGCTGCAGCAGGCTTGTGTCATGGTTAATGTAACATTTACGTTTAGGGGTAGAAGTATGGGGTATAGAGCTCCAGGCTCCTGCGTCGGAGATGGTGTTTGCAAGAGTAGGCCTCTCTGTGTGACCTGTGCACCTCGCTTCACCTTTCTGTGCTTCAGTTTCCTCACCTGTGAAATGGGACAATAAAAGTAACCTTCTCAGAGTTATTGCGAGGCTTACTGGGTTAATTCAAAAAACACTTCAGACACCCCCCAACATTCAGTAACCATTACCTGATATTGTTGTTTGATTATCACATTCCTGCAAGTTACGTCAGTACATGTGCGTATAGCAGACGTTTAAGAAATAAATGCATCAGAACCTATACATCCAAATGGGTTATTTTCTTACTCAGAATGGTCTCTGGTGGAAGGTAAGTGCTGATTGTGGTAGTGATGCCCGTGCAAGCCATTTTGGGGACGCCTGCCCTGGGATTGCCTGTGACGGCTGTAAAACTGCATTCTTTAAATGGCTCCTGTACTGGCCAGTTTTCTGTCACTTGAGTGAATGTGGGTTTGAATTTTTTTTTTTCTTTTCTTTTTTTTTTTTAAGCTAAAAGATATTTGGAATCAAGTCAAGTGAAAAACTGTTTTGGTTTAAAAGCTTATCTGTAAAGTATACTCACAAGCATGGTCATTGGACCACACTAAGTCAAGTTTTTGGTTGCAACATGCAGATTATTTGGCTTTGGCTTTGGCTTTTGGGGGCCAGTAGTTCGTATCTACTTCCTGCTGAAGCGACTGCTCCACACCTGGTTATTTTGTCCTCAGAACCAACCTCCTGTGCACCCTTGCCACCTCTGGAAGTGGAGCATCACAAACACTTTGTTTCAGGGGTTCACTCACCCACAGGTTACATCCCTACAGAAACCCCTTTTCCCTTGAATCGGTAGGATTATCTTCTGCTTCACTCGCAGATTTGTTTTTACCCCAAACCCTTTTGTTCTAATGGTTAACATTTTTTTACAAGTAGATATGTAACATGTATATCTTACTCGCCTTGGCTTTATAAAATAACTTGATTGTCAGGCCTGCTGTGCAGACGTGCTGGAGCACACTGTCTCATGTCTTTGGTCTCCCTTCCTCCCGGTGCATCCACCCCCCCACCCCCACTCCGGATTCCAAGTGATATGAAAATCAGCCTCTGATTTTAGAGTCACTCCTAAGTCAGGTTGCCAGCCCTGCTGAGAGTCAGTTTTTCCAGCTGCATGTTGTAATGGAAAATCTCTGTTTGTCTTGAAACATTCACTGCTCTGCAGAAAGTCAACACTTGGTCTCCAAGATAGTTTGGGCGCTAACGTAACTCTCCTGTGCTATCTGGATCGTGGCAGATCAGATGCGGATGCCTAATGTCACTTGTGTCCTGTAGACACTGTGTGTGGGTGGGGGAAGTGGGTTCAGCTCTAGACACGGCTGGCATGCCTTTGGTCTGAAAAGCAGGGAAGTTGCATGTTAAAAACAGTAAAAACTGGGAGATTAGAAAAAAACTTTCCTTTTTCTTTTTTTGCCATTGGCATTACATTGCAACAGCCAAAACCTCCAAAACTTGCTTGAATGGTTGCTGAAAAATAAAAACCAATTAACATTGAAGAATTGGGGCTTTCTGCATAATATACATCATTGTGATTTATATAATTTATAGATAGCTAGCATTTTATATTTTATGTATAATATATGTAATATGTACATATATGTGTTATACATAGTATACATATACAGTTTTATACAGTTTCTGTATTAAATATATATAGCTTTCCTGTTTTCTCACAAACTTTTCTTTATGGCCCTTAAAACAATGTTTTTGGTTTTTAACCATTTTACTTTGACTCGTGTCATTTATAAATCCTCACTCTTTTGACCTTTATTTTTTATGGACAAATATGCCTATTTCCTGCTCTAGCCCAGGTTGTTGAGATTATAGAAATTCTAGTTTCTCTTCTCTTTCTTAGTCTTTCAGGTGTCTCGTAATCTTTTCTTAAACAGACGTCTAAGAATTAAATGAGTAGCAGCACTTCAAATCAGTGATTTGTAAATACATATGTGCATTGGATCTTTTTGAATTTATAAAAATAATTTTAAGGGGAAGATTAAATGTACTTCCAGCCATTTTAGACACACAGAACCCAGAAAATTTTGTTTATACCCCTCTCTTGGATGAAGTGCAAGTCTTTGAAGAGTAAAAAGCGGAAGTTGTAGGGTGTGGTTGTCTTCAGCTTTCTTTCCCATAAGGTCTAATTTGGTTGCTGGAACTTCGAAGCTGTGCCTTGAAAATCTGATGTTAGTGGTGGTGGCTATGGGAAGATGTTAAGAAAAAAATAACCGTTCCCACCAGGGTGATTTTAGGCAAAGGTGTGAGACATGCAGCCTTTTCCACGCCTGGATGCCAATATCTCGAGCTTTTCCTATTAAAATCTGTTTGTAGGAAAGAATCAGAAACTCTCCTTGAAGTGAAATAACTGTCAGTTTTAGTGCCTTTGTCCTAGGAGATTTGTATTTTGTCAGAAAAGAAAATGTCAGCTCCAGGAATAAAAGTCCTTTTTTTAGGTGGATAAGTCCGACAGTTTGGTCCTAGTCATGACTTTCGGAGGCTCTACTCTGGTTCTCTTGGTTGAATATGAAACAAGCCTTTTTCGCCTGCCAAAACCTCCCAAGAGTGGATGGCTCTATTACAGTTTCAAGGATCTTGGCCCTATCTCCTGGCCTTGAATCCAAGTCTGGCAACTTACAACAGCTCTGTGCACTTAGATTATGACAGATGGAGCTAGGTGGTCCCCATTCCCACAGCCGAGGGATGTTCTGGGAGGGGCTGAAGATCACTGTATAGGCAGAGCTCTGAATGGTCAAATTAATGCCCCTTGTGAGGACGTTAGGGGATGTAAAGTACTTAATCTCCAAAGAAAGATGAAATTATATTGTTGCGCCGTACTTAAGGCAGGAAAGTTCAAAACCTTTAGGAAATATTTTCAATAGCAGGAGTTTTCTTGTTGCTTGAATTAAGTTGCTACAAGAGGTAAAAAATTGCAATAAGTGCTGTAATTTAGAAAATCAGAGACTTATATGATAATGTGTTGCTGTATTAAGTCTTTACAGGTGTAGCAGCATAACTCTTATAAAATTTAACTGGATTGGAAAGCAGAAGATACGGAATCAATGTTTTTGGTCTTTTCTTCTTCTGTGCCTGCAACCCCCAGATATTCAAATCTTCAGTCTCTCTTAAGATCTCCAACCGTGGTTGGTCCAGCTGCCTTGCAGAGTTTCCAGTTGAATGTGTCCAAATCACTTTTATCACAGCTGCATCTTGGTCTTCTCCCTTTCTCTCATCCTCTATATTCTCTCCCAAACCGAGTCACTGTTGATTCTGTCTTCAAAAAGTATCTGAAATCCACCAACTTCTCCCCACCTCTTTGCCACCCTGCTGGTCTGGTCACTTGGGTGACTGCAGTCACTCTTCTACATTTCCTGGGATTCTTTCCCATCCTCTTTCTGAAATGAAAATCTGCTACCCCCCATCCCCCCAAAAAACCCAACCCAAAACAAAACCGGGAAACAAATAAACTGGCATCACCCAGCTTTCCCATAATGCCCATGATCTTCAGTTGAAATCAGGATCTCAGAGTCCCACGTGACCTGGTTATTGCCGGCCTGCCCCGGTCCTCCCCATTCCCCCTCTCCCTCTCCGTGGTCCAGCTATGATTGGCTTGGTTTCAGTTCCTCAGAAATAGCATTCACTTCTACTTTCTTCCCCACTTTTTTTTTTTTTTTTTTTTTTTTTTTTAAAGCAACAATGATTGCAATTACCAAACATGAAACACACTTATACTATGTCATAATATTGACATTCAGTCCAGTAATCCTCCACTGTAACAGCTCCTTTACTTTGCAGTGAAAATTGATTTGTATATTCTTTTCCTCTGAGTCCTTGTGGGATTTTTTTTTTTAAATTCAGACAGAAAGTCACAAAAATTATACTCATCCTCATCAGTTCACTCAGTCCCATGTAATTAATTTCTTTTTTTTCATCTTGATCTTTTGTTAGCACTTTTATGAGTTCATCGGTTTTTCATTAGAGTTCTGAAAATGCTTATTCATTCAGTTCAGCAGTACAGTCAGTTACCAGAAACCTGTACTTGTCAGAGTCTTTTCCATGAATTTCTTGAAGATGAAACTCTTTTATAGGAACATATTTGCAAAATCATCAGAGTACACCCAGAACTGTCTGTAAATGACAAAAGACTTAAAAATGACCATGGTTAAAGATTTGATGAAAGTTCATAATAATGCAGTTGACAAGAAAATTAGTTATTTCTGAGATATACATTTTAAAGTAATAACTAGGATTATTACTTATAACATTATACCAGAACATATAAGATTTTTAGACGTTTCCTGTAATGTCTGAAACATTTATATTAACATATTTCCATACATATTTCCATACAAATACAAATATAAGATTTTTAGAAATTTCATGTAATGTCTGAAACATTTATATTAACATATTTCGATACATATTTCCATACAAATACAAATATAAGATTTTTAGAAATTTCATGTAATGTCTGAAACATTTATATTAACATATTTCCATACATATTTCCATACAAATACAAATATAAGATTTTTAGAAATTTCATGTAATGTCTGAAACATTTATATTAACATATTTCCGTACATATTTCCATACAAATACAAATATAAGATTTTTAGAAATTTCATGTAATGTCTGAAACATTTATATTAACATATTTCCATACATATTTCCATACAAATACAAATATAAGATTTTTAGAAATTTCATGTAATGTCTGAAACATTTATATTAACATATTTCCATACAAATAACCCAATGAAAGTTTAGTATTAGTTGTTTTGTTTGTTTTTTTATACTGCAGGTTCTTATTAGGCATCAGTTTTATACACATCAGTGTATACATGTCAATCCCAATCGCCCAATTCAGCACATCACCATCCCCACCTCATCGCAGTTTTCCCCCCTTGGTGTCCATATGTCCATTCTCTACATCTGTGTCTCAACTTCTGCCCTGCAAACTGGCTCATCTGTACCATTTTTCTACGTTCCACATACATGCATTAACATACGATATTTGTTTTTCTCTTTCTGACTTACTTCACTCTGTATGACAGTCTCTAGATCCATCCACTTCTCAACAAATGACTCAATTTCGTTCCTTTTTATGGCTGAATAATATTCCATCGTATATATGTACCACAACTTCTTTATCCATTCGTCTGTTGATGGGCATTTAGGTTGCTTCCATGACCTGGCTATTGTAAATAGTGCTGCAATGAACATTCGGGTGCACGTGTCTTTTTGAATTACGGTTTTCTCTGGGTATATGCCCAGTAGTGGGATTGCTGGGTCATATGGTAATTCTATTTTTAGTTTTTTAAGGCACCTCCATATTGTTCTCCATAGTGGCTGTATCAATTTACATTCCCACCAACAGTGCAAGAGGGTTCCCTTTTCTCCACACCCTCTCCAGCATTTGTTGTTTGTAGATTTTCTGATGATGCCCATTCTAACAGGAGTGAGGTGATACCTCATTGTAGTTTTGATTTGCATTTCTCTAATAATTAGTGATGTTGAGCATCTTTTCATGTGCTTCGTGGCCGTCTGTATGTCTTCTTTGGAGAAATGTCTATTTAGGTCTTCTGCCCATTTTTGGATTGGGGTGTTTGTTTCTTTGATATTGAGCTGAATGAGCTGTTTATATATTTTGGAGATTAATCCTTTGTCCGTTGATTCATTTGCAAATATTTTCTCCCATTCTGAGGGTTGTCTTTTCGTCTTGTTTATGGTTTCCTTTGCTGTGCAAAAGCTTTGAAGTTTCATTAGGTCCCACTTGTTTATTTTTGTTTTTATTTCCATTACTCTAGGAGGTGGATCGAAAAAGATCTTGCTGTGATTTATGTCAAAGAGTGTTCTTCCTATGTTTTCCTCTAAGAGTTTTATAGTGTCCAGTCTTATATTTAGGTCTCTAATCCATTTTGAGTTTATTTTTGTGTATGGTGTTAGGGAGTATTCTAATTTCATTCTTTTACATGTAGCTGTCCAGTTTTCCCAGCACCACTTATTGAAGAGACTGTCTTTTCTCCATTGTATATCTTTGCCTCCTTTGTCATAGATTAGTTGACCATAGGTGCGTGGGTTAATCTCTGGGCTTTCTATCTTGTTCCATTGATCTATGTTTCTGTTTTTGTGCCAGTACCATATTGTCTTGATTACTGTAGCTTTGTAGTATAGTCTGAAGTCAGGGAGTCTGATTCCTCCAGCTCCATTTTTTTGCCTCAAGACTGCTTTGGCTATTCGGGGTCTTTTGTGTCTCCATACAAATTTTAAGATGATTTGTTCTAGCTCCGTAAAAAATGCCATTGGTAATTTGATAGGGATTGCATTGAATCTGTAGATTGCTTTGGGTAGTATACTCATTTTCACAATGTTGATTCTTCCAATCCAAGAACATGGTATATCTCTCCATCTGTTGGTATCATCTTTAATTTCTTTCATCAGTGTCTTATAGTTTTCTGCATACAGGTCTTTTGTCTCCTTAGGTAGGTTTATTCCTAGGTATTTTATTCTTTTTGTTGCAATGGTAAATGGGAGTGTTTCCATAATTTCTCTTTCAGATTTTTCATCATTAGTGTATAGGAATGCAAGAGATTTCTGTGCATTAATTTTGTAACCTGCAACTTTACCATATTCATTAATTAGCTCTAGCAGTTTTCTGGTGGCAGTTTTAGGATTCTCTATGTATAGTATCATGTCATCCGCAAACAGTGACAGTTTTACTTCTTCTTTTCCAATTTGTATTCCTTTTATTTCTTTTTCTTCTCTGATTGCTGTGGCTAGGACTTCCAGAACTATGTTGAATAATAGTGGTGAGAGTGGACATCCTTGTCTCGTTCCTGATCTTAGAGGAAATGCTTTCAGTTTTTCACCATTGAGAATGATGTTTGCTGTGGGTTTGTCATATATGGCCTTTATTATGTTGAGGTAGGTTCCCTCTATGCCCACTTTCTGGAGAGTTTTTATCAGAAATGGGTGTTGAATTTTGTCAAAAGCTTTTTCTGCATCTATTGAGATGATCATATGGTTTTTATTCTTCAATTTGTTAATATGGTGTATCACATTGATTGATTTGCGTATATTGAAGAATCCTTGCATCCCTGGGATAAATCCCACTTGATCGTGGTGTATGATCCTTTTAATGTGTTGTTGGATTCTGTTTGCTAGTATTTTGTTGAGGATTTTTGCATCTATATTCATCAGTGATATTGGTCTGTAATTTTCTTTTTTTGTAGTGTCTTTGTCTGGTTTTGGTATCAGGGTGATGGTGGCCTCATAGAATGAGTTTGGGAGAGTTCCTTCCTCTGCAATTTTTTGGAAGAGTTTGAGAAGGATGGGTGTTAGCTCTTCTCTAAATGTTTGATAGAATTCACCTGTGAAGCCATCTGGTCCTGGACTTTTGTTTGTTGGAAGATTTTTAATCACAGTTTCAATTTCATTACTTGTGATTGGTCTGTTGATATTTTCTGTTTCTTCCTGATTCAGTCTTGGAAGGTTATACCTTTCTAAGAATTTGTCCATTTCTTCCAGGTTGTCCATTTTATTGGCATAGAGTTGCTTGTAGTAGTCTCTTAGGATGTTTTGTATTTCTGCGGTGTCTGTTGTAACTTCTCCTTTTTCATTTCTGATTTTATTGATTTGGGTCCTCTCCCTCTTTTTCTTGATGAGTCTGGCTAATGGCTTATCAATTTTGTTTATCTTCTCAAAGAACCAACTTTTAGTTTTATTGATCTTTGCTATTGTTTTCTTTGTTTCTATTTCATTTATTTCTGCTCTGATCTTTATGATTTCTTTCCTTCTGCTAACTTTGGGTTTTGTTTGTTCTTCTTTCTCTAGTTTCTTTAGGTGTAAAGTTGGATTGTTTACTTGAGATTTTTCTTGTTTCTTTAGGTAGGCTTGTATAGCTATAAACTTCCCTCTTAGAACCGCTTTTGCTGCATCCCATAGGTTTTGGGTCGTCGTGTTTTCATTGTCATTTGTCTCTAGGTATTTTTTTATTTCCTGTTTGATTTCTTCAGTGATCTCTTGGTTATTTAGTAACGTATTGTTTAGCCTCCATGTGTTTGTCTTTTTTACGTTTTTTTCCCTGTAATTCATTTCTAATCTCATAGCGTTGTGGTCAGAAAAGATGCTTGATATGATTTCAATTTTCTTAAATTTACTGAGGCTTGATTTGTGACCCAAGATGTGATCTATCCTGGAGAATGTTCCGTGTGCACTTGAGAAGAACGTGTAATCTGCCGTTTTTGGATGGAATGTCCTATATATATCAATTAAATCTATCTGGTCTATTGTGTCATTTAAAGCTTCTGTTTCCTTATTTATTTTCATTTTGGATGATCTGTCCATTGGTGTAAGTGAGGTGTTAAAGTCCCCCACTATTATTGTGTTACTGTCGATTTCCTCTTTTATAGCTGTTAGCAGTTGCCTTATGTATTGAGGTGCTCCTATGTTGGGTGCATATATATTTATAATTGTTATATCTTCTTCTTGGATTGATCCCTGGATCATTATGTAGTGTCCTTCCTTGTCTCTTGTAACATTCTTTATTTTAAAGTCTATTTTATCTGATATGAGTATAGCTACTCCAGCTTTCTTTTGATTTCCATTTGCATGGAATATCTTTTTCCATCCCCTCACTTTCAGTCTGTATGTGTCCCTAGGTCTGAAGTGGGTCTCTTGTAGACAGCATATATATGGGTCTTGTTTTTGTATCCATTCAGCCAGTCTATGTCTTTTGGTTGGGGCATTTAATCCATTCACGTTTAAGGTAATTATCGATATGTATGTTCTTATGACCATTTTCTTAATTGTTTTGGGTTTGTTTTTGTAGGTCCTTTTCTTCTCTTGTGTTTCCCACTTAGAGAAGTTCCTTTAGCATTTGTTGTAGAGCTGGTTTGGTGGTGCTGAATTCTCTTAGCTTTTGCTTGTCTGTAAAGCTTTTGATTTCTCCATCAAATCTAAATGAGATCCTTGCTGGGTAGAGTAATCTTGGTTGTAGGTTCTTCCCTTTCATCACTTTAAGTATTTCATGCCACTCCCTTCTGGCTTGCAGAGTTTCTGCTGAGAAATCAGCTGTTAACCTTATGGGGGTTCCCTTGTATGTTATTTGTCGTTTTTCCCTTGCTGCTTTCAATAATTTTTCTTTGTCTTTAATTTTTGCCACTTTGATTACTATGTGTCTCGGCGTGTTTCTCCTTGGGTTTATTCTGTATGGGACTCTCTGCGCTTCCTGGACTTGGGTGGCTATTTCCTTTCCCATGTTAGGGAAGTTTTCGATTATAATCTCTTCAAATATTTTCTCTGGTCCTTTCTCTCTCTCTTCTCCTTCTGGGACCCCTATAATGCGAATGTTGTTGCGTTTAACGTTGTCCCAGAGGTCTCTTAGGCTGTCTTCATTTCTTTTTATTCTTTTTTCTTTAGTCTGTTCCGCAGCAGTGAATTCCACCATTCTGTCTTCCAGGTCACTTATCCGTTCTTCTGCCTCAGTTATTCTGCTATTGATTCCTTCTAGTGTAGTTTTCATTTCAGTTATTGTATTGGTCATCTCTGTTTGTTTGTTCTTTAATTCTTCTAGGTCTTTGTTAATCATTTCTTGCATCTTCTCAATCTTTGCCTCCATTCTTATTCCGAGGTCCTGGATCATCTTCACTATCATTATTCTGAATTCTTTTTCTGGAAGGTTGCCTATCTCCACTTCATTTAGTTGTTTTTCTGGGGTTTTTTCTTGTTCCTTCATCTGGTACATAGCCCTCTGCCTTTTCATCTTCTCTGTCTTTCTGTAACTGTGGTTTTTGGTCCACAGGCTGCAGGATTGTAGTTTTTCTTGCTTCTGTTGTCTGCCCTCTGGTGGTTGAGGCTATCTAAGAGGCTTGATGGGAGGCTCTGGTGGTGGGTAGAGCTGACTGTTGCTGTGTCAGAGCTCAGTAAAACCTTAATCCAATCTTCTTCCCCACTTTTTAACATTTTGTCGACTTCTATTTTTTCTTTGGTTCTCCCCTTAAAATACCATTTTGTCAGGTAAAGCCTTAGGTTAGAAAACTTCTTCTTTTATTTATTTCTTTATTTGGCTGCGTCGGGTCTTCATTGCAGCACCCGAGATCTTTAGTTGCGGCATGTGGGATCCAGTTCCCTGACCAGGGATCGAACCCCAGCCCCCTGCATTGGGAGCGCGGAGTCTTAGCCACTGGACCACCAGGGAAGTCCCGAGACTGTCTTCTTGCATCATGTCCATCCCATTGGTAGATTTATCACTCTTGGTATATCCCTAGTACCTAGCGTAGGGTCTGGCATATAGTAGGCACTTAGTCATATTTGTTGAATGAAGGAAAGTAGTGGTGTTTACAAACAGGTTAAGTGCTTCTGAATCTGAAGGGTGGCATGTCTGGTCTGTGTGTGCACAGATGCCACCCCTTTTCTCACCTGTGCTCAAGGCAGACACTGCTCCTCTGTTACGACTCCCTTCCCCTGGGCTGGCTTTCTTAGTTGCTGTCTAGGCAGCTGTTTCTGGTCTGCTGTCCATCTGAATTGGCATGTGTCATGAAACCTCTTTGCCATTTCCAGTCTAGCAGAGAAATACATAGCATTCCAGATGTGTAGGTTCTTGTCTTTAGACATTTGCGTAAACTTGTTGTGCCTTAGTTTGCGTGCAGTCTGATGCAAGTAATCAGATGGTAATGTAAGATATGCTTTCATGAAGATAGAGTAAGAAACACCGAAAAATTCGTAAAGCTTATCCAAATAAAAGGTTGTATAGTTACATTCAGTGTGCTTTGTATAACAAATACTCATCTTGTGATCAGGCACTTATGTGGAGAATAAAATGTAATTTTTTAATGCATGTAAATATAAGTTTTAATTGCAAGCTTACCATATCTGTATATGAGTCCTTTACAACAGGGACTCTAATTTTCTTTCAGAATTAAGTTATCTCTTGTTAAGTTTTTATTTTGCTAGTGAAAAATACATTTCAAGAGATAGAATGTAAAACATCACGAAGATGCTAGTTTTTAGTTTACTGTCATTGCGTGGCAGTGTTTCATAAAGTATCCCCGTGGATCCACCTGTATCAGGAGCACCCGGGGTTGGTTAAATTGCACATTCCTGCCTCCACAACTTAACTGGATCAGACTTCCTGAGGCCTGGAAATCTGCATTTTAAATAAGCTCTAAAAGTTTGAACACCACAGCCATATAATACCTAGTATCTAGTGCGGCATTAGTAAATATTGAGTAGGATCTATAAAAGATGTCTCATTCACTGACCTCTTCAGTCTCGCCTGAGCATAACAGTGACATCAGAAAATATACCGCTGCCAGTGCTGTCCAGTAAAAGGTGAAGATATTGATGGTGGCTGAGGTTGAAACCAGTCAATGACCTTACTCAACCAGAGCACCAAAGATCAACAAGGGCATTGTTCCCAGAGGCTTAAACACACTGGCCCTCTGGGCACAATGGTCCTTTGATCACAGCTGACCTGGGCAGAAAGGAAGCAGGCAAGGCTCTGGTCCCCTCGGTGCCTAGTGAGGGCCAGTCCTGCGGTGAAGGGGCAGTGCTTCTGGTCTAGTTCTCTGGAGCGGCCCAGCAGGGTTAGGCTGGCAGTGGCCTTCACCTTCAGCAAGACTCCCTTATTTCCTGCCCTCCCTGACTGCCCAGGACGCAAGGAGAAAACTTGTCCCGAATCGGAAGGCAGAAACAATAACAGCATTTTAAAGTTGGCATTGCCGAGTGTGTAGGATGTGCTTTACTTGCAGTAGCTCGTGTAATCAGCTTAAAGGAGGGGCAATCCAGGGTGCTGGTGAGAGAGCATTTCACAGCAAACTTTAACCCCGGACTGGACCCCTGAGAGAGGTTACAGCTGTCGCTCTCCAGTTCCTATCTCCAGTTCCTATCCAGTTCTTGCTCTGCACCTTTAGCCTTCCTTAATCTCCTTCGACCCTTTATGGTACTTAGAGCTTACATGATTCCGTATCCAGATTAATAATTGTTTTCTGCCGTTTCCTAAGTGTTCATTCTATCTCACCAAAAAGAAACAGATTCTCAGTGGGTGATGGTGTCCTCCCCACACCCCCGCCCTCCCGGCCCTGGCATTTAGAAACCTGTAAGGACATTCGTGGTTGTCACAATGATGAGGGGTGTGTATATTATTAGCATTGAATATCCCGAGGGTGTGGATACTAAACGCCCCTTGGTCCTTGGGACAGTCGCACACAATGAAGGATTGTCCTGTCCAGAATGCTAATGAACCGCCACGAGAAACACTGGAGCTCTTTGGGTTTGCCTGCATCTTGTTCAGTGCTTCCTTGAGAATAGACCCAGCTTTTATTATGTGATGAATCTGCATGGCTTAATAGATGCAGTATGAGCTAAATTACTTACCGGGAAAATAAACAAATGGTTGCAGCCATCTTCCTGGCTGGCAGTTGTGCTCTGACAGTGGAGCCATCACTCTTCCTGGATTCTGCTTTGCAGCTTCGCCCTTCCCGATGGTCCACTGTGGACAAGAGTTATGACCCAGACAGTAATCCTGAACTGCCTCTACTTTTCCACTCAGGAAACACTCTGATGTAACAAAATACCACCGTCCGTTGTCCCACTGACACCTTGGTCTCATAAAAATAAACAGGGTGATGCTAAGTAAATTGTTACATCATGAGAGGGGGTGGGGACAGGGAATCCAATATTTTTATCACAGACACCATCCCAGCCAAGCGCCCTTAGCAGCAGGAGCGTTCGAGATTTGGAGGGACGTGTTCTGAGCTCCCAAACCTTCTGGAGTTATTTTGCCTGTGGATCAGAAAGCTACTGTGGGGAGGAAAAAGTTTTGAACTAAGGATCAGACAAGGGTCCTGGAAAATTTGCTGCTTCATTATCAGTCATTCAGTTAGAGATATCAGAGAAGTGACAGATGAGTAAAAATTTAGGAACACAAAAGAGAGGGTGACATCAGATCTTATTTTAAAGGACTAAGGGTTAAGCCAGAAAGCTTGTTGACCTAAGGATGTCCAATAGACTATGGGATTTGAATGTCTTGAAAACCGGATAATAATTAGACTAACAGTAAAGGCAATAGGAACAGACTGGGGAAATGCAGCTACAGGAGGTTGAGAGAAATGGCAAGCTAAAATGAGTCAGAGGGCTGGTTTTTCCCTACAGGGTCTCCTGTGACCAATTGAGAAAGAGTGTGTTCTTCCTTTGACTCAGTGAGCCTACTTCTCAGAGTAATTTCTAAGCAGATGAGTAGAGCTTTGTTCAGAGATTCAGCTCTGAGTATACTTAGTGAGCATTGTTTGAAACTGAACGTTGGAAGCAACCCAGATGGCCCCCCAAAGGGCCTTGGATGAACATGTTATAATTCATCTATATAATGGAATATTCTATAACCATGACAATGATATTGAGGAGAAATATTGACATGGGACAAAATGTATGAAAAATAGGCTGTAATAGAATATATAAGGTTAATGTTTCAATAAAGAAATATGTAAACATAGAGGGAAAAACCAGAAAAGGCATTAATCAAAATGTTCACTTGGAGTATCTTTAAGTGGTTGAATTCCAAGTACCTGGAATTCTTTCTTAGGGCTTAAGTGCTTAAAATGTTTAATTTGAACATGTGTAATTATTTTTGTAATTAAAAAGTTTAATACAGTAAATAAAAACATGATCAAATTATTAAAGGGTGCTTTATCAACCTGTTATCCAAGTATTTCAATATATAATTATTTTTAAATCCAAACATTACTGGTAGTTCTAAGAAGCTATTAGTCCCTCACATTTTATTCTGGATTTAGTTGATCATTAGCACAGAGGAAATGAGGGTTCTGTTTATGAGGAATAAATGTGATTGGGGGTGAATTAAAGAGTGGGAAGAAAGAAGGGATATATCAGTATAGTTAAGAGGAACATAGATAAACTAAGTCTAATACTTTAATAGTGACTAGATTTGCCTGGTTTGAAGCTCTGCCTGGGAAATTCCCTGCTAAACATCATACACATCATGCATCATACACTCTTAGGGTGACTGGGGAACACCCACTAAGCCTAGGCTTGGCCCCCTTGCCCCAGGAGTAGCTGAATCAGAGATGTGAGAGCCTCAGGTGCTATAAGGTTTCCAGCTAAAGACCTAGCCCATGGTAGGCTTCCAGTTCTCAGAGGTGAGGCCACAGAGCTCTATGAGTGAGTCAGCCCATTAAGAATTTAGGTCTTATTTAAAGGAAATACTTTGGAGCAGTATTTCTTAGAATATACTCTGTGGGACACTATTCTTAGACGAAGGCTCCATGGGGGAAAACATAAAAGGGGGCGGGACAAATAGGTTTGTGAGAGGAGACAGGTCAGCATGTCCCGCAGCCCCTATGTCCCCACTTGCATCTCACGGTTAGTATACTGAGGGTCCAGGTGTCTTGCCTTAAAGACATCTTTTGGGTTTGGGTTAACCCTGAGTTTACTCAACTTAGTTAGCTATAGATTTTTTTTTTTTTTTCGCATGAGGATTTTAAAAAACTATTTAGGCGAAGATGGATATTCTTACATCCTCTTTTGTTCAGAGGACCTTCATTCTATCTAGAGTTTAGAGCTGAGAGCTTTGAGTATACACTGTGGGCGAGGCACTCAGAGAAATACAGAATCTTCTCCACCCATGTGGGGTCTGCTCACTCTTCTGGGAACGCTGTAAAGTGAGGCCTAAGTTCACATAATACTGAGCAGTGTCTGTCTAGGTTGGCGATCTACATGGTCTAGGATTCTGCTTTCGTTGAAATCTCAAATGACAAAGGTTGGCAAGAAATACATAATAATGTTAATGCCTTGTCCCCTCTCTTCTAATTTCCCTTCGGTGAGTGTATATTACTCCTCCTCCCAAAGTTTTATCAATAAAACAATGGGCATGCAGTATTTCCAGCCCAGTTCCTCTTGGAAGGAACAGGGGAGACAGGCTGGTAGTACACTCTGCAGAGGAAGGGTCCCTGGCTGCCACATCTGGCAGCTCTCTGCTCTCCCACGCTGGCGGGAGGAGGTCTGGAGAGCAGAGGGGCTTGTGAGCCAGGGATGACTCCTGCTGATGCCCCTCAGGGCCTGGGGATCCTGAGGCATCAAGAAAGCCAGAGGGGCGGTGAGGCTGGGAGCTGACGCTTGCAGGGACACTGCCACTTCCTCGGGCTGCTGGGACTCTGTTGCAGCTGCGACACATAAGCAACTTTTTTTTTTTTTTTTAACTTTTTTTTTCTTTTTTCTTTTTTTTTTTAGAAATTCACATTCTTTTATTTATTTATTTATTTATTTATGGCTGTGTTGGGTCTTCGTTTCTGTGCGAGGGCTTTCTCCAGTTGCGGCAAGTGGGGACCACTCCTCATCGCGGTGCGCAGGCCTCTCACCATCGCGGCCTCTCTTGTTGCGGAGCACAGGCTCCAGACGCGCAGGCTCAGCAATTGTGGCTCACGGGCCCAGTTGCTCCGTGGCATGTGGGATCTTCCCAGACCAGGGCTCGAACCCGTGTCCCCTGCATTGGCAGGCAGACTCTCAACCACTGCGCCACCAGGGAAGCCCGCAACTTTTTTTTTAACATAAGCAACTTTTTAAGTCTGGGGAGGTAACTCTGAGTTTAGATTTTGATTTCTTAAACTCCACTGTAGGGCCCCAACCTTGGGAGACCAGCAACATAGAAAGAGAGTATAGAAAAGAGATATTTTCAGTAAAAATTGTTTAGGCTTCTGATAAAAAAGACGCTATAGACCCTTTAGCAGGAGAACGCTCATCTTGTGAAGATGTGGCCAGTGATACACGTGGAGAATCCACAGAAGTGCGAGTAATGATAACTCTGGACAGTGCGTCTTTTTTTTTTGACGTAAGTGAGAGCATTGGTGATGCACCTCAAACAAAACCAGACCTCTGGGCGGTTGACTGGGGTCCAGCCCCGTCTGAGGCACACCATGGAACCAGACTCCCTTCCTCCAGCCCTGCAGCCCTCACCTTCACGGTTCAAAGCTCAGCTCATGCAGCTCAATAACAAAAAAACAAACAACCCAATCCAAAAATGAGCAGAAGACCTAAATAGACATTTCTCCAAAGAAGATATACAGATTGCCAACAAACACATGAAAGAATGCTCAACATCGTTAATCATTAGAGAAATGCAAATCAAAACTACAATGAGATATCATCTCACACCAGTCAGAATGGCCATCATCAAAAAATCTACAAACAATAAATGCTGGAGAGGGTGTGGAGAAGAGAGAACCCTCTTGCACTGTTGGTGGGAATGTAAATTGATACAGCCACTATGGAGAACAGTATGGAGGTTCCTTAAAAAACTACAAATAGAACTACCATACGACCCAGCAATCCCACTACTGGGCATATACCCTGAGAAAACCATAATTCAAAAAGAGTCAGGTACCAAAATGTTCATTGCAGCTCTATTTGCAGTGGCCAGGACATGGAAGCGACCTAAGTGTCCATCATCGGATGAATGGATAAAGAAGATGTGGCACATATATACAACGGAATATTACTCAGCCATAAAAAGAAATGAAATGGAGGTATTTGTAGTGAGGCGGATGGAGTTAGAATCTGTCATACAGAGTGAAGTAAGTCAGAAAGAGAAAAACAAATACAGTATGCTAACACATATATATGGAATCTAAGGAAAAAAAAAAAAAAAGGTCATGAAGAACCTAGTGGCAAGACGGGAATAAAGACACAGACCTACTAGAGAATGGACTTGGGGATACGGGGAAGGGGAAGGGTAAGCTGTGACAAAGTGAGAGAGTGGCATGGACATATATACACTACCAAACGTAAAATAGATAGCTAGTGGGAAGCAGCCGCATAGCATAAGGAGATCAGCTCGGTGCTTTGTGACCACCGACCAGCTAGAGGGGTGGGATGGGGAGGGTGGGAGGGAGGGAGACGCCAGAGAGAAGAGATATGGGAACATATGTATATGTATAACTGATTCACTTTGTTATAAAGCAGAAACTAACACACCATTGTAAAGCAATTATACTCCAATAAAGATGTTAAAAAAACAAAACAAAACTCAATCACGTCCTCCTGTGGCTCCTGTAAAAGGAAGTGGGCCAACAATGGGTTTTGACCCAGGGGATTAAAAAGTTATTAAACTTTTCTGAGTTTAGCAGGAGGAGCAAAGAATTTGTCCTGTTTTTGTCAAGTGAGATCCATCTGGAAAATGAATTAGAAGAAAAATATTCTTGAAAAAAATAAACTTTTAATTAAAACTTTTTTTTTTCCCCCTTCCAAGGTGCCAGTAAAACAAAGTGGAACACATTACCCACAAGGCAATTTTAGATAAGAAACTAAACATTTAGATGCCTCTTCCTTTCTTTAATAATTCTACACTGATTTGGTTCCTGTCACAAATGTGGGTGAATAAGATAAATGATACTGGTATGATCAGCAACCTTTATATTTTCTGTCTGCTGAGAATACTTAAAGCATAGACTCTAATTTTGTAGCTGGAATGAACCTTAGAAAGTCAGTTTTTGCTGAACATCAGAGCGTAGATTAAAGATAACAAGGACACTCATACAAATTCCCAAGAACCTAACTGTTCAGTCACACTCAACACTGGTAAAGGGATGGAAAGGGGCATGAATATCATTCCTGCCAAGCGGTCTTTTTACCGACAGATGGGACAGAATCTCTCCCTCCCCATGAGCGAGGTTTTCACTGCGGTGCTCCAAACAGGCACCTCTTCTTAACAAATGTTTGACCTGTTTCTTATGAATAGCCAGGGCACAAATAAAAAAGACTGGACATTTTTTAAAATGATATTTGTTGTTTTTAATGGTGAAGATGATTAATTCAGCAATGTCTGCATGCCTCCCATGACCTGGAAACTGTTCTAGTTGCTGTGGTTATAAAGGTAAATAAGAAAGGCATGAAAACATTATTCTGTCAACTTACTTGGTATATTTAGCCTATTCCTTTCCTGTGTATACATATTTTTATTTTATATTATACTTAGAAGGATATTTTTGTATCCTGCTTTCCTCATTTAATATTGTATCTTAAGCACTTCTGCATGCATTTAATTTTTAATGGCTGCATACTTTTCTGTTATGTGGATATTTCACAATTTCTTAAACCATTTCCCTGTTGTTGATCAATTAGGTAATTTTGAATTTTAGTAGTGAAAACATGGTAAACATTGATTTATAAAATTTTATCCTCATTTCTAATTATTTCCTTGAGATAGTTTCAAACTGGAACCTTTTCAAATGGTATGAACACTTTTAAGGGTCTTGATGCATGATGCCAAATGCTTTCTTGTATGGGGGAAAGTAGTCATTTCACTTTATCCTCATTTCCTCATTAGCATAGTTTTTTTTTGTTTTGTTTTTTTTTAGTGCTGATGTATTAGAAAAAATTTTGGATTGGTTTTTCCTGGAAGGTCTTGTTTTGGGGACCAACTTCTCTGTGACACCTTCCTGCCCAATGTGTTTTCAGTCTTCTTATTTAGGACTTTTAAACTTGATAGAAGGAAAGGGTGTTTATTTCTGTATTGTCAGTGCCTCCCTGAGTACCTTCTCTGAGGTACACTTTAATATTATACTCATAGTAAAAATATAAGAAACCACATGACAATGCTGCTTGCATGTATTATATAAGCCATTGTTAAAAAAAAGATGATCCTGGGGGGCGTGGGGGGTAGGGGAGGGTTGGATTGGGAGTTTGGGACTAGCAGATGTAAACTATTGTTTATAGAATGGATAAACAACAAGGTCCTATTCTATAACACAGGGGACTATATTCAATATCATATAATAAATCATAATGGAAAAGGAAAAAAAAAAAAAGATGATTCTGTTTCTCAGTACCTAGGGGGAAAGGCCTTTTTCTGTTCTTCCTTTAATCAGAATTATGTGGCCTGCCTCATTTCCCTTTTTGCTCTGCCTATTAGAAATGTAGAAATTTTACTGTTCAAGTACACCAACAGCATTATCTTGTGGTTGGAAAATCAACTTTTTTCATTTCATGACTTTATATTTGTGACTTCCAAGTGCATATGTGTCTTTTATCGAACGTTGCCTCAAATCTTTCCTGCAGATGGGTTAATAAAATGAACTGCTAATGATGGTGTGATGATTTTAGATAAACAATTCATTTGGCTTGTATCTTTAAGATTTTTGGACAGAAAATTACATACAGTTTTAATTGGCTATAAGAAGGCCAGGGATTTTGGAGGAAACTTTAGGGCCAGAAAATCCTGCTACAGCTTATTTAAACACTTAAGCTGTGTATGTATTTAGCAACCAGTATTATGGTGTGGCTGATCATTAATTGAGAAACTACTTATTTAACTAGCGTACATTAAAGTAATGTGCAGTTTTTCATGGGGGTGTGATGATGTTCGAGGAGCATGATGACTGTTTAAAGTACTTAGTACATAGATGGATTGTGCTGCTTTATTGCTTTAAAGAAAATAATGAGGATTGGACAAGGAAATTGCAAAGGACTTTGGGAAAAGAAAGATCCTTCCTCACATGTGGGATTGAAACGCAGAGCAGGCTTAGTCTTGCCCTCCTCTGCACCCTTCCGCACTCAACTCGCTTTGCCAAAAGCTCTAATTGTATGGTATTGTAATTATTTGTTTACAGTCTGCGTCTCTATTAAACTCTAGTTGGTGCAGTCCTGTTCTTCTTTATGTCGGCTATATCTAGCAGTAAATTTTTCACATATATGATTCATATTTCTGAAATAGCAGATTAGAAGGCATATCTTAGGCCAGTAAGTATTTCAAAATATTGGCAAGCATTTTGAATAGTTAAGAGGGGCTGGGAGGCATTTCTTTGCCCCCAAAGTTTAATACGTGTTCCTTCCAAAAAAAAAAAAATCAGAAAATCTGAACTCCTAAAATCCTACATTTCTTAAAATTATTCAGTTGCAAGCAGCATTTTGGTGCTGAGTCCTGCTTGAATGGTCTAAGTGATCCTTCCTCGGGCAGCCCTTCTCACCTTTTCTCCCCTACATTTTTTTTTTTTTTTTTTGGCTGTGGCTTGGTTTGTGGGATCTTTGTTCCCTGACCAGAGATTGAACCGGGGCCCTTGGCAGTGAAAGCGTGGAGTCCTAACCCCTGGACTGCCAGGGAATTCCTTCCGCTACATTTTTGTATTGTTCTGGGCGTGAACATCACCCATATTTATTGAAGGCCTATGGTATACCCATCCGTGTATTGTGCTGAGGATACAGTGGTGATCAAAATGTGGACTCTGCTGTCAAGGATGGAGTTCATATTCTGGAAGTATTAGAAGCAGACTCAAGTCTTAGAATTTATACAGTGAACTTTCTTGTTGCTTTCTTTTTTTTCTTGTGGGCGAGTTGACACATAGAAAACCACAAATAAGGAAGTTTGGGAGTCACTGATTTGACTATGTGTGATAAGGATCCTCTGCTATAAACAAAATGAGAAAAGGATATTTCAATATACTTTTTCCTTCTTTAGTCTCACCCAGACACGTACTTTGTGCTGTGCTGTCGATGTTCATTTTCAGTGTCCCAGCTCTAGAACCCAATTTGTTCTTGTGGAAATTTAGTCACTTTTGGAGAGCCATAGCAGTTTGTAAATCACGCCTCTCTGATAATGTTCCCAAGGCCATTATGACTAAATTGGGTGATAGAATGAGATCTGTAGTAGTATGTCACTTTGACGGGTGACATATCCTAACCTTTCAGTGATTTGGGCTTCTTTAAAGCACAGAACACACCATGGGGATGAGAGTTGGATTACATGGAATGTTGCCCAGTGAAACTCCAGTGGGTGCCAAAGAAATGCTCTGTGGAGTGAGTGCCTGATCCCGAGATTACGTTCCTCCTTGCCTCACGGGTGAGTCTTCTAATTTTGACCAACAGTCTCCGCTGCCTATTGTGGAGCCCAATCACCTAGCCTCTGGGAGGCTCAGAATCCTCACCTATAAAATCTGGATCATTTGACGAGCCTCTGAGTGGTTCTGAAGACTCAGTAACATCTGTGAAGTGACTGTTACGCGACCAAGAACAGAGTCGGCCCTTAGTATACAGCAGCCTCCCTTATCTCTTAAAATGGAAGGCTTTTTTATTCCCTAGCATTTAGAAACACAGGCTTATAATATCTTTAAGTTACAGTAGTTCATATTTATTCATAATGAATCCACAGTATATTTCGGATACTACAGATTGCATTCTTCTTGGTCTATTAACTTGGTATTATCTACTTGGGGTTTTTCCATATGGTTTAGGACTGAGTCTTGAAGCAAACCAGCAATTAATTAGTTAATTAATTAATTAATATTATTTTACATATATAGTCCTTAGTGCCAAGTACTAGAATGAAGTTCTTTGTATAAATTATCTCATTTACTCCTTAGTGAAGACACTGAAGCACAGAGAAAGATCAAGTAATTTGTTCAAGGCTGTATTGGAGGACTTGGGATTGAAACCCAGGCGTGTCTGACTTCTAAGCCCAGATTCCGAGTGCTCCTCTTTCCCTTTAGCGTGTGTTAAACCACTGAGAAGAGGGCCCTTCAGAGTGGCAGACACCAGTGCTTTATGGATGACTTTCGGTCTGGGTTGGTATCATGCGCTTGAACACATCATTCTGTAGTTAAAGGACTCGTACTCTGTGTTAGGTGTAAAGATAGCACAGCTCACTCATGAGCACTGCACTTTACTTATGTTCCTGCTGGGCCCTTACCATAGTCTGTCCTTGCTCTAGTTCTTAGTGGTCAAGTCTCGGAGGAGGCAATATATCGAGTGGTTAAGAGCCCAAGACTCTGAAATTGGACAGCCTGGAATTGAATCCCAGCTCTGTCAATTACAAGCTGTGAAAGCTGGAGCAAGTTACTTATCTCTGTGCCTTAGTTTCTCATCCATAAATTGGGGATAATAAATAGTATTTACTTTAAAGGGTTGCTGTGAGGATTAAAAGAGTATACACACACACACACACACACACACACACACACACACACACACACGGCACTTAGGGTGCTTAGAACAGTTCCTGGCACGTAGTGAGTATTCTGCAGTGTTTGTGGTTAATAATAAGATGACGGTGTTCTTTGAGCATAGCTGTGGGCCATGTCATTTTTGTCTTCATATTCTGCACAGGCCCTGCCCCAGTGCTCTACACATGGTGGGCTCACCGTGAAACTCTGTTGAAGGAGTGGATGGATATGGATGGGTGGAATGGTTGAAGGCATGACCAGTTCTTTTTCATCTTGAAGTTGTATTTGCCTCATTGATGTAAACTCTCTATCTTGACTTTAATAGGATCAGAGACTGAATAACTAGAAGAGGTTGACCCAGGCAAGGTTAAAATTATATGTCAATCATAATAGCTAACATTTATTAAGTGCTTACTATGGGGTAGGCACAGGCTAAATATTTTATGGTTAACTTACTGAGTCTTTCCAAGAGCCTCATGAAGCAGGTATTATCCCATTTTACAAATAGTAAGTTTCATGTATATTCGTCTTATCCCTGTAGTTAAGAGGTTGGACTTTGAATCAGGCAAGACTGTGTGAAGCCCACAGCACAAGCAGAGCTGAGCTTCTGTCTCAGGTCTCCCTGAGCGACCTTTAGCCTATAGTAAAGCACTCAGTAGACAGTTGTGTTACCTGTTATTATTGCAACTTCTCTGAGGCAGAATCATAACGCCAGTACTACTTGAATACAAATATGAGAGCTCCAAACATTGGTAATTATCATAGCAAGCATGCCATGGATATACAAACTACATATTCCTTTGTTAAAAATTCTGGCTTTAGGAAAGTCCTCACATTGAAGCTAAACTTTTCATACTGCAGGTTAAAACTATTTCCTCTATGCTGTCTTTGCTGGGAATGGAAAAATGCTGTCCATGGCTCTCAGCAGGGTAGTGCTTAAAATGATGTTAAATGGTGGAGTCTTCCTTGTTTTCTCTTTCCTAGGTTAGACTTTCCCTGTGGGCTTCATACTTCTCATCCCTGTGGGTTTCATACTTCTCATCCCTGTGGGTTTCATACTTCTCATCCCTGTGGGTTTCATCTACTTTTGGTCCTTTTCTGTTTTGTTTTCAGTTTTCTCTGGAAGTGTAGAGCCCAGCATTGGTCACTCTGACCCTGGCTGATGTTAATTATGACCTGAAGTTGTACATCCTCCTCCACAGTCAGGGTCTGCGATGTGAAGACGCCTCCCCTGTGTGAGGCGATGCCTGGTACTGAAACACTCATCCTCTCTGCTTTACACTGTGCCATTTGGGAGGCAGCTGGTCATGGGAGTCCTGTTCATGCCTCCTTCGTTAGGTCCCCAACTCCACAACCTGGGGCCAGGAATGAACATACTGGACCAGTGACATGCAGGGCCCAGATGGGCTACAACAGGATTTTGCCCGTTCCCCAGTCCTCACTTACTCAACTTGTGTGCGAGCTAACATGGAGCATCGATCCTACTGGTTGTGCAGTATACGAGCTTCTTGAGAATAGAATTGATTTAATTATACAAATATTCCACAGCATGCAGGATCTTAGTTGCCTGACCAGGGATCAAATCCTTGCTCCTGCAGTGGAAGCACAGAGTCCTAACCACTGGACCACCAGGGAATTCCAATTTTTGTTTGTTTCTAGTAAGAACATCCTTTTCCATTTCCCCCACTACTTTTAAATACTTTTTGCTTGAGCCATGTGTATATTCCTGGATTCTTGAAATTGCTGGTCCCCTGTCTTGATGAAATATTTTGTTCTTTTATGAGTGTCACAGTTGATGTTAGTTTATGAGTGTCTTTATGGCATCCTCTTCTAAAGAATTCTGATGAGTTTCTCACATCTCACTCTTACCCTTTTAGTGCTGTCACAGGGTCATCATCTGTTGCCATTCTGGGCCTTTCCCTGGAAACACCAGTTATACTGTCAGTTTTTCAGTTAGATATGTTAAGTACTGTTTATAGAAAGCCTTTAAGCTCTTTGGCTCCACCCCTCACTGGCTATGTGGCATGCGGGAGGCTGTTGACCCTCTCTGTCCCCTTGCCCATCTGCAGGGTAGACTGTTAACAGCTCCTACCATACAGAGTTGGTGTGAGCACTCCATGAGATAGTGCGTGCTAAGTGCCCCTAGTGCTTAGCACATGTAAGCGCTCAGTAAACATTGTTATCATTGTAAAGGTTAACACAGGTGCAGTGAGGATACTAAGGTTGGCACTAACCCAGCTTTGAATGGTGATCATGACATATTTCCCAGAGGTTGTCAAGCCTCAGTGATTTAGTCAAGAGAAGAAAGGGAGGAAGGGATCTTTCATGAAGGGGAAACGGCTCCAGGATTTTCATTCACGCGACGTAGCATGTTGGGGAGGTGAAGGGGAAAGCTGAGCAGGAAGCAGATCTCAGAGGTCTTGCTTTGTGAAGCCCAGGGGCTCTGACTATGTTCCTGGGAAAGGGGAACCACCGGAGAATTCATACTTGATTAGAGTGCTGGACACATGCTGACTTGAGGAAACAGAGTTCAACAGGGTCCACACGGAGACGCGGAGACCTGAGAAGACTGATGTAAGAGTCCCTCGCGGACGGTGAGTGCCTGCACGGTGAGGCAGGCAAATGGACAGATAAACACTGCGTTTACATCAGACACTCGCCTTTAAGTTCTAGGGGGCCTGAAGTAAAACCGAAGAGAGGTATAACTTCCATGCACCGATTTCCTTTAGAGAAAATGAATTAGATGGGCTGCAGTGTGCATGTCCAATATGGAGAAAATCTGCTCAAGAAGTAGAAAGGGGTCGTCCCCCGTTCTGCCTGGTGTGCTGTGTGGAAAGCTGCGTGTATGCCCGCGCCCGTGGCTCAGATCCGCTGGCTTGTGCGGGGAAAGGCCTAATCTCCATTTTCCTGTGATGGCAAACTCCTCTTTTCTCACAGCATGTGAGAAGAAAATACTATTCTTGTTTGCCAGTTTCCTTTTGATTAACTTTGTATCTGGGGTTGCAGGTTTTCTTTTGGACTATTTTTTTTCTGATTATTTTCTCACCAGTGGTTAGAAGTGGAAATGGAAATAGGCCAGAAAATGATTTATATGAAAAGGCGTCTTCTCCTCACCCCTAAGTACATGCACGTAAACAAGAAAAATAAAGAATAGCAACTAACTTTGGATTCTTTGGCTAGACTATAGTGTTTTATTTTGCCATTTGGAGGAAGAGTTATGGAAATAAAGGGAAATATATGTCAGAGTGATAGCCAGCTGGCTATCTGAAGTGAGTATCAGCTTTCCGGAAGGAATAGAGACACTTTCTTGTCATTTTATTTAGAATTGCCTGACTGCTAGAGAGCGTTTTTCTTGCCACAGTGCTGCAATAAAAGTAAACACATAACGTTTCTAAGGAACAGATTGTTAGAGAGTTTCTTTGAAATGTTTCAATAAAGAGCGTTTGTTACATGCTCCAAGTGTTTGATTCTTAACTCTTCCCAATAGAGCAGCTCTGTGTCCCACAAACATCACTTAGTGTTGAAGGCAGCAAGAGAAACAGAGGTAACTGGTGCTGGACTTGCCCTCCTTCAGTAAACTAGAAAACTGGACAGTACACGAGCCAGTTACCGTCAGTCACAGGAAAACAGGCAGCCAGGATGTTGATCCTTGAGAGAAGAGAGTCACATGAGGTGAGACCCACTTTTGCCCTAGTTTTCTGCTGGAGCGTATTCCCTGTTCCCTGCATTCCCTTCCCGGGGTACCAGGACGGGGTGCCTGTTACAACATGCCTGTTACAGCATGGTGGGTCTCCAGAGTTCAGGGCTGCTGAAGAGGCTGCAATTTGTATGGCAGGCTACTGGGGAGGAGGGAACTATGAGAGGGGAACCCAGAAGCTGAGATGTGTATCCGTACAGGGCGAGACCTAGCAGAGCGCAGCTGTGCCCAGGCGGGGAAGAGAATGGCCATAGCAAGGTTCATGCAGTATGGAGAGAAATGGAGAGCTGCGGGCTAGCCAGGGTGGAGAGACCTTGCTGAGCACCTTAACCCTTGCGAGACACCGGAAGGACCGTGCCTTATGAGTAAGGGTCATGCATTAGGACCAAGGACATAGCTCAAATAGACCTGTCTTAACCAATTATAAAACCAAGCCTGACGGAACTGAGAGGATGTACCAGCAATCTAGTTGCCATCAGAGCCACACAGAACACCTTCCAGTTGTCCACCTGATAACAGAAAAACATGCAAAGAAGCAGGAAAACGTGACTCATTCAACATGAAAAGTAATCCGTGGAAACAGACAATGCCTTTCAAACAGTGTTATACTAGATCTTGGTCTCTATAACACCATTCTCCACTGAAAGGACCCAGGGCGTTTAGAGAAATGTCTGCATCTAGGGCAGAGACAGAGTAAGTACAAGATGAGCCTAGAACTTTTTTTTTAATGTCAGAAAGTAAGGAAATAAAAGTAGAAGAATAAAAAAAAATGATGGGGGCATGTCACAAAGTCAAAGGAGCCAGCTTAAAGGGTCGCCCACTGGCTAAATCTGAGACAGTTTGAGCCCCAAAATTATTTAAGTACAGTGATAAATTCTAAA
The DNA here is from genome assembly GCF_949987535.1 of Balaenoptera acutorostrata. Taxonomy (NCBI): domain Eukaryota; kingdom Metazoa; phylum Chordata; class Mammalia; order Artiodactyla; family Balaenopteridae; genus Balaenoptera; species Balaenoptera acutorostrata. The sequence continues at coordinate 39,726,775 of NC_080079.1, forward strand.
TTGTTGAAAAAGTAGGACTTCATATATCCTTACTGATCATAAATGGACAAATAGATGAACAAATAGTGTAGACTGCTGAGTCCTGGATGGTAATGTGGAGGGAATACTGGAGTTGGACCAATTAGCATGTTGTAGCCATGGTAGTAAAGTTCAGATCAGGCAGGGGTCACCAGTGGATGCTAAATCTAGGGGGAAATTTTGATGAGGGACAAGATATTTGCATGGTCTGAAAGTGTCTCCCCACAGATTACTTATTAGATGTAAGGGAAAAAAATAATAATTTTTCTTGGGAGAAATTGGACGGCACCTTGGCTGGGTGATCAAAATTTATATCGGCAGAGAGGGGCACATAGACTTCACATGCCTTCAGCTATGACACCAGGAGAAGAAAACTCTGTAGTTTTCTGGCTGATAATGCATAGGCTTAATTGAATCATGAGGAAATGTCAGACAAGTCAAAATGGTAATGTTTTATTAACATAAAAAAAGGGGAGGACTGTATTCTTCTAAAGTGTCAGTGTCATAAAAGATAAAAAAGAGCTGTGTGTCTCAGATTAATGGCAGCTAAATATAATACCTTACCCTGGACTGGATCCTGAATTGGAGGAAAAAGAAATGCTATAAAACACATTATTGGGTTAATTGAATATGGCGGTCAATTATGGTATCGATATTAAATTTACTAAGATCAATAACAACATTATGGTTTTGTAAGAATATCCCTATTCTTAAGAAATAAATTCTGAAGTTTTTAGAGCCATGATGTATGGAACTTAGCTCCACGTGGCTCAGAAACAAAAAAATGTTGAGTGAGGGACTTCCCTGGCGGTCCAGTGGTTAAGACTCCGACCTTCCGCGGCAGGGGGCACGGGTTCGATCCCTGGTCAGGGACCTAGGATAACGCATGCCGTGCGGCCAAAAAAAAAAAAAAAAGCTTAAAAAACAAATGTTGAGTGAATGTGTGTGTCTGTAGAGAGAGAGTGAATGATTAAGTATGTACGTTAAATGTTAATAGCAGGTGAACATGGGTAAAGAGTACATGGCAGTCTTTGTACTATTATTATTCTACAACTTTTCTCTAAACTTGAATTTATTTCCAAAAAGAGAGAGAGAGAGAGAGAGAAATAAAGCCCAGCACCTATAACTATGACTTAAAGAGAAAAGGAGGGTATGTGGAAAAGATACATGTGTTTCTTAACTATCTTGGTATGGATTTTCTACCCTTTGTGTTGTCTCTGGTAAATAAACGTTTAATCCTATGGCAGTGTCTTTGTCATTCAGCAGGCAAAGCCGTTTCTATATCTGTTGGTTAAGACACTATATCTAGTAGAAGAAGAAATAATGATACTGCTTTTCAAAATGAAACCATTATATCATTTGGTGCCGTGGAAGAGTTTGGAATAAGGAGTCATAGAAGTGGTTCAAATTCCTCCTCTGATGCTTGCTGGCTGAATGATCATGGGAAATTTCCCTGACCTTTGGGAAATTTGGCTGCTGCATTTTAAGATAATACTTGCCTGTTCTCCATATCTTACAACTCAAATGAGAAAGTGCATGTGAAATCTCTGTAAATAATGATGATTTCTTCTACAAACATTGTTACTATTAATAGTTTTAGTTAAAGAAGAAAATTGGCTTAGACCAAGGTAGAGACTTTCCTTAATTCAGGTGGCTTTTTTTCCTTTTAAACGTCAAGATTGATTATACAAGAGAGTTTCTTTCCGCTTGGACCCTCGGTTCCTTCTGGTTGCCTCCTTTCTAATTTCCTGCCTTTATTATTCCAGGCAAAGCTGCAGTGACCGAAGGAGTTGTGGATTTTCTGAGTTTCAAGAACAGTGAAGTAGGAGATAGCAGAGAGTGTATAAAAGAACATGTAAGTCAAACTCAGTGTTTCATCCATTCTCAAACGTCTTATGGATCTGAAGTTCCTCAGGATCTCTTCTGCTTTGTTCTGAGATTGTGTGTGAGGCTCTGAAGGATGGAGGGATCTTTGAGGTCTTCAGCTTGCCCCAGGTCAAAATCAGCCAAGGAAAGGCCAATGTGGTTTGGGGAAGGAAGGAGAAAGGATTGAAGAGGCCAGCTTCCTCATTGGAAGAGGAAGGCAACATAGGCCAGGGTGGGAGAAATGCGTAAAACAAAGGGCACAGGAAACAGTCTGCCTGAGTCACTGGATATGACAGAAAAAGGCCCTGCCAGATCTGAAGTTACGTAAACCAGGGAGGAAGGCTCCAGGGAGGCCTGGGGGAGTCATTTCCTTTACTCTGGAATTGCTTTTGATTGACACTCCTTATCTGGGAAGATTACAGTTACTAGGTCTTCCCCTTCTCTGGAGTTGAAGAGTCTAGGCCAGTGCTTCTCAGAGAATCGATCTCAGATGAGATTAAGAGCTTGTCCTAGAACATAAACCTGGAAACTTCTTCATTGAGAAAGTCTTGCTACCAAAAGTAAAATTCAGCTGAATTAAACAGTGTTCTTAATGTTGATAGTTGATTTTCATTCTGGAACATAATTACTATGTCCATGTATATATCCAAACAATATATTGCCTAGTTCTGCTTGTTTTTAGGCTTGATAAGAATGGTATATTGCATGTAATATTCTGCAGCTTTCATTTTTTTCACTCAGTTGAATTAAGATTCACTTGTTACATTAATGGTACTAAATTAATTTTTATTGTTAAATAAAATTCTATTCCGAAAATCTATCATAGTTTATCTGTTGCTCCATTTCCTTCCAACATGTGGTATTTTGTTGCCATTCTAGTGAGTATAAAATAGTATATCATGTGGTCTTAATTTGCATTTTCCTAGTTAATGGTAGATTGAGGGTCTTTTTTTTACGTGTCCTTTGGAGAACAGAGTTTATGACTTTAATGTAGAGAAACTTTTCAGTCTTTTCTTGCATGGCTAGTGCAGTTTTGTTTGTTTCTGTTTTTTTTTGTTTTTGGTTTTGGTTTTTGAAATGTAGTCCAACAGTCTCTCTTTTAACTATGTTGCAATTCATTGCTAACCTTCATTCTTTTTGATTGAAGTTTTTGTTGATTTGTGTTCTCATTCAGTATTTTTTCTCCGCTCGTTTGGAAATTATGCATTTTGTTTCTATTCTTCTAATGATTACCCTGAAAGTACACTGTGTACACTTAATAGTTTTAAAGTCAATCAGCAGTTAAGGTCCTCTTATCACCTTCCAGAATAATACAAAACTCATAGGACACCTAATGAAGACTGTGTTCTTCTGTACTTACGTGTTCTTTTCAGTCAGTTCTGTTATATGTTTCACCATACAAATTAGACAGTTGTTATTAGAGATAGTATTTGTTTCACTTTATCTCTGTGTTTACTATATCTTGCTTCTCTTCCCTTCTTCTATCCTTTGCCTTTTCTCTGGTGAGATTTGCCTTCTTTAGAATTTTCTTTCCTTAAAATCTTTTGGTGGTAACTTCTCTCAGTTTTGATTTATGTTAGAATGTCTTTATTTCACTCTCAGAGTTCTTAGCTGACAGTTATTTTTCTCCCAGCATTGTGAGCGTATAATATACCATTCCACTGTCTTATGGCTTTCAGTTTTGCTGTTAAATCTGTTAATCTTTCATTTGCCATTCTTTAGTAGATGATTTGGCTTATTTATTTGTTGTTGGATTACTGCAGTTTCACTACAACATGTCCATGTACTGCTTCCTGTTTATATTTGTTGTGATTTATGTATGTGTGAGTTCATATCATTCATCAGCTCTGAAAATTTCTCAGCTATTAATGCTTTGAATACTGTCTCTCCTACATTTTCTCTATTGTCTCCTTCTGGTTTTGATTAAATAGATGTTAGGACTTCTCTTTATTCTTCATGTCTTTTAATTCATATTGGATATCTTCTTCCTTGTCTTTCTCTGTTTCATTTGGGTAATTTCTTAAGATTTAGCTTTCAGTCCAGTAATTCTCTCTTCAGCTATGTTGAATCTTTTATTTAACCCATCCACTGAGTTTTTAATTTCAGTGATTATATTTCTTCATTTCTAAAGGTTCTTCTTCTGCTGCAAATCTGTGTGAATATTTTTTTGATGGTGTCTTTTTGCTTACTCATTTTCTTTTTACTCCATCTTTCATCTCTTTAAACAGCACCAAACTGAGCTATTTCATATTCTGTATTCGATAATGCCAGTATCTGAAATCTTTGGTGATCTAAATCTGTTTCTGTGGCTTGTTTCCTAGTGTGCATGGTGAATTTTAATTATGTATTTGTTTGATAATTATATCTTATTTGATATAAATTTTTTTGGCTTTTTTGATAATTATATCTTGGAATCTTGAGATCTTACTTCTTGAAATGTGTGTTTGTACTAGGAGCCAGGAGGACGCTACAGGACCAGGACCACTTTTGTTCCCTTTGGAATTCCTGGTTTCAGGTTGGGCTTTCCCCACCTGGCTGAAAGCTAAAGGTCTAGATGCCCCATTCATTTCATTGCTGGTATTTGTAGTTGTCTCCAGGGTGACTGCTGCTCTCTTCTTTGCTCAGGTTTCAGTGCACTGTTCTTACCATAACCTCTTGGGATTTGTTTCTCTACCTGGAGCTAACCAATGTGTTAGAAAGTATTTTTAACAATAATTTATCCAGAATCAAATTATAGTACAGCAGAAGGGCCTTGCGAATATCTAGTCCACCATAATTCCCAAATTAGTAGTGCCCAAGTGACATTTTATAATCAGTTTTCTGTATGTGCCCTTTATCAATTTTCTTAAATCCTTTCAACTTTACATGGTAAATCACTTTATTTCACCAAGGGACTGGAAAATAATGAAATACTGATCTCTTTGAAAGCTAGGTAAACCACATCTGTAGTCATATCACATACTGTATCCTTCCACTTTTGCCTAGGTTCTTTTTCTAGTTGATCCATTGAATATTTACTTCCTGGAAGTTGGAATCCTACTTTTAGAATAACTCATAAGAACAAAGTTCTAGTCTATTTTCTGTTTAAGTGTCCTTTTTCTTTCTATCCGGTATCTTAGATAATGTGGATCTCTGCCTGCAGATGGAGAGTAGAGAAAATAGATGTTTGATTTTGTGAATAAGAGGCATCATCTCTGTAAACTCCATGACCTTATTTACATTCTGTATCCCCTTAATGGACATAGAAAGCAGCTTGAAGTTTTTGGTCTATAAAATGTTAAGTTGCCTTGTGCTTTGGCACATGAAAAAAAAATTTATTTCAAAATAGATGTCAACTGAGAATGCCGATTTAATAGTTTTTTAGTCATTCTGCAGCAGAAACATCACCTGTAGGCAATCATACCTTTTCAGAGGCTACACAGATTTGACAGGGGTGTGTGGATTAGGATTTTGTGATGACAGTGATATGTTAGGAATGTTTCTAATCTGCAAAATCTTTGTGCTTTGTAGGTTATAGGTTGGATTTTTGTAATACTAGTGTAATCCTAGAAAAAGCAGGCAGTGAAAACATTCCCAGGGAATGCTGAGCTCTGTGACTAGAGATTCTTTGAGGGACTGCCTTCTGTTGGACCCATACTTTCACTTGGAAGATATAAATACCAGATAATTCTGTGGCTTTTCCTCCCTTGGATAACAAATTCTAATGAGTAGTTACTTACTCTGTGACCTCATATGCTTGGGTTATTGGCTGTCAGTTCAGGTACTACTGCTGGTTTGGCTTAGTTAGCTGAGCACTCTAGAAACTGCAGCTGGAGAGCTGGGAAAGAGATGAAGTAGAACTGGAGAAGTCTACCAGGTAAGGCCAGTGGTTCCTGAGGAGGCCCTACCAGGCCTTCTAGGCTGGAGAGCCATCATTCACAAGTGCACACTGCATGGGTCTGATTACCACCGCCCCCAGTTCTGTGGCCTGGGCCAGGCAGTTCATTTGGTAGAGCAAGAACTGGCCCTTTGAGCCTCCCAGCTCTCCTCTTTTCACTGTAAATATGTATTCCCTTGAAGGTTGTGATTTGGGTCATTAGCTTGATTTTTACACAGTTCACCTGAGTGCAGTTTCTTTCCTGCTGCAAAATTGTGGCTCTGGTCATATCAAAATGATGCAGAGAGACAGCCCAAGAATGTGGTCTTTCAGCTGTCCTTTTCAGTGAGGCCGTCAAAACTGGGGCTTGGCAGACATTGTCGAGACGAGTGACCGTAAATCTGAGTTTGGTCACCAGGCCCCATCATGTGACCCAGAGCTGCGCTGTGTTTCACACGCTGCCTGGGTCTCGTGAGCTATGGCCCTGATCGTGCTCCTCTGGATGAAGGACACTTACCTCTCTCAGGCTCGGCACTGGAACACTTGGCCATTTGTAACATTTTCCTGCTTTCTCACATGACGTAATAAATTTGTGTATTTCTAAAGAAGGTTTTGAAAAGTAGGATTGTTTTAAAAACCTTCTTCTCCAACCTGCCTTCCCTATTGCTCACCAAGTTCACATCTGAATGCTTGTTGTCACGCCCCTTGTCTGATGCCTGCAAACGTGCTCCCCAAAATAATTTTTATTTGCCTTTGTCTCAGTCAGGGTGTTCGGGGTGGGAAGCACGGCACAGAGGGAGCCATACGAGGTTCATCGGTAGCCGGAACACCTGGCTTCAAGCTGAATGTCTGCTCACAGTCTGTACGGCTTTGGTTAATCACTGAGCTTGTCTGTGTTTTAGTTTTCCCACCTAATCTATTCATATGCTGGAGCAATTGGTTCTCAAATGTCTTGGTGTCAGGACCCTTTGTACTCTTAAAAATGATTGAGGGACCCAAAGAGCTTTGCTTATATGAGTTACAGCTAGCATTCTGTGGCAGGCAGAGAAATAGCCCCCAAAGATGTCTATATTCTTAATCCCCAGAACAGATGCATATGTTACTCTACATGGCAAAAGAGACTGTATGTGTGATCATTAAGGATCTCGAGGTGAGGAGATTATCCCAGATTATCCAAGTGGACTCAAGTGTAAGCAAATGAGTCCTTTTGAGGGAGGCAGTGATCTCGGAGAGACAGCAGTGAGCGGTGGCTTGAAGCGAGACCTTAGTTCCCGGCCCAGGAATTGAACCTGGGCAGCCTGGATGAAAAGCAGAATCCTAGCCGCTAGTCCCCCAGGGGCGAGAGGCTGGAAGCAAAATTCCCCTGGCCCTTTCCCCCACTGAAAAATGCGTTTCTCAAGGAGGCAAAAACTGTAAAAACAGGTAAAAAGTTTATTATTAGAGACATAGAGCAACAACACGTGGGAGAGCACGCAGAGAAACAGTTTAGTTAAGACAGAAGCAAGGCAGAGATGCCCACCCGGAGAGAAAGGGTGTGGGCGTCCTTCCTAATGAGGAACAGCGCAGTGAAGAGGCGGTGAAGTCACTTACATAGGTCAGTTCTTCAGGATCTTTGTTTACCTTTGGCCAATTATCTGGTTTCTTTTTCCACCTGACCCGCCCTAGCCTCCCCAGCATGCGTGCACAACTTTTTTCCAAGATGGATTCCAGCCCAGAGGCCTATGGGGGGCCTTGGCATCACGTATTATGGGGTGGTGCCCCCTCCTTTTTGACCCCCACGGAGCCTTTCTGCACAGGTGCAGTGTCTCCCTGGCCCCAAGGATGGGAAATATGTGACCTGTTGATCCTTTACGCAAACAAGGGTTAGCCCCTCTCTGTCCCTGCCATGACTGTTACCTTAAAGCAGGGGTCCCCAGCCCCCGGGCCGCACAGCAGGAGGTGAGTGGCGGGCGGGCGAGCGACACCTCATCTGCCGCTCCCCCTTGCTCCCCATCGTGGCCTCCAGAAGCTGGAAGGGGCAAGGGACGCATTCTCCCCTGCTTCAGGAGGAACTCAGCCCTGCTAACATCTTCATTTTAGCCCCGGAAGGCCCGTTTTTAGACTTCTGACCTCCTATAATATGTGTCATTTTAAGCTATGTATATTATAGGTATATATAGCTATAATAAATATAGGTATATATAGCTATATAATTTGTGTCATTTTAAGCTACCTATTTGTAGTAATTTGTTATAGCAGCAATAGGAAACTAATGCAAATATTTTGTTAGAAATTAAAAGTGAGAAATTTTAAAAATATTAATTTATTTTAAAATAATAAACTATCACAGGTTAGCATAAATTACTTTTTTGGGGGGAAAATAACTATTTTCCAACTATTAGTGAGAAGACTACCACGGCTATACATTTTTATAAATCTCTTTTAATGTCTGGCTTAATAGAAAGTACCTGGATTCTCGAATTAGCTTCTGCATCCAGTCTGTTGTGGCATAATGTGTCATGTACCCTCTGTAAAACTCCCCCGATACTCACAGAGAAAGAACATTAAAAAGGCAAATATCATCTTCATATTATTATAAAAATAGTTTTGGCCTCATGGATTACCTAAAAGATAGGCCTCTTGGGGGGACCCCACTTGGAGAACTTCTGGGCTAGAACATAGCCACATGGCCACACCTAGCTGCAAAAGAGTCTGTGAATTGCTTCTTATTCTAGGGGCCAATTTTAAAAAGTGAGGGTTCTATTATTAAGGAAGAAAGGGAGAATGGATATTAAGAGACATTTTGCAATTTCAAATTCTTTTTTTATATATATTTTTATTTTATTTTATTTTTTTGGGTGTGTTGGGTCTTTGTTGCTGCGCGCAGGCTTTCTCTAGTTGCAGCGAGTGGGGGCTACTCTTCGTTGCAGTGCACAGGCTTCTCATTGCAGTGGCTTCTCTTGTTGCACAGCACGGGCTCTAGGTGCGTGGGCTTCAGTAGTTGTGGCATGTGGGCTCAGTAGTTGTGGCTCGCCGGCTCTAGAGCGCAGGCTCAGTAGTTGTGGTGCACGGGCTTAGTTCCTCTGCGGCATCTTCCTGGACCAGGGCTCGAACCTGTGTCCCCTGCATTGGCAGGCGGATTCTTAACCACTGCGCCACCAGGGAAGCCCTCAAATTCTTATTATATCAAAGTTTGGTACCCATGATGGGTAGACAATCGCCAAAATGTTGGTTTCCCTTCTCCTTGTCCTCACATTAGCTAGGAAAAATGGGCATTTCATTTAGACTGCATCCTTTAGAAATACCTATGAAAGGGACTTCCCTGGCGGTGCACTGGTTAAGAATCTGCCTGCCAGTGCAGGGGACATGGGTTCGTGCCCTGATCTGGGAAGATCCCACGTGCCATGGAGCAACTAAGCCCGTGTGCCACAACTACTGAGCCTGTGTTCTAGAGCCCACGAGCCACAACTACTGAGCCCACGTGCCACAACTACCGAAGCCCGAATGCCTAGAGCCTGTGTTCTGCAATGAGAAGCCACTGCAATGAGAAGCCCCCGGATCGCAACAAAGAGTAGCCCCCGCTCGCCGCAACTAGAGAAAGCCCGCGCACAACAACGAAGACCCAACACAGCCAAAAATAAATAAATAAATTAAAAAAAAAAAGAGATACCTATGATGGAACACAATGGCATATAGGTGGAGTCATAACTGCAGAGAATTGCATTTTTAGCATTTGTAGGTTAATTATATGAAACATCTTTTGTTTGGTGCTCACAGGCAGCTTTTTGATGTCGTGTTTGGGTCTTTTGAACTTAACAATGTGCTTCCTTTCCTTGGGTAGGAGTACAGTTGGAAGTGAAATGCGATTTCAGCCCAGCTTTGATTCATAGTTGTTCTTTACGGGTTTGAAAGTACAAGGGGAGTGACATTTCCTCTTGGTCATTTTGTAAACAGTTCCCACTTCTCCCTGGCAACATCCTGTTGCTGAAGAATAACCCAGTTCCAATTTACGATGTGAAAGAGCAGTTAGGAATATTTGTGCTAAAGAGCTTATAGTTTTAAAAAATGTATATAAATACAATAAAACTGTTGGGGCTTAAGTGGCATGATTTGGAGCTTAATATAAAGCTTAATACTGATCTCATTAATTGATGGTATGCGTTGAATGCGTTTTTAGTGCTATCCTCATCTTTAAATCAATTATTGTAATAGTTTTTGGGTGAATGAGGACTTGGGAGATATTTTAACATCCCACATATGGTTATTTCAGCCTCTGAGGTGGGAGAAGCCTTTGTGTCTCTCACACCGTTGATTGTCTGTTTCCTGACTGAACTGATTGAGAAGGGAGTTTGGGTTTGGGATGGGAGTGGGTTGGAGAAGAAGCAGAGAAGGTAAATTTAGAGGCTCAAGCACTTGGGGGAAACGTGTACCTGGTTGGAAGCCACACTGGGGTGAGTACTGTGGACAAGAAAAATGTCGCCTGCCATTTTATTAAACAAAGGATGCTGTGGCCATAAAGCCATTGGCCACTGCAGCTGCCCAGACCTCGCACCCTGAGGGGAACTCAGGATGGAAAAACACAGGCTGCCAGCCATCAAGCCATCAGCCATCAGGGTGCAGTTACCCCCATGGTGCACCCTGAAGGGAATTCAGGATGCAGAAAAACAGGAACTGGCCCTAGATAGTTAAGATGCATATCAAAGGAATGATTTCAATAAGCCCAGACCCTTGCATCTTCCCCATACGTAAATTAACCTGAGGTGTCTGTTTTTCGTGATTAGTGTAATCTTTTGATGTTCAACTAGAATTTTTTTTTTTTTTTTTCAGTAAAAATTCCTATGTCTTCTGGCTCCTACCTTACCTCTTTGAATGAGTTCCTCAGAGCTTATCTGCGAGGCTGCCATCTTGGGCTGTAGTCCTCAGTAAGGTTCCCGGATAAAACATAATTCTCAACTTTTAGGCTGTGCATTTTTTTTTTTTCAGTTGATAGTACTCTGGGGGCCACAGAGGTTCATTGCAGTGTCTGGTGACCTTTCTGAACTGGAGCTGAGAAGAGCTATTTTCCTCACTTTGCTCTTTTCCCCAGAGGCCCCTGAAAACCACCCAGTGGTTGCCAGTTTCTGTAGTACCTTGTGGTATACAGTGTTACCAGGAATTGGGTTGAAACCTTGGTTAACACAGAGAGTGAAAACAATTTTTTGTAACTTGAACTTGCGGGACCGGAGACCTGCCAGTACTAAGCATCCTGCATCTGGGGAGCTCAAAGTTTTTAGCAACTAGCATCGTAATGGTAGCACTTATTACCCATATATGAGCATAATAGAAAAATTGTAAGCGAAACTGATAAGAAGGGTATCCCTATTAGTTTTTGAATATATTTCACATCGTCACCTGGTGGCTCTCTGAGCTGGCTGCCCCTGAGAAGCGTGGCTGCCCGTGATGCCCTCCCCTCTTTAGGGGGTTTACGCTCATGTCCACATATCACCCTGGTCTGCCTTGGGGTGGCAGAGGTCAAGGTGCTGCTTAAGAGAAAGTCTTGGTTAAAAGCCATGTGGTCATTTATTGCAGCAGCTAGTGATTTTGCAAACATGGGCTAGAATAGTTTTCTGATACTTTAAAATAAGGCCAAAACAACTGTTTTAAGATTGCAAAACAGTGAGTGTTTTGATTTGTCAGTTCCTGCATTTACTAATCACTGAATGTAAACAATTTCTCTGTGTAAGAGGCTCCACTAGTGCAGGGCCAAGAGCAGTGCCTTATTGTATTTTTTCATCAGCTCTTTAGTGGGCCTGGGGACTTCCTTGCCTCCTGGCTGGCTCGGGAGGCATTTCAGGATTGTAGCCAGCGCTCCCAGGCCTTCAGACACAGGTTATTGCCTTTTGCACAGACGGCCCCAGGGTGTTTTGGAAGCCATGCATGACTTTAAGGAAAAGATTAGAGTCTCTCTGGAAAGAGGCAGAAGCATGTACTACGAACTAGCTGCTTTGGGGAATTTTTTTATTCTCTCAGTTCTTACTGATTTCCTGGCTGAGTCCCACAGCAGCTTTTGCACATGCCTACTTCCTTCTGAATTCCTGGCCTCCCCCGCAGCCCAGCTCATGGCAAATGCCCTCGGAAGCGAAGTCTCGGAGAAAGAGCCTGCCCTCTCCCTTCTTCCTCTCCACCACAGTCCAGCTGCCGTTCCCGGCACGTGTCGTGCTGGGCTGGTCCTGAGCTTCATTGTGTGTGGGCACATCTTATCTCTTACTCCCTCACACATCTCCTTTTGTCCTGCCCTCCCCTCTGTCCGGTGCCCAAGCATCCTGCTGTTACATTTAGCACCTTGTGGTACAATTCTTGAAATGCACCAACTGTCTCATGCCTCCATGGGTGTCTTTCATGCTGAGACCCATCCATTCCCTCAAGGGCCCGCTTCACACATTGTAATCTGATAGTCGTGCCTTGAATATTCACAAAACGTTTATTGACCACCTACTGTGTGCATGGGAGCTGGGGTGCAGATGCCAGGAGATACAGAGATGGGTCGGACTGTTTGTGCTATTGGTAGAGAAGGGGAGAGAAATGTGGGAACAAACAGAGATAATAAAAACATGAACCAGCTATAGTGAGGACACAAGGGGAGAGGGAGCAACTCTGCCCTGGAGGATGTGGAAGTGGGCCCCCGGGACAGGAGGAGAGGGTCATAACAGCCATCAGCTAGAAGCCAGTGGGGGTCTCCTATGTCCCCCGTTGCTGATGGCATTTCACTGTGACTAGTGTAGAGCAGAGGGACACCTCTATAACTAAAAGATCTCTAATGGTGGATTTGGTTCACTGTGGCAGGTGGTTGGAAAGAAACATTGAGGGCTGTAGATATCCCTAAAGTAACACATGGGCAGTTGCCAATTCTCTATATCTTTGGAGCCAGGCTTTGACCTAAGAAGATAAGCAGTCCTTGGTACGGTTTCTCAGCGCCAGAGGGCTTCCTTATATTCTTCTGCTCTAAGAATTTGTTGGTTACATACTCACTGCTCAACAGCTCAGATACTTAGATGCCCTGTTTCTGTGGAAAGACCTCAAATACTAAGTCTCAGGATGAGGCTAAATCACAAGGTCCTCCCAGTCCAAACCAGATCGTGTTTTAAGTTTCAGTGGACCTTTTACTTTTTATTCATGGATGGTACTTATCTCAGTTTGTAATTGTGTGTGTGTGTAAATACCTCTCTACTCTTAAGTTATTTTAAAGACAAGAACTGTTGCTTTCTCTTCAACCTTTTATCCATACTGCCTGCACTGGGCTTGGTCTATAATAAGGAAAGAATGAACAGGACAGACACCCATCCAGAAAAGTGAACTTCTCTGTCAACAGTGGTTTGCACAGCACAGTCTGAGAATAGATAACTGACTTTTTTTTTTTCATTTTTTTAAGTTGAGGTATGGTTGATGTACAATATTATGTAAGTTTCAGGTGTACAACATAGTGATTCACAAATTTTAAAGATTATGCTCCATTTATAGTTATTATAAAATATTGGCTATATTCCCTGTGTTGTACAATATACTTGTAGCCTATTTTATACCTAAGAGTTTGTACCTCTTAATCCCCTACTTCATATCTTGCCCTGCCCCCTTCCCTCTCCCCACTGGTAACCACTAGTTTGTTCTCTATATCTGTGAGTCTGTTTCTTTTTTCTTTTTCTTTCTTTTTAATTTTGGATAACAGACTTTTAATTTGGTCAAGGAAAAAGGGCAGAAGAAAGTCATCATTTACCAAAGTCCCTTCCAGCAGATGGTGTTTGCAAAACCAAAAAGGTCTTTTCAAGATAGAATGTGCTTTGATGGAACAGATCTATATCTTGGTTGTAGTAGTGTTTATAAGAATCTATACATGTGATAAAATTTTATAGAACTGTATGCAAAAAAAGGGGACAGGAACTGTACATGTAAAAACTAATGAAATCTGAACAAGGTCTGTAGTTAACAGTATTGTACCAATGTCAAGGTCTTGCTTTTGATACTTATATTGTGGTTATGTAAGATAAGAGGGGAATACACAGGAGCTTTCCACTGTTTTTGCAACTTCTGTGTGAGTCTAAAATTATTTTAGGAATTCCCTGGTGGTCCAGTGGTTAGGACTCCGCACTTTCACTGTCGAGGGCGCGGGTTCAATCGCTAGTTGGGGAACTAACCGTAGATGTGTGGCACGTACAAAAAAATTTTTTTTTTCAGAATCAAAGGTTAAAAGAAAAATACAATGAGATACCACTACATACCTATAGCTAAAAAAAAAAAAAAAAAAGGCAAATGAAACAAAAACAGATATTACCAAGTCCTGGCAAAGATACAGAACAACTTGAACTGTCTTGCATTGCTGGTGGGAATATAAAATGGTATAGCCACTTTGGAAAATATGTAGTTTTTTACAAAGTTAAACATATACTTACCATACGAGACAGCAGTTTCATTCCTAGGTATTTACCTAGGAGAAATGACCTCTGTTCACACAAAAACCTGTAGGCTAATATTTGCAACAGCTTTATTTTTTAAATTTTTATTTATTTATTTATTTTGGCTGTGCCTCACTGCTTGCGAGATCTTAATTCCCCGACCAGGGATTGAACCCGGGCCCTCGGCAGTGAAAGTGCAGAGTCCTAACCACTGGACCGCCAGGGAATACCCAGCAACAGCTTTATTTCTAACTGCCCATAACTGGAAAAAACTCACATGTCCTTCAACAAGTGAGTGGATAAACAAACTGGATATCAATGGACTATTACTCAGTACTAACAAAGAACAAACACAACTATCTGGTTGAATCTCAAATGCATTATGTTATGTGAAAGAAGCCAAACTCAAAAAGGTACATTCTGTATGACTCAAAAGGGTACTTACTGTATGATTCCATTCGTATGACATTCTGGAAAAGGCAAAAGTATAGGGTTAGAAAACAGATCAATGGTTGCCTGGGGCTGGGAATGGGGGAGAAGATTGACTTACAAAGGGCATAGGGAACTTTTTGGAATGTATGAAATAGTCTGTTTCTCAATTGTGGTGATGATTACATGACTATATGTTTGGGTAAAAACTCATAGAACTGTTACCTAAAAACGATAAGTTATTGCATGTAAATTATACCCCAGTAAATCTGACTTTTAAGATGAAAACACAACCACCAACAAAAATGAATAATTAATGATGTTCTTTGGCTTAAATACCCATGAAGAATTCAGTGTCTGTCACTTGTCCATGATTGGATAAGGATTTGTGAAGTCATTGGTTATCTAAGATGTCTCGTTCAAGCACAGGAGTGTAGCCTCTTCAGTACTTTGGCCTCTAATTGAGCAATGGAAATAACTATCACCATAGAGATGGATGCTCTAATATTTTTAAACAGAATGCTGCTGGGAGATTAAAACAACAGCTTCTGGTTCTTGCTTTAGTGGATGCAGTCTTTAGTATGTGAATATTTCATCAAATGTCACTCCGTCTCCTTTCCTGGCTTCTTTGCCATTAAAACAGTCATTAATGGAGTAGACTTCTGTTTTGAATTGTTTTAAATCTCAACCATAACAGCTGTGCTGTGATTTTTTTTTTTTTTTTTTTTTTTTCCTAGAATGGATGAGAAAATGTCCTATTGGGGAAACCCAGTGTTTTGATTTGATGGGAGGAAGGAAGGCTAACTTCAGCACTACAGCCAGTATAATTTAAATATAACTCAGAAATGTCTACAGCAGGAACTAGAAGATTCAGACTGTAAATTCAATGCCCTGGAGCTCTGAAGCAGTGTCTCTTGATAACCACCATCCTTTGTAAATCGAAGGCAAAATTTGATTTTTAAAAAAATTTATTTATTTTATTTATTTATTTTTGGCCGCACTGGGTCTTCGTTGCTGCGTGTGGGCTTTCTCTAGTTGTGGCGAGCGGGGGCTACTCTTTGCTGTGGTGCGCGGGCTTCTCACTGCGGTGGCTTCTCTTGCTACGGAGCACAGGCTCTAGGCGCACGGGCTTAGTTGCTCCTCGGCATGTGGGATCTTCCCAGGCCAGGGCTGGAACCCGTGTCCCCTGCATTGGCAGGCGGATTCTTAACCACCGCACCACCAGGGAAGTCTCCTCAAAATCTGATTTTGAAGGAGGATTTAACTATGAACTGTTAACTGTGATTTGTGAGGTTGAAGGATATAACTTCTACCTTTACAGAACAGATAGCTGGATAATGCATGTGAGGTTACAACAGTCTTTTCCCAGCAGAAGACTCCTTGTTAATTTAAAACCAGAGTTTACTAGATTGGCTTGGATTTAATGCGATCCAGTAGTCTTTTCAGCTGAGCAAACACTTAATCATTAACCACATGTTATGCCTGTTATGAGGGGTTGGGTTTGCACAGGCAAATAAGCCTCAAGCCCTGTTTTTAAGGAGTTCACCATCCAGCAGGGTTGACAGAGCTCTGAGCAGCCCCCTTAAGGTCAGCTGCAGGGGAGACCCCTAAGGAGGAGGCCCTGACCTGGGATGGATCACTTGAGTTGGGCCTTGGTGTGTAAGTAGACTTTTGTTTGGTCCTGAAAGAGAGCGCCCAATTTTTCAGGCAGGAGGAGACAAGTGCTATATGAAAGCTTTTGTGATCAGGGAATCATGACATTGAAATGGGGCAAAGGATTTCTTCCCTTCCTCCCCAACTAAATAAGTGTTAAAGTAAAAGCAATATATATATATATATATAATGTATACAGTAAATATTCAGAATATCAGGAAAGATATAAAATTATAAGTAATTTACCCCTTTTCCTCCTCTACTAGTTTCTATTGCTGGTATAATTAATTACCACAACGTCAGTGTTATGAAACGACACAAACTTATTATCTTAATGCTTCTGCAAGTCAGAAGCCCAGCATGGGTCTCACTGCGTTAAAATCAACATGTCCGAGGCTTTTGCCCTTTTCTGGCTTCAAGAGGCTGCCAGTATTCTTTGGCCCATGGACTCTTCCTCCATCTTCTCTCTGACCATTTTTTGTAGTCAAATCCAGGAAAGGGTCTCTGATTTTAAGGACCCATGTGATTAGATTGGGGCCACCTGAATAATCCAGACTACTCTTCCCATGTCAATATCCTTAATTTATTACATCTGCAAAGCCCCTTTTGCTGTGTAAGGTAACATAGTCACAGGTTCTGGGGGGTTAGGATGTGGACGGGGGGCCATTATTTTGCCTACCGCATCCTCCCACCCTTATTCCTTTTTTCCTTCCCACTGGTAAATTATTTGGATACCAAAGCTAGCATATATGTAATATATATTTATTTAAGTTTTTAATCCCATGTTTGATCATACTATGTAAAGTTATACCGTAAAGCACTTGCCTTTTATTAACATTCACTGAACTACCTGTTTTATTGTAAGTACTGTAATTGGATTCTAGTTAGTAGCTGTTACTTTTTTTTGAAGGTCGCAAATAATGATGGAGTGACCATCATTGGACATACATCTTGACATTCTTTTCCACACATGCCCTTAAGGAAAATACACTGAATTGCTGGAATTAAGAGTAGATGTGGGTTGTTAGTTTTGAAAGAAGATTTTGAGAAGTTAATAAAAGGGAACAGAAAAGGAATGCATAATACTGAAGAAAGCAAGCTCTTTAAAAGCCTTAAAGAAGGAAGCGAGCATTCGTTTATGGTTTATTATGTGCCAATCACTGTGCCAGAGAGTGACTTCCTTTTGCTCACGCGATATTCCACCGTGACACCGAGAGAGCGGTTGTTAACTCCGATCTGCCGCTGAGGGGACTGAGCGGTAGAAGCTCGTGTAACTTGCCCCAGGTTGCAGCTCTAGGGTCCACATCACCCTTCCTCCCGCAGGGACAGTGGGGACCTCGTAAAGTTATATATCCCCTACATCTCAGTCCTCAGGTGTGGGCAGCATACCCAAATGGTGACCCTTTTGATACCCTTAGATTGTTTAGCTCTTTGAATATTTGAGGTGCCCTCATGGGCATTATTGTCACTTAACAAAAGATCTCACAGAACGAGTGGCTTTTACCGAGTTTTCAGTGGAGCATTGCTACCGCACAGCACCCTGGGGGGACTCACGCGTTGTGGCCGGTGGCTCTGGCTGGGCGGCTGGGTCTGCAGGGGGTGGGTGAGTCCACCTTCAGCCAGCCCTCCGCGAGTCGTCCCTGATGGGCTCTGTCTTGGGGGATGACGTGGGCCTCGTCCGTCCCCGGCTGAGCTGGGGCTCTCGGTAAGCAGGGGAGCTGCTGGTCTGGAGGCCTTGTCACAACAGAAGTTCTCCTGGCAGTGGTCGCTCCGGGATGCTCGCGGGTTGGTGTTTGAAGCTGCTGAGGACGGCATGAGGCCATTCAGGGGTGCTTCTCCAGAAGAGCTTCCAAACACCAAGCGCATATAATTGCTGCCTTGGTCTGGCCTGGCAGGCCCAGTGGTGGCTGGTAGGTGGTGGGATACCAGGCTGTTGGCTGTCAGCAGCCTCATTTTGGAAGAGGGCAAGGGGGTTGTGGAGTCCAGGGTAAACCTGACCTGGATGCAGTGATGGTTTTGCCACCGGGATCATAAAAATCAGGGTGCTGTTCGGGGTGCACGGGTGACTTTCACGGCTCAGGCCTTATTCCACTTGCTCTTGTACAGAAAGAAGAGTGATCGTGTGTGCAAAATTGTGTTTATTGCTTCTCCAGAGTGAGTGGTGGTTGATTAAAGGGTGTCAGAACCGCCTGCTTTTTAGCCTGTTTAGCTCGGCTCTAGCTGGCCTGGGCCCAGGGCCTCTGTGTTCCTGGGCTTCTGTCGCTTAGAAGAGCTGCATGGCAGCACAGAGACAAGGGGCTGTTTGTGTGAATTCAGACCAATGGCAGCTGCAAGAAAGGAGAGTGATAAAGTCCTTCTGTTTTCCTTTCACTCAACTCTGAGGGCTACTTTAGGATTTTTATAGCATTACAGCGTTCCTTAGGAAAACTTGACTTGGAGCATTTATTCTAAGGATTTTAGGGATCTTTTGTGAGGGGAGGTGCTGTCTGTCAGAAGGACCATCTGACAGGGATGGAACTGTTGGCTAGACCTAGCTACCATTGGGCTGTGTGATCTTGTGCCAGTCACTCCCCTTCTCTGGTCCTGTGAGCCAGGGAGCCGGGACTAGAGCATCCAAGTGATTCACACTCAGTACCAGCACTTTGGGTACTGGTACACTGGTACTAGGACCCTGGGTCCCAAATGACATACTTTGCTGAGGATTTGGAGCCCAACAGAGCTGCTTCTGATTCCTGGGTCACAGCACTTATTAGTTATTAGCTCTGTGAGCCCAAGCAAGTGACTTCACCTCCTCGGCCTCCTTGATCAGATGGGGATAAAGTCACTTGGATCACGGGGTGGTCGCCAAGATTCAGTTCATTTAAATGAGGTGGTGCGCGAGGAGAGCACTTTGCCAAGGGGCTGGCTCCTGGTTAGGGTGCAGCTAAGTGCGGCCGCCGTTAACTGTAAGCTGCGTGGTATGAGGGCCTTGCAACGCCCCTTTACTTCTTGTCATAGAGCGAGTGCCTCCCATTAGCCTTAATTACAGTGGAAAAGATTCTGATAACTGTGGACCAGTGGAAAGTCCTTTCTCCCAGGGTTCTCTATTCTTTCCTGTTACTTTAATTTGCTCCTTGAGGAGTTAGTGCCCGACTTGTGAGGTCTGAGGAGTGGGTGGGCTCTGCTTACTGGGCTTCCCTTTAGGAAGATGATTCTATAACATGAAACAAAGCTAAAAACAAACATGGTCCAAGGGACTTCCCTGGTGGTCCAGTGGTTAAGACTCTGTGCTTCCATTGCGGCGGGTGAGGGTTCGATCCCTGGTCGGGGAACTAAGATCCTGCGCGCTGAGTGGCGAGGCCAAAAAAATAAAAGTGGTCCAAATGGCTCAACTTGGGGCTTCTCAGTTTGGAACTTTGTTATTTCAACATGGCTTTTTCTTGGTTCCTAACTTTTGCTATTAGAAGACAAATTTGTGAGGCGTAGACGATGCAGAGGAAAAATGCAGCTCTTTGTTTTCCTTGAGAGAGAATGCAGGGATGTGTAAGGAGGAAGGCTTAACCTCTTCCCAAATATGTATTGAACTCTGCTATTTTTAAGACAGTTGGAGATGCAAAAAGGAATTCAACTGATGTAGTCCTTGTCGCCATAGAGATTGGTTTATTGGAGCAGGGCAGCCACTAAATTATAGAAATAATGATTTAATTATAGTTGTGATGGTGCTAGGAGAAATACAGTGTATAAGAAGTGTGCAGTGTCGGATCGCATGTGATAGGGAGATCAGAACATCACCCTGGGGCAGTGGCTTCTAGCTTGAGATCTGAAGGATGGGAGGGGAGTGTGCCAGGGGAGATGAGGAGTGCATCTCTCCAGACAGAAGGAACACATGGGCAAAGGCAGAAAGGAGCTAGGCTCCTTAGAACGACTGCAGGAAGGCCAAGGTAGCTCAGAGGCCAGCAAGCTCTGGGGACAGAGGGATGTGGATCATTCAGAGAGGTTGGCAGGGGCTGGACTGTGCTGGCAGGGCCTGGACATCCAGGATCCAGACTTTTTCTTTAATTTAGTATTTATTTTATATTGGAATATAGTTGATTTCCAATGTTGTGTTAGTTTCAGGTGCACAGCAAAGTGATTCAGCTATACATATATACATATCCATTCTCCCTCAGATTCCCTTTCCATATAGGTCGTTACAGAATATTAAGTAGAGTTCCCTGTGCTATATAGTAGGTCTCCGTTGATTATCTATTTTTCATATATATAGTAGTGTGTATATGTTAACAGGATCCAGATTTTATTCCAAAGAGCAGGGGGAAGGATTGAGCTAGAAAAGGGCCTTGATGCAATTTCATATGTGTTTTTAAGAGATCACTCTGGTTTCTTAGTGGAGCTTAGATTTGGGGGCTAGGAGCATGAAAAATATGGGGAGACCAGTTTGGAGGCTTCTGCAGCCATCCAGGTTTATTATGATGGCCTGTTTCTCAAGCGTGGAATGGAGATGAATATTTAGGAGGCACAGTGCGCAGGCCCACCAGATTGACAGGGTGGGAGATGTGAGGGAGGGGAAGGAGCCCAGCTCAGTTCCAGTCCTGAGCAACTGGGAGAAGTGTGGTACCATCTGAGCAGAGAGGAAATTTGGGGGGATTGTGGTTTGGGCGGGGATAGAGGTCAGCTGGACACACTCCTTCTTCTGGGAGGCGCTCCCCCCAGATGTTGTGTTGCTTGCCCCCCATCTCCCTCAGGCCTCTGCTCAGATGGCCCCTTTTTAGGGAAACCTTTGGGGACCACGCAGTGGTCCTCCCTGCTGCACCTTTCACCGTCTGACAAATTGTTTATTTTCTTATTTCTTTAGAGTGTATATCCTCTTAGGAGGATGTGCGCTCCTTAAAGGCAGGAATTTTTGTTTGTTTTATTCTCTGCTGTGTATCTATAGCACCTAGAACAATGCCTGGCATATAGAAAGCCCTCAATAAATACTCGTTGAATGAATCATGAGTTTGATTTTCATTCTGGTTTTAATATCCTTTTCAAACTTGAGTGACTTTTAATTAACCTGAGGCTAGAAAGAGGCATAGTGACACTGTTCATTTGACATCAAGTCTTTTTTTTTGTTTAGGCAGGATGAGTAGAAAAGTTTGATTTTCTTCTTTTTTTTTCTTTTTAAATTCAGTGTTAGAAATGATAGAAGAGGGCAGTTATGAAAATACTTGAATATCACATCTGTTTAAATTCTTTACAGATCAGTATAAACATGTTGCCCTCCATCTGATGTATTGTTCAGATTTGGGGCTAAATTATAGCACGTGTAATTCCTCTGAGCTAATTATTTTTCTGGGAGTGGTCATTGACTTTTTGATCGCATCTTTTTTACTTGCTAGGGAAAGGTATGGAGGTTAGGATCCAAACTTCCTTAAAGGAGAAATCTGAGGGCAGCACAGGATAAAAACCTTTTGTTAGAGATATTGCTGGATCCCGGAGTCTCTACACAGCCAGTAATTTGAAAGTACTTGTAGTTCATAAATGGTTTCCTAAAATCTGTTTTACTTTGGGTTCTAAATCCATTGCTATCACTTGTAAACAGGATCTATACTTGTGAAAGAGAAGGCTGTATATGTAAATAAATGGTTACAGGTACAGCTGTTGAAGTCACACCTCTGTTTGAATCCCACCCCCTCCCCATCACTTACTAGCTTGTGACTTTGTACAAGTTACTTAACCTCTTCCTTTAAAATGGGTATTACCAAAATTATTTTATTATTTGAGGGGTTAGGGGAAGACAGATATTCATTATTGTTACCATTTATAAGCTTAACATAATGGATGGTATTACTAAATGGGATTTAAATGTAGAAGTATCTTAAAGAGAACTGTGTTATAGGGTATAATTGGCTCACTCCAGTGTTCCCCAAACTCGCCTGAACATAAGAATCTCCTCGAAGTGCTTGTTAACAATATAGATTCTCAGGCAGCACCCAGATTTACTGACTTAAGTCTCCAGAGGAGGGGCCTGGGAATCTTGCTAAGTAGGCAAGGTGATGACACATCCTGGACTTTGTGAGACTGTCCTTGCTTCCAAATATTCTGCTTGGTAGGTTCTAGATGTGTGTTTATACTCGTCAGATTATATCCCAGTTTTTAGACAGGTAATATGTCACCGTTTATATAGGCCACCTTATTCAGAATCTTCTCTCGAATCAAAGCAGACATAACATGCTTCTGGGTTCCCAGGAACATGAGAGGATTTATAGCTACAGCACAACAGTGTTGGTGTAAGTTACTCAGCTTTCTTGGCTTTCTTTCTCTTTACAAAACCTATCTGATTTTAGTAATCTGCTCTGTGAAATATACTCAGGGACACGGTCAAATATCTTGACGGCCTTCTGTCTTCCTGAGTCTTTAAGGCGTCAGTTACTCCAGGCTGTCAGAGTGGCAGTGACTGTGGACGCAGTGTCTCTGCAGGGGGGCGACCCCCAAGCTTTGTTCATTGAAGGCCAAGCCTGCAGAGCTGCTCTTTCCTCCTCTGAGAGCTGGGAACCAGGAAGGAACGTTTCACTTCACTGCACTTAGGACAGCGTGTTCTTAATCAACTGTTCTGGAAAAACAGCATTTTGTTGTTTTCACACAAGCCTGCAAGTTCATTTCCCTTCTCTGGCCCAGGCAGTAACTAATCATTTCCCTATCAGTGACAAAGGAAGATGAACATCTAAAACTTTCTATTCTGAAGGCTGAGCTTTCTGCAGACATCACAAGTGGAGTTCACACCTCTTTGAGGAATACAGGATTCTCATTGTCGATTCTCATTGTCTCTAAGGCGGTACCTCCCCATGCCAGGTGGGGCTGGGGTAGCTGTTTTTTCACATAAGTCTATGAAGATTTAAAGAATTTTCTCCAACAGCCATTTTTCATATGGTTTCATACTGATAGTTTATTTCAGGTTGGGCTTAATGGTATCTTTCTCTTTATATTATCGTGGGAGAAATTGATTTATGGTGCGAATCTTAACTTGGGTGATAAGTTCATTTTCTGACCTGCGACAAATCAATCTACTTTTTGGAGCTCTTGTTAAAGTGGAAAAGTTGATGTACGTTTGTAAATTTGCACATTTTTACTTTCTTAGAAAAAGCCTGTGAGGTCTTGAGGGCATCTACCTAAATACATTTAAAGGTGAGGATCTGGATATTGAAATGGAAGGCATTTCTTCCTTTCTTTTCTGCCCCAGTATTCTCACATGACAAAACTTTGTATCTGCACAGTATTAAGTAACAGAATCCTGAAGTTTTAGTGAATTTAAGAACAACTCATTCGGAAACTGTTGTGAAATGTGGGCAGATATTTGTCATTCTGTGGGCGGACCTAAAGGACTGAACCTTCCCGGTATTAAAGGCAGGAGGCGGGTCTGCATGCAGGTGAGTTTGCCGCCTTCTTCTGTCACGTGGGCAGATAGCAGGAAGCAGGAGGAAGCAGGCCCTCAGTGAGGACTCCCCTTGACTCCCTCAGGAGCTCAGCTATGGGATGAGTCTGGGCCTGCAGCTTTCTTTCCCAACTGCTCTTGCTGTCCTGGCTTTTTTTTTTCTTTTGTCATCTGAAAATCATCTTTGTGTGGGGAGAGGCTGGAGGTGGAAATTTAAGAGTCTTCTTTTTACAAGGAGTAGAGACGATTACCCAGGTAAGTGGTGTTCTGATCAGTCATAGCCACAGATTGATACCTTGGCAGGTGAGCGGCCGCTTGGGGAGGAGGGAGTCTGTGGGAGAACAGCCCGGCACCCGGGCACTCGGGTCCTGTTGACAGGGAGGAGGCAAGGCCCACCCCAGGCATTTCTAAAGTGCAAATACAGCACGTAGGAAAGACACCATCTTGGTCCACAAAGCAAGACCTCTGGTTAAACAAACTAAAAGCCATCCAACCAACCCACTCCTCCTTTCCTCCAGCAAATATACGTATACATACATACAGCAAAAATGGACAGTGATGCAAGAGGTGCAATTTTAACTTTGTTAAATACCCATACTTAAAATTGCAATTGTTTATGTAACTATGTCTAATTATCTAAAAAATAGTCCCAAGGTTTTTTTGCTAGGGTTTTAATGATACCATGTATTTTAACATCTTACCACATTGTCTAACCTGGGAACATAGGAACCCGAGGTTCCTATTCCACCCTTTTTTTTTTTGAAACTCCTGCAGCACGGAATAGACGACAGAGCACCTTGTAAGGACTTAGAGACGACTTGTTGAATTGGATTGAAGCATGACTCAGTCCATTTATGTAGGTGGAATTCTGCCTCGCTTGCTTGTGGGTGTGCACATATTCATGATGTTTATTTACAAGCTGTCTTAGCTAAAGAAATGCCTGCTAATTTTTCTTAGTCTGTGTGTGCATCATATGGAATTATCTCTGCAAATTAATTTCTTTAATTAACCCAGAGAAGAGGGAAAAATCAAACATGTTTCATTAAGTACTCTACCTAGAGTAAGTTAAAAATGTGACAAAGTACCTTTGTATATAATACAAAATTGTGTATAAAATGATGTCTAAAACAGATAATTGTAAATAGTTGAATTCTCAGATCATTTCATTTTGGTCAGAATGGTAGTTTGTGGACAGGTTTCCCTCCTCGTCTCTGGTCCTCAGTATTGAAGGGAAGGTCCCAGGGATGTGCTGTGAATGGACAGGGAGAGGAGTTCCTCCACGTGAGGTGAGAGGCACGGGAACGGGAATCAGGGCACATCTGAGGAAGCATAGGTGTTATCGCCAGCACATAAATCACGAGAGGATGACAAGAGATGAATGTGGAGAGGCTGGGGTACTCCCTGAGGATCCTGGATGTCCAGAGAGCATGTTACTCTTTGCATTTTAAGCAGGAAGGGACAAGATTCAATTTCTGCTTTAGAGGGTCTCTGCACCCTTTTGGATTGTGGGCTGAAGGCTACGACAGCCGTAGCAGCTCCAATTGCTCCTCCCCCAGCCCTCCCTGCCTGTCTCTGCTTTATTTCCTTGGAAGCACTTGTCACCAGAGTACACAGCGTATGCTTTATTTACTTGCCCTTTGTCTGCCTTTCCTAACTAGAATGTAAACTTCCCGAGGGCAGGGATATAACTTTTCCCGCTGCAGTATCTCCAGTGCCACCACCATGCCTGGCAAGTAACAGGTGCTCAGCAAATAATTTATTAACCAATCAAATGCACGAGTCAGTTTCTGAAATGAAAGTGTGTCATTGTTCTCCTCACAGATTTTACAATTGATTACAAAAGGAAAAAATAGTAACAAATCAGTGGGGAAACTGGACAACACCGTAAACAAGGGGTCAAAATTAACATCACCAATGAGGGCTGGTGAGTGTCACATGCCTCTGGATGTCATATCCCGGCCAAGAAGGCCAAATCCGAATCTAATTGTGCATAAACACCAGAGAAACCTAAATTGAAGGATATTCTCTAAAATAGTTGGCATGTATTCCTCGAAAATATCAATGTCATGAAAGACAAAGAAGCTGAAGAACTGTTTCAGTTTAAAGGAGACCCAAGTTAAATGCAGTTTGTGATCCTATGCTGGGTCCTGGGCAAAAGAAAACTTCCATGAAGGACATTAGGATACTTGATGAAAGTGAAATATGCAAAGGGGGCGGGGGGAAATAGATTGTGAGCTAGAATGCTTCAGTGTAATTGAACTCTGGATAAATTGTCATGATTCAGAAGCTATATCTCTGGGTGGCTTGAGCCATGCCTCAGGACCCAGGGAAGCAGAAGAAAGATCTGTAGGGGCAAGAACCCTGGAGTGGGATTCCGGAGACCTGGCTCTGCTACTGAAGCTGAGGGGCCGTGTTTCTTCTCAGAGGTAGGAGTTCTGAGGCTCAGAGATTCTCTGGCTGTTACATAACTTTGATTCTGAGCAGCAGACTTAGTCCCAGTGCTGTGAATTTTAGGCAGAGGTGATAGTAACACCTAATGGTCAACTATGGCTGCCTTTTGGGGTGGGATTCAAAAACCATTGAAAGAGGAAAAAATAAAGACAGTAACTGAGAGGGTAACCTATTCATTAGCACTGACATTCTTAGTCTTACTTGTCAGTTTCTTCTTGGTGGTCAAATCACAGTGAATACTCAGAGGGAAGTGGAGATAGAGAGAAGAGCTAAGTATTCAAAAGATACAGTTTGGGGAGAACGTATGATCTTTCTGTCATTTAGAGTGGTGACGCTAATTGCAGGGATTTATTTTATAGGGCAGTAGCTTTTAAGCCCAATTCCTTCTGCCTGGTTCCAGTGATCTCTGAGACCCAGTGATGATAGATACTCGTTGAACCTGAACCTTTCTAGTATTAAAGAGTTCTTTAAAAAATCAGCTGAAATCCCTCATTAAATGTTTTTTTTTTCTAACATCTTTATTGGAGTATAATTGCTTTACAATGGTGTATTAGTTTCTGCTTTATAACAAAGTGAATCAGTTATACATATACATATGTCCCCATATCTCTTCCCTCTTGCGTCTCCCTCCCTCCCACCTTCCCTATCCCACCCCTCTAGGTGGTCACAAAGCACTGAGCTGATCTCCCTGTGCTATGCGGCTGCTTCCCACTAGCTATCTATTTTACATTTGGTAGTGTATATATGTCCATATATACACTACCACTCTCTCACTTTGTCCCAGCTTACCCTTCCCCCTCCCTGTATCCTCAAGTCTGTTCTCTAGTAGGTCTCCATCTTTATTCCCGTCTTGTCCCTAGGTTCTTCTGACCATTTTTTTCTTCTTCTTCTTTTTTTTTTTTAGATTCCATATATGTGTTAGCATACGGTATTTGTTTTTCTCTTTCTGACTTACTTCACTCTGTATGACAGTCTCTAGGTCCATCCACCTCACTACAAATAACTCAGTTTTGTTCCTTTTTATGGCTGAGTAATATTCCATTGTATATATGTTCCACATCTTCTTTATCCATTCACCTGTTGATGGACACTTAGGTTGCTTCCATGTCCTGGCTATTGTAAATAGAGCTGCAATGAACATTTTGGTACATCACTCCTTTTGAATTATAGTTTTCTCAGGGTATATGCCCAGTAGTGGGATTGCTGGGTTGTATGGTAGTTCTATTTTTAGATTTTTAAAGAACCTCCATACTGTTCTCCATAGTGACTGTATCAATTTACATTCCCACCAACAGTGCAAGAGGGTTCCCTTTTCTCCACACCCTCTCCAGCATTTATTGTTTGTAGATTTTTTTATGATGGCCATTCTGACCAGTGTGAGATGATATCTCATTGTAGTTTTGATTTGCATTTCTCTAATGATTAATGATGTTGAGCATTCTTTCATGTGTCTGTAGGCCATCTGTATATCTTCTTTGGAGAAATGTCTATTTAGGTCTTCTGCCCATTTTTGGATTGGGTTGTTTGTTTTTTTGATATTGAGCTGCATGAGTTGCTTGTATGTTCTGGAGATTAATCTTTTGTCAGTTGCTTCATTTGCAAATATTTTCTCCCATTCTGAGGGTTCTCTTTTCGTCTTGTTTATGGTTTCCTTTGCTGTGCAAAAGCTTTTAAGTTTCATTAGGTCCCATTTGTTTATTTTTGTTTGTATTTCCATTTCTCTAGGAGCTGGGTCAAAAAGGATCTTGCTGTGATTTATGTCATAAAGTGTTCTGCCTGTGTTTTCCTCTAAGAGTTTGATGGTGTCTGGCCTTACATTTAGGTCTTTAATCCATTTTGAGTTTATTTTTGTGTATGGTTTTTGGGAGTGTTCTAATTTCATTCTTTTACATGTAGCTGTCCAGTTTTCCCAGCACCACTTATTGAAGAGGCTGTCTTTTCTCCACTGTATATTCTTGCCTCCTTTATCAAAGATAAGGTGACCGTATGTGTGTGGGTTTACCTCTGGGCTTTCTATCCTGTTCCATTGATCTATATTTCTGTTTCTGTGCCAGTACCATACTGTCTTGATTACTGTAGCTTTGTAGTATAGTCTGATGTCAGGGAACCTGATTCCTCCAGCTCCGTTTTTCTTTCTCAAGATTGCTTTGGCTGGGCTTCCCTGGTGGCACAGTGGTTGAGAATCTGCCTGCCAATGCAGGGGACACGGGTTCGAGCCCTGGTCTGGGAAGATCCCACATGCCGCGGAGCAACTAGGCCCGTGAACCACAACTACTGAGCCTGCGCGTCTGGAGCTTGTGCTCCGCAACAAGAGAGGCCGCGATAGTGAGAGGCCCGCGCACCGCGATGAAGAGTGGCCCCCGCTTGCCGCAACTAGAGAAAGCCCTCGCACAGAAACGAAGACCCAACATAGCAATCAATCAATCAATCAATCAATCAATAAATCTTAAAAAAAAAAAAGATTGCTTTGGCTATTTTGTGTTTCCATACAAATTGTGAAATTTTTTGATCTAGTTCTGTGAAAAATGCCAGTGGTATTTTGATAAGGATTGCATTGAATCTGTAGATTGCTTTGGGTAGTAGAGTCATTTTCACAATGTTGATTCTTCCAACCCAAGAACATGGTGTATCTCTCCATCTGTTGGTATCATCTTTAATTTCTTTCATCAGTGTCTTATAGTTTTCTGCATACAGGTCTTTTGTCTCCTTAGGTAGGTTTATTCCTAGATATTTTATTCTTTTTGTTGCAGTGGTAAATGGGAGTGTTTCCTTAATTTCTCTTTCAGATTTTTCATCATTAGTGTATAGGAATGCAAGAGATTTCTGTGCATTAATTTTGTATCCTGCTACTTTACCAAATTCATTGATTAGCTCTAGTAGTTTTCTGGTAGCATCTTTAGGATTCTCTATGTATAGTATCATGTCATCTGCAAACAGTGACAGCTTTACTTCTTCTTTTCCGATTTGGATTCCTTTTATTTCTTTTTCTTCTCTGATTGCTGTGGCTAACACTTCCAAAACACTTCCTTGTTCCTGATCTTAGTGGAAATGCTTTCTGTTTTTCACCATTGAGGATGATGTTGGCTGTGGGTTTGTCATATATGGCCTTTATTATGTTGAGGAAAGTTCCCTCTATGCCTACTTTCTGGAGGGTTTTTATCATAAATGGATGTTGAATTTTGTTGAAAGCTTTCTCTGCATCTATTGAGATGATCATTTGATTTTTCTCCTTCAATTTGTTAATATGGTGTATCACGTTGATTGATTTGCG
This sequence comes from Balaenoptera acutorostrata, assembly GCF_949987535.1. Taxonomy (NCBI): domain Eukaryota; kingdom Metazoa; phylum Chordata; class Mammalia; order Artiodactyla; family Balaenopteridae; genus Balaenoptera; species Balaenoptera acutorostrata. The sequence continues at coordinate 39,756,114 of NC_080079.1, forward strand.
TATATTGCAGAACCCTTGCATTCCTGGGATAAACCCCACTTGATCATAATGTATGATCCTTTTAATGTGCTGTTGGATTCTGTTTGCTAGTATTTTGTTGAGGATTTTTGCATCTATGTTCATCAGTGATATTGGCCTGTAGTTTCCTTTCTTTGTGACATCTTTGTCTGGTTTTGGTATCAGAGTGATGGTGGCCTTGTAGAATGAGTTTGGGAGTGTTCCTCCCTCTGCAATATTTTGGAAGAGTTTGAGAAGGATAGGTGTTAGCTCTTCTCTAAATATTTGATAGAATTCACCTGTGAAGCCATCTGGTCCTGGGCTTTTGTTTGTTGGAAGATTTTTAATCACAGTTTCAATTTCAGTGCTTGTGATTGGTCTGCTCATATTTTCTATTTCTTCCTGGTTCAGTCTCGGAAGGTTGTGCATTTCTAAGAATTTGTCCATTTCTTCCAGGTTGTCCATTTTATTGGCATATAGTTGATTGTAGGAATCTCTCATGATCCTTTGTATTTCTGCAGTGTCAGTTGTTACTTCTCCTTTTTCATTTCTAATTCTGTTGGTTTGAGTCTTCTCCCTTTTTCTCTTGATGAGTCTGGCTAATGCTTTATCAATTTTGTTTATCTTCTCAAAGAACCAGCTTTTAGTTTTATTGATCTTTGCTATCGTTTCCTTCATTTCTTTTTCATTTATTTCTGATATGATCTTTGTGATTTCTTTCCTTCTGCTAACTTTGGGGGTTTTTTTTGTTCTTCTTTCTCTAATTGCTTTAGGTGTAAGGTTAGGTTGTTTATTTGAGATGTTTCTTGTTTCTTAAGGTAGGATTGTATTGCTATAAACTTCCCTCTTAAAACTGCTGTTGCTGCATCCCATAGCTTTTGGGTTGTTGTGTTTTCATTGTCATTTGTTTTTAGGTATTTTTTGATTTCTTCAGTGATCTCTTGGTTATTAAGTAGTGTGTTGTTTAGCCTCCATGTGTTTGTATTTCTTACAGATTTTTTCCTGTAATTGATATCTAGTCTCATAGCATTGTGGTCGGAAAAGATACCTGATACGATTTCAATTTTCTTAAATTTACCAAGGCTTGATTTGTGACCCAAGATATGATCTATCCTGGAGAGTGTTCCATGAGCACTTGAGAAGAATGCGTATTCTGTTGTTTTTGGATGGAATGTCCTATAAATATCAATTAAGTTCATCTTGTTTAATGTATCATTTAAAGCTTGTGTTTCCTTATTTATTTTCATTTTAGATGATCTGTCCATTGGTGAAAGTGGGGTGTTAAAGTCCCGTACTATGATTGTGTTACTGTTGATTTCCCCTTTTATGGCTGTTAGTATTTTCCTTATGTATTAAGGTGCTCTTATGTTGGGTGCATAAATATTTACAATTGTTGTATCTTCTTCTTGGATTGATCCCTTGATCATTATGTAGTGTCCTTCTTTGTCTCTTGTAATAGTCTTTGTTTTAAAGTCCATTTTGTCTGATATGAAAATTCCTACTCCAGCTTTCTTTTGATTTCCATTTGCATGGAATATCTGTTTCCATCCCCTCACTTTCAGTCTGTATGTGTCCCTAGGTCTGAAGTAGGTCTCTTGTAGACAGCATATATACGGGTCTTGTTTTTATATCCATTCAGCCAGTCTATGTCTTTTGGTTGGAGCATTTAATCCATTTACATTTAAGGTAATTATTGATATGTATTGTCCTATTACCATTTTCTTAATTGTTTTGGGTTTATTATTGTAGGTCTTTTCCTTCCTTTGTGTTTCCTGCCTAGAGAAGTTCCCTTAGCACTTGTTGTAAAGCTGGTTTGGTGGTGCTGAGTTCTGTTAGCTTTTGCTTGTCTGTAAAGGTTTTAATTTGTCCGTCAAATCTGAATGAGATCCTTGCTGGGTAGAGTAATCTTGGTTGTAGGTTTTTCTCCTTCATCCCTTTAAATATGTCCTGCCACTCCCTTCTGGCTTGCAGAGTTTCTGCTGAAAGATCAGCTGTTAACCTTATGGGGATTCCCTTATGTGTTATTTGTTGTTTTTCCCTTGCTGCTTTTAATATTTGTTCTTTGTATTTCGTTTTTGATAGTTTGATTAATATGTGTCTTGGTGTGTTTCTCCTTGGATTTATCCTGTATGGGACTCTCTGTGCTTCCTGGACTTGATTAACTATTTTCTTTCCCATATTAGGGAAGTTTTCAACTATAATCTGTTCAAATATTTTCTCAGTCCCTTTCTTTTTCTCTTCTTCTTCTGGGACCCCTATAATTCAAATGTTGGTGCGTTTAATGTTGTCCCAGAGATCTCTGAGACTGTCCTCAGTTCTTTTCATTCTTTCTTCTTTATTCTGCTCTGCAGTAGTTATTTCCACTATTTTATCTTCCAAGTCACTTATCCGTTCTTCTGCCTCAGTTATTCTGCTATTGATCCCTTCTAGAGTATTTTTAATTTCATTTATTGTGTTGTTCATCGTTGTTTGTTTACTCTTTAGTTCTTCTAGGTCCTTGTTAAATGTTTCTTGCATTTTGTTTATTCTATTTCCAAGATTTTGGATCATCTTTATTATCATTATTCTGAATTCTTTTTCAGGTAGACTGCCTATTTCCTCTTCATTTGTTAGGTCTGGTGTGTTTTTACCTTTCTCCTTCATCTGCTGTGTGTTTTTCTCTCTTCTCATTTTGCTTATCTTACTGTGTTTGGGGTCTCCTTTTTGCAGCCTGCAGGTTCGTAGTTCCCATTGTTTTTGGTATCTGTCCCCAGTGGCTAATGTTGGTTCAGTGGGTTGTGTAGGCTTCCTGGTGGAGGGGACTAGTGCCTGTGTTCTGGTGGATGAGGCTGGGTCTTGTCTTTCTGGTGGGCAGGTCCACCTTTGGTGGTGTATTTTGGGCCTTATTATGTGGCCTTATTATGATTTTAGGCAGCCTCTTTGCTAATGGATGGGGTTGTGTTCCTGTCTTGCTAGTTGTTTGGCATGGGGTGTCCAGCACTGTAGCTTGCTGGTCGTTGAGTGGAGCTGGGTCTTGGTGTTGAGATGGAGATTTCTGGGAGATTTTCGCCATTTGATATTACGTGGAGCTGGGAGGTCTCTTGTGGACCAGTGTCCTGAACTTGGCTCTCCCACCTCAGTGGCACAACCCTGACGCCTGGCTGGAGCACCAAGAGCCTGACTTTCAACAGTATCCACCACAGTTGACCACTCCCTGCTTCTAGCGGCACTCTTCCCTCCTAGGGCATCGCGCAGTCTCCTTGCTGCCTCATTAAATCTTAATCCACCAAAGAAAGAGTTAAAAATTACATGCCCATTTGCATTAATTATTGAAATTAAAAAGTAATTTTAAAGCGGTTTAAAGTAACAATGGTTGAAACAGAATTTGCTGGTTAAATCTGAACAAACTGAAATAAATGCCATTATCAGGGCATCCCAATGTTTTTAACCACTGCTTTGCATGGGTGGCACAAAGAGGTTAGTATGAGCTTATATTAGCCAAGATGGAGAGATGAAGACCATCTAGAAACCTGAAGCCAGTAACGCACTGAAGGTTTTGGAGTGTTATTTTACCTGCATATTTCTCAATGGAGTATATAAATAAAGTAATGTGTTCAAATTTTAAGGAGTAATTTAAAATGCATTATAATATTAATGGAACCCAAATCAGAATCCTTTATATAGATTAAAAGTGTTATAAATGTAAAGTGCTTATGTGCCCTGAGTGGTCTTCAAGTGTTTTGATGACGAATTTGCACACTTTTAACTGTTATTTTAAAATCCATTTCCATTTATTTGGTTTGCTTAAGTTTGAAGTATGCATACATCTTTTCCAACTGCTTTAGGTTCCCAAGGGTTTTGTATTTTAATGTAATTTATCGGTAAGTCGGTAGAAACATAGCTAACTAATAGTGGTTATTTGGTGGGAATTTGGGTTGTATGATTTCTAAGTCTGTCTCTCAGTTTATGTGAATTTAAACAAGAAGCCAGATAAAGATGTAAAGTGAAAAATACCTAGAGAGGCTTCAACAGATAAAGTTTTTTTTTTTTTAATATAGTATGTGAATTTAATCTAAGCCATACTTTAAAAGATAGCCATTTGGCATTAATTCTTTAATTAATTGAGAGAACAGAGAAAAACAACCTTGTCTCACAGTGTACTTCTGCTTTTTTTCTATAACTAGATGAAGTATAATTTAACCTACGTGACAAGTTATTGTTACCGCTTTTTGAATTTTGAAAAAAGGTACAATTTTGGACTAATGCTACTACTGCTTAGTTTCTGATATCCTGCCTACTGTGGAGAAGAATATTTATGTATAAGAAAATGCTATCTTGGCTACAGTGACACCTTTGAGATTTGAGGAGTATATGTATAAATTGTATAGAACAACATCTGAATAAATGAGGAAAGGCTATGCATATGTAAAAAGCAAAATAAAAGATCTTTTTTGTGACTTACCTTTTAGTATTGCTAAGTATTAGTATTACTACTAGTATTAGTAGTATTCTAGTATAACAAAACCTTCCTTCTCCTTATAATCATGTGCCATTCTTTTAGTGCTTTTTAGGCGCTAGGCACATGCTAAGTACTTTATACAATTTTGCGATTCAGTTCTCCCACAACTTTAAGAAATGAGTATTCACAATTTCATTTCACAAATGAGGAAACTGAGGTTTAGAGAAGGTACTTTCCGTTCCTCAGCAGTGGCAATTTCAGATTTTAATACAAGGTGGTTTTGTGTCCAAAGCCTTTTTATCTTAGCTGCTTTCTTACAGTTACCTCTCAGAGGATGACTATTCAACAGACTCAGGAGAATCAGATTTGCTAACATTCTTAGCCAACTGCATAGGTGGGACAAAAATTTAATTCAATTAACCAGTTTTAAAGTTAAATAAAGGATTGCTATTAGGATGGCTACTAAAAAAAAAAAAAAACCCACCCAGAAATTAATAAGTGTTGACAAGGTTGTGGAGAAATTGGAACCCTTGTGCATTGCTAGGGATGTAAAATGGTGCAGCTGCTTTGGAAAACAGTATGGTAGTTCCTTTAAAAAATATAAAATAGAGCTACCATATAATCTAGAAATCTCAGCTCTGGATATATACCCCAAAGAATTGAAAGCAGGGTCTTGAAGAGATATTTGCACACCCATGTTCATAGTAGCATTATTCACAATAGCTGAGAGGTGGAAGCAACCCAGATGTCTATTGATGGGTGAATGGATAGACAAAATGTGGGATATACTCACAATGGAATATTATTCAGCCTTAAAAAGGAAGGAAATTCTGACACCTGCAACAATATGAATGGACTTGAGGATATTACGCAAAGTGAAATAAGCTAGTTGAAAGAGGACAAACACTGTATGATTCCATTAATATGAGATGCCTAGAGTAGTCAAAATTATAGAGACAAACTAGAAAGGTGGTTTCTAGGCACTGGAGGGGGGAAGGAATGGAGGTTATTGTGTGATGGGTACAGAGTTTCAGTCTGGGTTGATGAAAAAGTGTGGGGATGGGTGGTGGTGATGGTTGCACAACAATGTGAACGTTCTTAATGCTACTGAACTATGCTTAGACGTGGTTAAGATGGTAAATTTTATGTGTATTATATCACAATTTAAAATAATAGCTTAAAAAACAGGGGGAAAGGATTGAAGTGACTGCCTGTGAACTCTTCCCTGTGAAGGATAAAAGGGATTTTGATCTCAGTCACATACTTCTCAGGTTAAGTTATTCCAGCCCACTCAAACAGCATTCACTGGAAAAGCGAGGGTGGTGGAAAGTCATGGAGACCTTGAGTTTTATTTCCCTAACCCCGAACTTGCTTGGAGTTTTCATTCTCTTCATCTTGTCCAAAGCAAAATGAGTGGACTTTTCTTAGAAATTGAATTCCTTGGAGGGTGATATCAGCAGACTTTCACTCTGAGCGCTTTAGCAACAGCTTTCTCAGCCTGAGAGGAAAAGCCAAGGGCTCGCATTCAAATAGGTAAGCGAGATGCTTCCGAAATTGAAACCTGTAACCGTAACCGAGAGTCACGCTTTTCAGTTAAGCCTAGTGTTAGATGGTAGATGGATGAATCATCTGGTCTGAGTGCGTCAACTGAAGGATGTCGAATTTGACTAATATCTAGTTACCTTTGGGTTTATCTTACAGAATCTCACTGGTTCCATTCAGCTCCATATGGAAAAGTTTAACGTGATATAACAGTGAAGCTGGGTTGTCCTGTCTTCCAGCTTTAACACTCTTACGGTTGTATGTATTGTAATACTTGAAAAGAGGGGTTCTGACGTTTCTTGTTGGTTGACAGCTATTTGAGTTGTCACCGTGCAAGTAGTGTAGTGGTGAATGGAGCTCACCGTCTAGTGCAGAATGGTCCTTATTTGGCATCTTCCTATTTATAAGTGGGAGAAGTTCAACCAAGTATTGGGAGCATCTGGCAGAGGCCTTTACCCTGTTTGTGGGGAGAGAAGTGTGGGTGGAGCCAGAGTGCCCCTAGTTAAAGGGCTACCTCGAGAGTTTTGCACCGGGCTTCATTCCAGCAACACTGGGGGCCTGTTCTCACTTTTCAGTGGGGAGAAGAGTGTGGAGGTAACCAGGATTATTAGACCCCTCCCTGATTTAAGGCCTCTTTTACTACTGGATAGAAGCTAGAGTGGAATTAGGGAGACCAAAAAGGAGGCTTCTGCAGGATTGTACCCAAAGATGATGGTAATGATGGTAATGATAGTAGCCACGTGGAGGGCTACCCGTGTGCCAAAAGCTCTACTTGTCTTATCCTCACTCTATGAGCTATAGGTCGGTGACATTACCGGTGCCATTTCGCAGATGAGGAAATCCAGGAACAAAGAGGCTGACCAATTTTTTTTAAGATCACACAGCTTGTATTGACTGGACCCAGGCTGGTGGGCAGGCCTGGGAGCTGGTAGGCAGGAGCCGTTTTCATTCTTCGAAAGCCATGTGATCATCAGGAATGTAGTGTAGGAAGGGGCAGAGGTGGTGGATTGCCTTTAAACTGCGGTTCAGGAGCCATGGGGCGTCCCTGGCCACACCTGTTTCTTCTCGGGATAGGTGATAGCTGTGGTCCAGTATCAGCTCAGGGCTGGCCTGAGCTTTGTGGAGGAATGGGCCGGTTGGGGGCATTTGCTGGAGCTGTGTGCTCCCAGATGCCTGGTTGCTTTTCTGAATGTGGCAGTGGTGGGGTGATGGGCGTTGTGTGTGTGTGGGCGGGTGGCAGAGTGTACAGTGTGGTTCTGATTCTGAGTGAGTTGTACGTGGATATTTATTGACGTGAGCAGGTTCTGTTGGTCCCCTAGGCGTTTGGTTGGGGGATGAAGAACAGCCAACAAGCGGCAGAGTGCTTTTTGTGATGTTTACTTTATGGAACATACTGTGCTTGGCACTACAACCTGTTTGACAAGAGAGGCAGCAAGAAATTCAGAGCCATTAAAGAATTATTTATACCATAATACAAACACAGCCTTTTCAAGTGTTCTGTAGGCCTGTTTCCTGCAGGGGTCTGTGGAAAGCGTGTGCCTCATCTACTAAAATTTAGGAAAGGTGGTTAGCAGTTTTGTAGAGAAGCAAGGAACTGTAATTCTCCACTTTGTTTTTAAAAATCTGCCTGCCTTGGTCGTGCTTATTGTTTAATGTGTTGGATTCAGGATTAAAGGAAAATTGACAGGTAGGGAGCATCTGCTCTTTTACTTTTAAAAAAAAGTTAAATATGTCGTTTCTTTTTTTAGTTAAAAAATGAAATACAGGGAATTCCCTGGCAGTCCAGTGGTTAGGACTTGGTGCCTTCACTCACGAGGCTGGGGTTCGATCCCTGGTCTGGGAACTTAGATCTCACGAGCCGAGTGGCACAGCCAAAAAAACAAAAACAAAAATGAAATACATGCCCATGGTTTTAAAAAACTCCCTAAGCAACATAAAAGGATGTGGGAAATCCTCCTTTCATTCTAGTCCTCCCATGCCTTCCCCAGAGATAGTTTCAGTTTTCTTGTGTATTCGTCATATATGGGCTACGCAAATATAAACATATTCTGTATACAGTATGCACACTCTTCCATGCTGTGCTCTTTTCATTGTGTAATACTTCTTAGAGATGATTTCGTACCAGCATATATAAATCTATCCTGTTTTTTTTTTTAATTAATTAATTAGTTAATTTATTTTTGGCTGTGTTGGGTCTTCGTTTCTGTGCAAGGGCTTTCTCTAGTTGCGGCGAGCGGGGGCCACTCTTCATCGCGGTGCGCGGGCCTCTCACTATCGCGGCCTCTCTTTCTGCGGAGCACAGGCTCCAGACGCGCAGGCTCAGTAGTTGTGGCGCACGGGCTCCCTTGCTCCGCGGCATGTGGGATCCTCCCAGACCAGGGCTCGAACCCGTGTTCCCCTGCATTGGCAGGCAGATTCTCAACCACTGCGCCACCAGGGAAGCCACTATCCTGTTTGTTTTAATAGCTATAAAATTCCAATGAATGGAATGACTAGAATTTATTTAACCAGCCCCCATTTAGACCTTAATGCTTTTATAAACAATATTGAGAGGTATGTCCTACTATATCCTTCATTATTTCACACGTGTGAATATATCTATAAAATAAACTTCTCTGTCAAAGTATATTTAGATTTGAAATCTTAGGAGGCTTACTCTTGGGCTTAGTAAAGCTAGAATTTGAACATCTATGTGTGAAAGACCAGTCATTTTTGAGAATTTCATTTGATTAACTTGGTTTTTATCCTGGCAGCAGTTGTGAAAAGATGCTGTTTAAATACATCACATCTATTTAAACATTTACTCCTAAAAGTAAGGTATTTCAACCAAATGTTATTTCAGGCAGGTACAATTTAATCGTTAATTAAGCCCCTCCCTTGACAGATGGAATACAGTCTCGATTCTGAGCCCCCAGCCCCCCATTAAAATTTAAGAACTGCAAGCTAAGCATGGTGAGTGTGGAGGCCATTCACTTCCCTGATGAGAAACCTCGTGGTACTGGAATATGGGGAACGTATGAGTGTCTGTTAATGGACAGTCTTGAGCTTCCGAGGGACCTGCAGTTTACTGTATCCAAAGGGCTGTGCCGCTGCTCTGTAGTTCACCTGCACTTGTGTCACCAGTTCATGAGGCGTTTTTCTGCCAGCTTCACACGTGTTAACCTATCGGGTGGGCTGGGGGTTTAAACTTCTGATTAATGTCAGTGCATTTCTGCAAATGATGTTTGTTATTTGTCACCATCTTTCCAAAGTTAAATCTTATTAGCAGGGTGAGAGGGGTTTCAAGAAACTGATACTGGCTTTTTGTTTTTGTTTATGTTTATGTTTAGACTTTATGTTTATGATTATGTTTAGATTTTTCAGTATTTAACCAGGCGTGTGGAACCTGGACGCTTCTGGGTGTGCTGTGCCTCATTAGTCAATGCTATTAGTATGTCTTTAAAAAAAAACCACACGCACACTAGCGTATAGATTTGTTTTGCAAGACAATTTGCTAAAATGTCAGTTAATATCATTAAAGAACAGGCCCTACTTCTTTTTACTGATTGTTCTTGTCAGTGGTGATCTGAGATGGGTGTAGTTACTAAGCTTTTGAAAGTGTGTATCTAGGTTCTGTAATGTGGTCTTGAGTGGCCATGGGGTCAGAGTACCCACTGAGCACCTGTTAATAATTAGCCCTGCACTAATAATAACAACAGCTAAATGCAGTGAGCCACAACTCATCAAAACCCTGCACTTCTTTTGCCTGAGTTTTATGGGTAAGGAAAGTGAGGAGGTTAAGCTGAACGCACAAGGGCCCACAGTTAGTAGAGCCAGGATTTGTATGTGGGCAGTTTGCTCCAGGCCCACACCATGATGTTTTATGTATTACTCTCCAAAAAACCCCTTTGAGGCTGATAATAATATTCCCATTTTACCTTCAGGGAGCTTGAGGCTCAGAATTAAATGACTTAACCGCAGGTCATTAAAGGTCACAGCTACTGAGAAACCATGTGGTCTGAAATCCAGATTCTTCCCTATGGCTCACAGTTGTTATTTAAGGGAAGACCTCATGTGTGGGCCTGTCCCACATATTTCAGGACTTTTAGCTTCCCTAGAACCCACTCACTAAATTCCACTAGGGACCTCAATGACTGTGCCAGCCAAAAATGTCCCCACATATTTCTAATGTTCTTCTACTAGGTGTCATATTTACATTTCTTAATTTCAAACTCGTCTCTTATCATTATACTGCATTGCCTCCCATGGCAATTTTTTAATCAACAGTAATCAAACTCAACTCTTGCTCATAATTTGGAATAGTTAGAATAATTGGAATAATTGTAAATGCAAATCATTTCAATACAGAATCACAGATGAGAGAGAGCATCTCACCCAGATCCCTGTCTTATAGTTTAAACACACACACACACACACACACACACACACACACACACCCACCCTTTCTACCCACTCTGAAGCACAGAGGTGGCAGAAAAGACTTTCTCAAAGTCAAAAAAAAATTGGCAGCTGACTGGACTCAACCCCTATTTGTGCGGGGCCTGTTGGCATTTCTTCGAATTATCAGTTTGCTTCAGGCAAATGTATTTGACTGAGCTGTGTTTGTTTTCTAATGAGTGATTTTGATCTTTCAAAGGGCGACATTTGGAGGGTTGATGTAATTGAGTTGAAAAGGCATACCATGGAACTGCAGGACAAGTTTGTGGCTATTTTGGAAAAGTTATTTTGCTCATGGTCTTTTAAGTAGTTTTATAATGCTGAGAAAACTGGACACTTCTGATGAGACTTGTCACTGTTACCTTAGCAGGTGTTTGTGCAGGCTTACCCCAGATTTAAGTAGTATAAGAGGCAGGTTGAATAATCTCATATGTACTAATCCTGATGGTTCTCATGGAGGAAAGAATTTTTTTTTTTTTTAAGTATTTGTTTATTTATTTATTTATGGCTGCGTTGGGTATTCGTTTCTGTGCGAGGGCTCTCCCCAGTTGCGGCAAGCGGGGGCCACTCCTCATCGCGGTGCGCGGGCCTCTCACTATCACGGCCTCTCCTGCTGCGGAGCACAGGCTCCAGACGCGCAGGCTCAGCAGTTGTGGCCCACGGGCCCAGCCGCTCCGCGGCATGCGGGATCCTCCCAGACCAGGGCCCGAACCCGTGTCCCCCGCACCGGCAGGCAGACTCTCAACCACTGTGCCACCAGGGAAGCCCAAGGAAAGAATTTTTTTTTTAACATCTTTACTGGAGTATAATTGCTTTACAATGATGTGTTAGTTTCTGCTTTATAACAAAGTGAATCACCTATACATATACATATGTCCCCATATCTCAGAGGAAAGAATTTTTGGTGAATGAAAAATGTTATTGTTTGAGAACATTCACTTGTTCAGAAAATTTGTTCAGTGCCTGTTGTGTAGCAGATACAGTTTTAATTTCTGTGGATGAATTAGGCATAGATTTTGCCTGTTGTTTGTGGTGCTGATCGTTTCCAGACTCTTTCTGTATCTTCAGTAAAAGACAAAAGATTACTTGACTACATCCACTTAGGACACTATACAACTGTATTGTCCATTGTATAGGATCAGGGTTAGAGGTTAGTTCTGGTAAGCATCTTTGCCTGATGGTATCAGTCTCATTCGTTTACGAGTATGCCTCTAGAATATAAAATGTGTTTTTGGGAACAGATTTAATGAAGAAGTTGATTCATTATGCAGGAGGGTCATCAGATGATTATATCTTTTAAAAAAGCATCTCTAATGTCACAGAGTTCTTGGGTCTCAAATGTTGGTTGATCAGTTAAGTCACGGCACTTGAGGAAACTATGACCAATGCACAAATGTCTTCTGATGAATGCTGGGAGAGAATTTGCAGATGCTGGAGTAAACTTTCTCTAAATGCTCTTACACAAATTTGGAGGTGTTGAGGGATATGCATTTCTTACTGACTGTGGAAAAAGTTCATTGAAACTGTTGACATACACCTTTCATTAGTGATTCAGAAATAGTAGAAGTTGTTTTGAAATCACCCAAGTTATAGTAACAGGAAAATAATTCTTCTCATCCTCATCTGCCGCTTCTTCCTCACTATTATTATTATTATTATTAGAGTAGGAACATGACTTGGGAAAAATCTGTTTGAATCAATAACTCACTTGGCAGACACTTAAACTGATTGAGAGCTATTTTATGTCCCTTTTACTTTCATGGAGGAGAGACAACTGATTAAAAAGCTTGATATTGGAGAGCTCTTAAAAAACAAACAAACAAACCAATAAAACAGAACAGACTTAGGGCATCTCCTGATATCCTGATTTATGTACATATAGTGTATTACAATAATTGATGTTCTTATTGATGACCTTTGACTCATGACAATCATGTGAAGCTGGCTTCTGAGTACTCTTCTTGTTTTTTAAAAAAAATCAGTAAATAGCCCCGGAAGTGTATTTGAGGAGGTAAGAAAATGTTTAGGATATAATGTGAGTGAAAACAAGTTACAAAGTAGTATGTATATATATCCTCAAGTTGGTAAAACCCAACGGCATTTTCCAAAATTTTACAGTGAATCTGGGTAACTGTTATAAAAAAATATTATTAGAAGTTGGGGTGGGGGGAATCATAATTCTCCACAAAACAGTGAGTCAACCATCTCAAAATAGAGGAGGGGGCAGAGGGCAAAATGCAGAAGAATATTTAATAGTTTAATAGCCTGGAAACATGTCCACATGTTGTGACATGATAAATGATTATAAAACAGTGTGTATAGTCCTAAATTTGTAAAATGAATGAATTTATAAAACAAGAAGTACACAAAAGTGTGTATAAAAAGTATACAAAATACACAAAATTATGCCAAAAATACACAAAATTTATACAGAAAGGAAAAAAGTATTTACTTAAACTGTATATACACCAGAGGAGCAAACAGATATCCTCTTCCTTCTGGTGTTCTAAAGAAGGGCTGGAAAGAAATATTTCAAAATGGTAAGTGATTCTGACTGACGGCTAAGGTTACTGGTAATTTTTCTTGTCTGTGAGTATCTTTATTTTCTAATATCATTCAGGGAACATCTGTTACTTTTGCAAATGGGGAAAGTAAGAAAAAAATGTAACATATTTCAGGAAGATCTTCACTTACTAAAAGAGAAAACAAAAAATGAGCCTAGAAAGTCACTTTTCTTTCATCTGGGCAGTTAAGTCTCCACTTTATTGTTTGATAAATGAGCCATTTAAAGATTTTTGTTTTAACCTGGTCTCCTAAGGCAGGCAATGCTTTGTAGCCCATTGTTGTTACTACTTTAATGATGCAAACTTAAAACATCAGGGCAGCGAGTGAGTGGATGAATGATTCTCGGGCAGTTCTTCACGTCCTCAGATGACATTTAGGCGGTGAGGCCCCCTTTGTCTTTGCATGTGGCTGGCCTGGATGGACACTTAACTCTTGGCTGAGGAATGAACCCAGTGGAGGAAATTCAAGAGCCAAGCCGAGTGCATCATTTTCCCTAGGATGTTAATTTCCGAGATCTAGTCCTTGGAGTTCTGAGAAGTGAGAGAAGTATGTTACTGCAGACCTTTCTTGGAGATTCTCAGTGCTCATTAGCATATTTAAAGTTCTGAGAAATTCTGGAGCAAAGCAGCAAACGTAATTGCTGCCAAAGAAGGGTTTTTGTTTTTATTTATTTATTTATTTATTGGCCCCCACGGTATGTGGGATCTTAGTTCCCCAACCAAGGATCAAACCTGTGCCCCGCTGCAGACCTAACCACTAGAGTGCCAGGGAAGTCCCCAAAGAAGGGTTTTTAAAAAGTAGAATCTGACTGACTTCAGTGGAGTGGGGAGCCGGGTGGATGAGGCTCTGAAAGAAAAGAGTAGTCCTTGAAGAGGAAGAGAAAAAGACGTTATGCATTAAGGGGGTCTCTGCACAGATCTGGGAGTGGCATGAAACTTGGAGTTCTCCAAACCTAAGGATGTGGTTTCAACAGTAGTAGTTTTACATGTGCTTGAAACTTTAAATGGTTGCCTGCATAGTTGTCACATTTTATAAATTACAATGACTTATTTTAAGTCTTAGAGACTTGTGACTTGCAAGTGATTTCAGCTGCATAAATCATTAGTGGAAATATATTTTCATGCATCAAATTTACTTATGTCAAGAAACTCCTATTGATTTTCATTTGATGGTTTTTTTTTTTTTTTTTTTTTTGGTGTGTTGTGTCTTCGTTTCTGTGCAAGGGCTTTCTCCAGTTGCGGCAACCGGGGGCCGCTCTTCATCGTGGTGCGCGGGCCTATCACTGTCGTGGCCTCTCTTGTTGCAGAGCACAGGCTCCAGACGCGCAGGCTCAGTAGTTATGGCTCACGGGCCTAGTTGCTCCGCGGCATGTGGGATCTTCCCAGACCAGGGCTCGAACCCGTGTCCCCTGCATTGGCAAGTGGATTATCAACCACTGCGCCACCAGGGAAGCCCTGACGGGTTTTTTAAAACAACATTTAGAAAAATGAATGATACAATTACTTCTACTCACTGTTTCTGTAAAGTAGAATCATTTGGCCCTGTTTTCTGCTAATGTCTGTACTTTTTCCTTTAAAGCATTCATATCAAGTGATGAGTAGAGAACCTTAATTTAAGCCCCCTATTTTGAGGAGTTTAAAGGTTCCAAGAATTTTTTTTTTTTTAATTGCCTGCATATATGTGCCTTGCTTTGCTAATTTACATGTGTAGCTATTTAGCTCAGAACATTTAAGGACAAAAGCAACAGGATAAGAGCAACAGATTGCAACCAAGATTATTCTTTTTTTCTGAATAAATGGGATTGCTTAACTTGGTAGGTAACGTGTCCCACTTGTCTTTGTTGCATGGATCTGACTGTATTTTTTTTTTTAATTGGGGTATAGTTGCTTCATAATGTTGTGTTAATTTATGCTGTACAGCAAAGTGAATCAGCTATATGTACACACATATCCCCTCCTTTCTGGATTTCCTTTCCATTTAGGTCACCACACAGCACCAAGCAGAGTTCCCCATGCTATACAGCAGGTTCTCGTTAGTTATCTATTTTATACATAGTAGTGTATATATGTCAATCCCAATCTCCCACTTCATCCCAGCCCCCCCTTTTCCCCCCTTGGTGTCCATACATTTGTTTTCTACGTCTGTGTCTCTATTTCTGCTTTGCAGATAAGTTCATCTGTACCATTTTTCTAGATTCTACATATATGCGTTACTATACGATATTTGTTTTTCTCTTTCTGACTTACTTCACTCTGTATGACACAGCAACATGTAAAAGAATGAAATTAGAACACTCCCTAACACCATACACAAAAATAAACTCAAAATGGATTAAAGACCTAAATGTAAGACTGGACACTGTAAAACTTAGAGGAAAACATAGGAAGAACACTCTTTGACATAAACCACAGCAAGATCTTTTTTGACCCACCTCCTAGAGTAATGAAAATAAAAACAAAAATAAACAAATGGGACCTAATTAAATTTAAAAGCTTTTGCACAGCAAAGGAAACCATAAACAATACGAAAAGACAACCCTCAGAATGGGAGAAAATATTTGCAGACAAAGCAACTGACAAGGGATTAATCTCCAAAACATACAAATAGCTCATGCAGCTCAGTATCAAGATCTGACTGTATTTTTAGTTGTGTTTTTCTCACACACACACACACACACACACACACACACACGCACACCACTGTTTTCTATGTGGATTTACTTGGATTTTATTTACATTGTATCCATTAAGAAGTGGATGCATGATATACATCTACGGCATTGGGCTTCAAGGCTTGCTACCCACTGATGTACATAAAAGGCCGAGAATGTAACTTGCTTTACTGGTGAAATTGCTGTGATGTCACTGCCATTTGTTTGCCACTGAATTGCAAAGATCTGGCTCCCAAATAGCACAGACCAGTTATTCATAGCCTGATATGTTATACTGTGACCAGCTGCTGTGAGTGATAGAAACTCTTTTCTAGGTGTTTATAACAGAGCGATTTTTAAAATGGATCATCATTGCTAAAGAGTAATTTTCAAAAAGTTAAAAAGTATTGCATGTAGGTATAAAATGAACGTATATCATAGTTTTTGTTCAACTTAGGGAATTAAAGGAGAATTTGAAGAAATGAAAAAAAAGAAATGCTATAATGAATTTATTAATAGATAACAAAATTGGTTTAAAAAGAGCAATAAAACGTAACGTTTGGATTATCTTTCCTTCCAGGCAGATCAAATTTTATTTGCATTCCTATGGATAAGAATTATTTGGAACTACTGTCTGTTTTATAGAGTTGTAAAATAATAGTCGGTCAAAGGTGTGTAGCCCTATTGACTCAGAAAATCCCCAGAAGGCCCTCTGGGTGATGTCTAGCACTCACTGAAGGGACAGACAGACACCTAGGACTCTCTTTTGTCCATTTCAAAGTCTTGGACAATTTTTCCTGACATTATTAAAAAAATTCTTTTCCAGCAATTTCATTCTTTGAATACTTATAGTTTCAGACTCTGAGATTAATGCTCTTCTAATTTGTTCAAAACTGAGTGACAAGAATATTTAAAATGGGTATTTGGATTTCCAATGTCTTGTTCTGTTACCATTCCTCCTCCAAGCCCCACTCCACCCAAGTAGAGTATTGAAAATATTACGGTTAAGGTGGTAGCACCATCTGATCTAAGTATTTCCTCTAATGACCAATCAAATAACACTCTCTGCTTCTTACTTTCTTTAAGGGAGAGGTAGGGCATTGTAGTATCATTTTATATTTTAAATGAAAAATAGAGCAATTGAAAACAATATGTAAAATTCTAATATTCTGTGTACAAATGGGATAGCCTGGGAAGTGACACATTTTAAGAGTTTTTACAGGAAAATGTGTAGTTCCAATTATGAATTTAATAGATGAAAATTCATCATGTGACAGCCCAGGTAATACAGAATGTTTTCCACCACTGCTCAGAAACTGTGCCCAGAAGTAGAATCCTCCTTGGTCTGAAAGGGATGTGTTGATATGCCAGAGGCTGCCTGTACTGAGATTATAAACCATAGGAGAGGATTTATAGACCTTCTCATAAATTGACCTTATTTTATAGGTGAGAAACCTGAAGTCTAGAAGAAAGTGGACGTTGAAAAAAATTTGACCTCAGATTTCTTACTAAGTGATATGAGCTGTTCACTTCCTAAATTAGTCTAAAAATGGGTGCTTTAATTCTAGTTAAGCATGTCAATAGTAGGTCTTCACATAAAAATTTAATTTAGGTTACTTTCATAGGCTCTGTCTTTCAGTAATTTTTTGGTTGCAAAAATCAGGTTAGTTTCACTCAAGAAAAGGTAGAGGGGTGAAGGTGGAGATCAGGATGTAGCTCTCCTGAGAATCCCAGATTAGGAAGTGGTTCAGGTTCAGCTCTCACTTTCTATGGCAGACTTGGCTCATGACACTTACCCTGACCCTGAGTGTGCCTCTTGACCTTTTACCCCAATATCTAACTGGCAATTTCCTTTAGAGTTTCTTAATTCCAGTTTTTGAGGCAGAGAATCTTGATTGGCTGGCCCCAACTTTTTAGCCAATAAACGCAAGTCGAAGGCTCCTGGCCAGCCTATGAACGGCTGCATTTTGGTCAGATGTTTCTCCAGGTCCAGTCAGCTATGGCTGTGTGTGGGGACTTGTATCAGGTGATACAGAAGATGGCAGTTGAAAAGTAGCTGAGCCTGGGTGTGGTAGAATCCCCCAGAAATAGGAGTGGGTGAACTGACACTGTGATATGTCTTCTGCAAATTCAATTTTAGTAAATTAGTTGATTCTCAGTTAAAAAAACGTTTCTCATAATCTCCCTTGGAACTGGATTTAATGTTTTAATCTGTTTCTATATTGGAGTACATTTGGGATTTCTTTTTAGTTCATCTTATATTCTTATTAGCCAGCTAAATTTTGCCTTTTTTAGGAACACAAAAGACAGTTTTTGTGACTTGCAAAGTTTATTATGGTAGCTTGGTTTGACAATTCATGCTGAATTTTCTTTTGAAGCTCTAATGTTACTTCAAAGTATTTAAAAAGGAAATTAGAAAATTCTCATTGTTGTGAGTTCCTTTAATTTCCATGAAATATTTATTTTCAGTATCCGAGAAGAATCCAGAATCAAAAGGCAAGGCATTTGGATTCATTTTTAAAGTAGTTCTTACATTGCTGACCTGTATATACTGTATGTTTGGGATATGGCATAACTTATATTTATGAGACTTTCTGACTAGTTAGGGAGATAGTGTGACTGTTTCAGCGGGAGACTGCTTGGACAATGATAGATGAGATGTGGTTTAGATAATTTTTTAAAAGGCGTTATAGTTTTTGATCCTATTTTACTTGAAACTTTTTTTGATAGTGACGTAAGACTGTGTAAAGATGGTTTTACTGGAAGGTAAATTATAATAAAATATTATGTGGACGTAATTACCAATCCAGAATTTATTGGTGTGCATATAATATTTTGAGAAAAAAGTTCTTAAGTCAAAAAAGAGCATGTGGACAATTCCTTCATTATTGCAAATAGGCTTATTTCCATTGTTCTTACTAAGCCCCGTGACAGACATGGGCTAACAGTGTGGGAGCAGGGTAGGCGAAGGACATTGTAGGGAATTGCAGGGGCAAACATTTAGCAATGACTAAATCTTTCGAGGGTGTGTAGTAATCCAGTTTTGATAATAATGACTAAGTGAGAAAAGTAAGGGTGGCTGAACTGAGGGCTTGATTTGATATAATTGGTAACAGAGAAACATGATAGGGTTTTGTTGGGTGCTCACCAGTGTTTGTCTAGGTACTGAGAGCATTATACTGGGCTGGCCAAAAAGTTCGCTTGGGTTTTTCTGTAACATCTTATGGAACACTGGTCAAGTGTGGCTCTTGCCCTCAAGGAGCTGTACAGTAAGAATGTACTGTAGCGAAGGGGAGAATAAGACTTCCCTGGAGTGTGGTTGAACGTGTTCTCCCTGGTGAAGAACACTGGTCCCAGCTGCTAGCAGAAGGAAGCCTTGCAGTATCTCCAGCAGGAGACTGTGACTTTCAGTCACCATAAACTAGACAGGATGCCTGGGGATTTGCAACTGTAGTTGTCTTCTTCTTCTTCTTTTTTTTTAAATTATCATCTATGACTTTTTAATATAAATTTATTTATTTATTTATTTTTGGCTGCATTGGTTCTTCGTTGCTGCACGTGGGCTTTCTCTAGTTGTGGCGAGCGGGGGCTGCTCTTTGTTGCGGTGCGCGGGCTTCTCACTGCAGTGGCTTCTCTTGTTGCGGAGCACGGGCTCTAGGCGCGCAGGCTCAGTAGTTGTGGCACGCGTGCTCAGTAGTTGTGGCTCACGGGCTCTAGAGTGCAGGCTCAGTAGTTGTGGCGCACGGGCCTAGTTGCTCCGCGGCATGTGGGATCCTTCCGGACCAGGGCTCGAACCCATGTCCCCTGCATTGGCAGGCGGATTCTTAACCACTGCACCACCAGGGAAGTCCTGCAACTGTCGTCTTAAGACTGTAAAGGTTCTTCTCCAAGTCAAGCCAAGAAAGAAAGGAAAGGTTCTATTAAACTGTGTTTACTGAGAGTTAAATATTAGAGGAAGAAAGCACTAACTTTGTACTTTGGATTTTGAACTCTTTTAAAGTAAGATTTAATTTGCATAGCACTCTGTTTATGAATGAGAATGAGGACACTTTCAGTGGTTTTTCCTATTCTTATAAAGTATAATTTTAATAGAAAATTTAATAAAAATAGGAAAATATAATTAAATTGATTGTGTGCTGTTATTGGTCTCACTATAGTATTCAAGTATAATTACACACCGTTTTCCCCCTGAGAAGTAGCAACTGAATTATAATAATTCAGTTTGGGACAGGGCTGCCAAAAAATGAAGCATGCCTGCTGCCCTTTCTGTGTCTTATGTCTATGAGCCACCTAGCAAGATGAACCACTGCCCTCCCTGACCTAAGAGGGAGTCATAAGCCTTGAAAGGACTGGCCCTCCTGCAAATACAAGCTTGTAGAGTAGGAGTTTGCCATGCCTTAGAGAATGTTGTGAACCTGAGTCTTTTCCTTCCTCAGCATTGCTTCTGAGGCTCATTCCTTTTTACTTTGAGTCTTCTCCTACTTCAGTGTAGTTTTTCTTGGGAGGAAGTCAGCAGTAGTAAAAACACAGGAGTTTGGGTATTGCTATACCAGCATTATTGTGAATAAGGGAAGGGTACCTTACTCTGTCCCCACTCCCCCCAATATTCTTCTGAATGTCACTGGGTTAATGTCTACAAAGATTCTTGCCTTACTATACTTAGTCTTAATTGAAAGTTTAAAGCTACGGCCATCTAAGTGTAATTTGGATACTTTTTTTCCTGCTTTACTGTGCAAGGTGAGCATAGTTAACTCTCTTACTCACTAGTCCCAGAAAGAATTCACATGGTATGTTCACAGCATGTGTCCACTGTAAAATCAAGCCTGCAGCTTTTACTGTGCTTTCCCTGTGCTAGAGCTGGTATAAAGACAATCAACCAGAGAGCTCTCAGCTGCTTTAGCAGTTATCTAATCCATAAAAAGAGTCCATCCAGACCTATTTTTATTTCCTGTCCTCAAGCCACTGGCTAACAAGAAACTTCTCCCCATCTCACAGAAGGAAGGCATGTTGATATCCTTTGCTCAGGACATATCAAAAACAATTGGAAACTGGAGAATAGTGAAAGAATCACTAAATGATTTGGAATTGAAAAGCAGATTTGGTTGCTGTCATGTTTAAGCCAGAACTGTCCTGTGTTTTTGGCATTCGACACACTTGATTTGGGACCTTTTCCTACTTCCTCGCATTGAAATCTTGGACAAGTTTTTGACCTTGGACAATTCTCTGACCTTGGACAAGTTATATAACCTGTTTGGGCCCAATGTCTGCATTTGATAAATTGGTGATCCTAACCTTTCCCTGCTTGCAAGGTTCTTACAGGATTAAATGTGAAGACATTTCATCATGTCTGACAATCATAGTTATTGACATTGACATATTATTTTGTATTTATCAGTGAGGATGCAAGAAGGCCTTATCACATAGTCTTATAACAACTTTTTTTAGATATTTTATTTCCTCTCCCTCTCAAGTAGCAGATTAGAAAGTTCCCTTTTTGAAGAGTGTTCTCATTTTGGCCCCCGCTTTTTGAATGTACTTATGATAGAATTAGATATTCATGCAGGTGTGGTGTATCGTTTGAAGGTGACATTATCATAGGTTCCTCAATAATTTTTGGTGGTAATTTGCCTTCTGTATCTGTGACTTTCTCTGAGGGACATCATGTTCTTTGGATTTCCACCCTTGCAGTGAGAAAGCATTCAAAGTGGATAAAACAAGTTAACATGTCAGAAATTTACACCTTGTGAAATTTAAGGATTTCTTTTGAAATTTCTCCTTTGAGGTACAGAAAGATGAGTAGGCCTAGTTTACATGTAACAGAACCATTCAACGTTTTGGTAATTCAGAAGAAAGACTTGATGGAATTTGAATTACTTGGTTCTTTTCTTATAATGATTCATGGGCAGAGACAATACAATATATTCTGTATCCAATTACAATGGCTTCTTTTCTGTGAACATTTTCCTTTTTGTTTTTGGTATCCAGCCCTGCATACAGGCTGTAAAGAGGAACAGCTTTGCGTCACCTACTAACTATTTAACTTTGTGCACTATACTTTGCTTTGAGACTTAATATCCTTATCTGTCTACAGGCAGATAAGATATGCTGTCTTCAGAGCAATCGGAAAATCAAATGAGATGATGCATCAGTAACTTGGTCTAGCTTGTTAGACTAGTAGTAGACTAAACATACTTGTTTGGTAATTATCTTTATTTTATAGGTGTTCTTATACCTATAGAAAAGAGGTCCAAACTCCCTTGTCCCCCTCCCCTCTTCCCTCTGCTCCTGCGTCTCACATCTCACTTCCAACCATACATACCTCCTGGACAATAGGAAGAAAGGCCCTTTCCCTGCTATTTATATCATAAAACACCTTCTGTTTCCTACGGTCTCTGGAGACCCTGCAGGTTGACTTCAGACAACCATGCAACCAGTCAAAACATCTTCCGCAGACACATCAGCATCTTTCTGAAATAATATCTTCTTGCAGTCTGTGACTACTTGCTTCTCTCTTGCATTTTATTTTGGTCCAGGTGCAGAGATTCTTAGACTCTCAAACAGATCCTTGATCCAATAGGCAAAACTAGTGTGTGGTATTCAAAGTCATGGCAGTGGTGACCTTTGGGGAGAGTGGTGGTTACACGTATGTGTTGACTTTAGGAAAATTAAGCCACTCAAGATTTCTGTATTTATAAAATACATTAATACAAATGTTTATTAATTTTTTAAAAGGGTACTTTTTTGCCTCTTTCTGCAGGTACCGTAGTTCACATGTATATTCACATATATATTTTCGAAGGGCTATATTTAATTTTTAGTTGAGAAAGTCTTGTGAAATTCAATGAGGAAGCATTTCTAAGCTTTTAAGATGAGGTGGGTTAAAGTCTATTTATAAGCTCTTTGATCGTAAACATATTTATATGGTGTGTAGTTTATCACAGGATACTGAATATAAACATGTTGCTACCTTTTTTACTCCTTTTTTGCGTAATTCTTATATTTTGAAAACATGCCTTCATGCTTCTTTATCTTTCTCTGTATTGTCAGTTAGCGGTTATTTAGCTGAATAGTGAGAAGATAATTTATAAAATATATGATTCTAGAACTTGTGATACCGTTAGTTACACTTGGAATGCAATTTTTTATTGGCATTGACTTTACATGCTTGCTTCTGCATGGCTTTGCTTTGTAAAGCTTACTCTGAGTACCATGACAGCCAGAAATTAGCTGGGAAGTGGGAAAGAACAATTTTTGCTATGGCTAGGGAACAAGAATTAAATAATAGTTACCTTGGATTTTAAGGGTTTTTTTTTCTTATAAGCAGCTCATGACCAGAAGAATGCAGTTTAGGGGCTTCCCTGGTGGCGCAGTGGTTGAGAATCTGCCTGCTAATGCAGGGGACACGGGTTCGAGCCCTGGTCTGGGAAGATCCCACATGCCACGGAGCAGCTGGGCCCGTGAGCCACAGTTGCTGAGCCTGCGCGTCTGGAGCCTGTGCCCCGCAATGGGAGGGGCCGCGATAGAGAAAGGCCCGCGCACCGCGATGAAGAGCGGTCCCCGCACCGCGATGAAGAGTGGCCCCCGCTTGCCGCAACTGGAGAAAGCCCTCGCACGAACCGAAGACCCAATACAGACAAAAATAATAAATAAATAAATAAATAAATAAAAAAAAAAAAGAATGCAGTTTAATTTACTTACTATTTTCTTCTAGATTGGAAGGAAGACTGATAAAGAGAAATAACAGGATTCAGGTAAATGGAATTAATTTCTTTATGTACCTTTTAAGTTAAGTTTACATTTTTCGTGTTTTCCCATGAGAAGAACAAAACAATTTTTGTGGTCAACTTGAATATATAAGGAATGTTTTGGGGATATAGATGTAATAGTCAAGTACATACTTACACCATTTAATTAATCTAGTTACACATGTATATTTAATAATCACATTTATATAAAACAATATTACAATTAATACTTTTTTCCTACTTCAGAATAATTTTCTTCCAACTCTTTACGTACATATTGGATGTCAGTGTCTTCATTATTAGAGTCACATTTTTGAAGCATCCAGTACCATTTACCAAGCATGTTATCATTTTAGCTGTTTGTGATACAGCACTTTTGGAATTCATGTATGGTGCTATAATTGGAAATTGTATTCCAAGCCACAAGAAAGTATTTGCATAATGTTAGAACAGTCGCTATTTTCACTCTTTCTGTGTAGATGAACATAGGAGATCTCCACTGTGTAACAGTTTGTAGATTTGCCTTGTTAAATATTCTTTCCTTCCTTTCTTCCTTCCTCCCTCCCTTCCTTCCATCCATTTATTCATTTATTTATTTGGAGATAATTGCATGTACATTGTTTTAAATTAAACTAGTACTGTAGCAGCTGTTCCCTGTTCTTCTTATACTCCCATTACTCCTTTACCCAAAGATGGTACTTTTCAACTCTTTTAGTTATATTTTCTGATATCCACCTACCTATTTCTAAATAGCCCACTGTGTGCATTTCTTGATTTCTTTTAAAATTTTAGACATACACATTGATTTCCCGCTGAGGATTTACCTCTCATACACAACTCTTAACCCTCAGTACACATCTACTCTTCCTGTCTCTTGCAGTCATGTTACAGTCTGTGGTTGAATACATATTTAATGTTTGCTTTATTATGACTATATTTTGTTTATGACTGAGCTTTGTGAGAGTTATGTTAAAATGTCTCAGGCCATTCTGCTTTCTAGTTGGTTGTATGTGAACTATTTTATTTCTCTGGAAAATGTTTGACTCTTTTCTTTATCCCCAGAATTCTGAACTTTCATACTGGAACATATATCTTATGGCTTGTTGATGTTCATGGTCCTTTCAATTCAGAAACTCATGTTCTCTAATTTGGAAATTTTTCTTATACTATTTCTTTGATAATTTTCCTTTTCCTCCACCCTTTTCTCTGTTTTCTGTCAGTTTGTTAGTTGGATATTTGGACCTATTGGTTTGATTCTCTAATTTTTTAATGTCTATTTCTTAGCTATTTTCTCACTTTCTGTGTTTTTCTTTTTTTCTGAGAGGTTTTCTCAGTATTTTTTTGAACTTCTAATTGCTGTCAGCATATTTTTAATTTCAAATTTAATTTTTTATTGGCCTCTGAATATTTCTTTAAAAAAATGGGATCCTGTTCTTATTTCATGGATACAGTATTTTCCCTTTTCCCTTGATAATATGAATTGAATTATTTTGCAGTTTTTGTCTGCTTTTTGAACTTTTCTTTTTCCTCTGTTTCCCCTTTTTATCAACTTGTTTTGTCCCCTGATTTTATTTTATTTTGTTTTTAAAGATTTTTGGGGGGCTTCCCTGGTGGTGCAGTGGTTAAGAATACACCTGCTGGGCTTCCCTGGCAGTGCAGTGGTTGAGAATCCGCCTGCCAATGCAGGGGACACGGGTTCGAGCCCTGGTCTGGGAAGATCCCACATGCCACGGAGCAACTGGGCCCGTGAGCCACAACTACTGAGCCTGCGTGTCGGGAGCCTGTGCTCCGCAGAAAGAGAGGCCGCGATAGTGAGAGGCCCGCGCACCGCGATGAAGAGTGGCCCCCGCTTGCCGCAACTAGAGAAAGCCCTCGCACAGAAACAAAGACCCAACACAGCCAAAAATAAATAAATTAATTAAAAAAAAAATAAAAGAAAAGATGACTACTATCTAAAAAAAAAAGAATACGCCTGCCAATGCAGGGGACGTGGGTTCAATCCCTGGTCTGGGAAGATCCCACATGCCACGGAGCACCTAAGCCCATGCGCCACAACTACTGAGCCTGTGCTGTAGAGCCCGTGAGCCACAACTACTGAGCCCATGAGCCACAGCTACTGAAGCCTGTGAGCCTAGAGCCTGTGCTCCGCAACAAGAGAAGCCACCGCAATGAGGAGCCCGTGCACCGCAATGAAGAGTAGCCCCTGCTCGCCGCAACTAGAGAAGGCCTGAGCGCAGCAACGAAGACCCAACGCAGCCAAAAATAAATAAATCAATAAATAAATTTATAAAAAAAATTTTTTTTGATGAGGACCATTTTTAAAGTCTTTATTGAATTTGTTACAATATTGCTTCTGTTTTATGTTTTGGTTTTTTGGCTGTGAGGCAGGTGGGATCTTAGCTCCCGGACCAGGGATCGAACCCACACCCCCTACGTTGTAAGGTGAAATCTTAACCACTCGACTGCCATGGAAGTCCCTTGGCCCCTGATTTTAATGTTAGAGGTTTTTCTCAAATTAATGGTGAGACTTTAGTTGTCTGTCCATATTTGGGAGTGAGACTATAAAAAGTAGACTGGAAATTTGTTTACCTAGTGGACTTCACTATAGGCTTTTTGGACAGGAACCGGGACGTGTGAGTTGCTGTCTCCAAGACATCAGAATCTGCAAATCTTTTTTCTTGGATCTTTCAGTTTCTCCAAAACGGAATCCTCTGTTCACGTTTTTGTGGGGTAAAAGCTGGCCTGTAGGATTTGCGGGAGCCATGTTGGGGGTGGGGGCCAGACGTCTCACCATCCAAGCCTGTAATGCTGACTTCTTGATGCCTCTATTTCAAGCTTATCTGATGTCTCTGAGTCTGAAGTCTTGCTGTATTGTTTTCTTCAGAGAGTAAACTGCTTCCTCTTATGGAAGTAAGGATGGTTGGGCTGGCTCTCCTAGTTGGGGAGAAGATCTGGAGTTCTAACTGCCTTTTTGGTTGTTGTTTAAATCCACACAAATGTATTACCTTACAGTTCTGTAGGTCAGAAGTCTGACATGGGTCTTACTGGGCTAAAGTCAGGGTTGTCTGCGGGGCTGCCTTCCTTCCTAGAGGAGAATCCATTCCCTTGCTTTTCGCAGCTGCATTCCTTGGCTCTCGGCCCCCCTCCTCCCTTTTAAAGGAGCAACAGCAGGTCAAATACATCTCATGTTGCATTTCTTTGACCTCCTGTCTGCTTACCTCTTTCACTTTTAAGGACCCTTATGATTACATTGAATCTGTCTAGATAATCCAGGATAATCTCCTTAATTTTTTTACTGTGGTGAAAAACACAATATAAAATTTACCATCTTAACCTTTTTTTTTTTTTTTTTTAAATTTTTATTTATTTATTTATTTATTTATTTATTTATTTTTGGCTGTGCTGGGTCTTCGGTTCGTGCGAGGGCTTTCTCCAGTTGCGGCAAGTGGGGGCCACTCTTCATCGCGGTGCGCGGGCCTTTCACTATCGCGGCCCCTCCCGTTGCGGGGCACAGGCTCCAGACGCGCAGGCTCAGCAGCTGTGGCTCACGGGCCCAGCTGCTCCATGGCATGTGGGATCTTCCCAGACCAGGGCTCGAACCCGTGTCCCCTGCATTAGCAGGCAGATTCTCAACCACTGCGCCACCAGGGAAGCCCTACCATCTTAACCTTTTAAGTGTATAATATAGTAGTGTTAACTATATTCACATTGTTATGCAGCAGGTCTCTGAAACTTTTTCTTCTTGCAAAACTGAAACTATACCCACTGGACAACTCTCCTTTTTACCCTGCCCCAGCCTCTGGTAAACACTGTTCTATTTTCTAAGAGTTTGACTACTTCAGATGCCTCATATAAGTAAAATCTTATAGTATTTACTTTTGTGATTGGCTTATTTTACTTAGTGTAATGTCCTCAATCAAGGTTCATCCATGTTGTAGCATATGACAGGATTTCCTTTTTTTTTTTTTAAAGAGTAAATAATATTCCATTATATGTATATACCACATCTTCTTTATCCATTCATCTGTTGATGGACATTTAGGTTGCTTTCACCTCTTGGCTATTGTGAATAATGCTGCAGTGAAGATGGTTGTGCAAATACCTCTTTGAGATCCTGCTTTCAATTCTGGGTGAGGGGTAATACACCCAGAAGTGGGATTGTTGGATCATGGGGTAGTTCTATTTTTAACTTTTTGTAGAAACTTCATGCTGTTTTCCATGGAGTGGCTGCACCATTTTACATTCCCACCAACAGTGCACAAGGGTTCCCTTTTCTCCACGCCAACACTTGTTTTGGTTTTTGAGAGTGGTCATCCTCACAGCTGTGAGATGGTGTCTCATTTGGTTTTGATTTTCATTTCCCTGATGATTAATGATGTTGAGGATACTTTCATATGCTTGTTGACCATCTGTACATCTTCTTTGGAGAAGTGTCTATTCAAGTTTTTTAACTGGGTTATTTGGTTTTTGGTTTTGAGTTGTAGAAATTCTTTGTATATTCTGGATATTAATCCCTTATAATATGTATAGTTTGCAAATATTTTCTTCTATTTCATAGGTTGCCTTTTCACTCTGATTGTTTCCTTTGCTGCACAGAAGTTCTAACGTTTGATACAGTCTCATTTGTCTACTTTTAAAACTTTTGTTGCCTACGCTTTTGGTGTCATAGCCAAGAAATCATTGCCAAATCCAGTGTCATGAAGCTTTCCCCCTATGTTTTCTTCTAGGAGGTTTATAGTTTCAGGTCTTACGTTTAGGTTTTAATCCATTTTGAGTTAATTTTTATATATGGTATAAGGTAAGGGTCTAACTGTGTTTTGTACAGACTTTAGTCAGTCTCCCTCTTCTCAGCTCCTTACTGTCTTCTCCCAAGAGCCAGAAGCTGCATGTCCTGAGCCTTTCTGGAGCATTTGGCTGGATTTTTGTTTGCTTCTCAGGCAGTGAGGTTCCAGCCTGTTCTGCTCTGCTCTGCTCTGCTCAGCAGTCATCTCTGCCTTCAGCTTCCAAAATGCCATTGATGTCTGTTGTCTTCACTAATATACTTTTCTGCTTTTTTTGTCCTTATGGATTTATATCTTTTGTCCTCTTTGCTATAATTTTAATGGGGTTGAGAAGGAAGTAGAGATAAACAGACCTATTCCATTGGGCATCCATAATCCCCAAATCCATATTGCTTTATAAAGTGATATTTAAAAGACTTTTAAAAACTGATACCTCACATTTGCTATTGTTAGATCCTACCTCTGAAAATAATTGTTCAATCTATTTCTTTGCTTCTTTTTGTTAACCAGTTTCTATCAAGGGACCTATAAGCATCCAAAGCTAGCATTAATTAAAGTTATTTTCCCAAACATTATTTTATTATTCAAAACAAATAGATTTTTGTTTGTAATATAAGACTTAGTGAGGTCTTGAATATAAGGTGACACCCTATTTCCTGAGTTATACTTTTTTTAGGTGGGCGGAACCCTTGATTTATCTTTAGGTATATGCATTGTATGTTGGTATCATCAGAAGATGATGTTCTTTTATATAAATATATTTTACTCTGAAGCTTTTAAATAATTAATTAATTAATTAATATCTGGCTGTGTTGGGTCTTCATTGCTGCGCGCAGGCTTTCTCTAGTTGTGGCGAGCAGGAGCTACTCTTCGTTGTGGTGCGCGGGCTTCTCATTGCAGTGGCTTCTCTTGTTGTGGAGCACGGGCTCTAGGCGCACGGGCTTCAGTAGTTGTGGCATGCAGGCTCAGTAGTTGTGGCTCATGGGCTCAGTAGTTGTGGCTCGCAGGCTCTAGAGCGCAGGCTCAGTAGTCGTGGCGCATGGGCTTAGTTGCTCCACGGCATGTGGGATCTTCCCAGACCAGGGCTTGAACCTGTGTCCCTTGCATTGGCAGGCAGATTCTTAACCACTGCGCCACCAGGGAAGCCCATTCTGGAGCTTTAATTGAACACTTTTAAGCTAATGTAATGGCAAGAGAGTCCTTTTTGTTTGTTTTTAGTTAGTTTGTGACAGTGGCTTTCTATTGACTGTATTTGATTATTTACAAGGTTAGTGCTATTTCTTACAGATAGGATAAAGATTGCTTAAAATGGGAGATTGCTTGGTATGACTAGGTCCTTAGGGACTATCAAGAGTAGTTTTTTGTTCCAAGAATTGTTTCTTCACAAAGTTTAGCCTGTTAGTTGTCTTAAGATAGGAACCCAGTTTGGTCCATGCAAATCCCTAGGATTTTTATCCTGGGGTCCAGGGATGGGCTTCAAAGAGTTGAAGATCCTCCTAAAATTTGAGTGGTAGCAGAATAGGCTTAGATATCATCAGATATTCAATGATGAGGGGCTTGTGTGATCCTGAAAATAGTTGAAAACCCACTTCTAATAGATTATTATAAAGAAAAAAAAATAGAATGTTACTGATTAAAAGAAACACTATCAAAATGAAATGCCACCTTGCTAGATGCCATTAGATTCCACATTCTTTCACATATAAGTACAAATGACCATAAATAGGGAATAAATGAACAACTTTCTTTGTTCTTTGTCACATGCAAAACATTATCTCTATCTTCCTGGTTATGCACACACCCATTTACACACATATAACTATGAAAGGTATCATTCATGAGGGTAATGTTTTAGCCTAGAGAAATGACCACCTTTTTATCAGTCAACTTGTAAAGAGGGTAACTTAGGAGTTACCCTTTGTTTTCATAGTGAAACTGCTATACTTTATTTGTGAACATCAGTTATTTGTTGACAGTTAAAGATAGTAGATAAATATATAAAAGGAGAGATACCTCTATGTGATAGAGGGTTACAGACTTTTGTTTTCAGTTAAGAAAAGATGGGATAAGTTTATGTTATGTATATTTTACGACAATTTTTATTAAAAGATTGAGGAAAGAAAGACAGAAAGAAAAAAAAAAGAAGAAAAGATGGGGGTGAGAAAAGATGGGGTGGGAGGTGGGGAAGGTCAGTTGTGAATTTTTGTTTCCAGTCTAATACTTGAAAACTTAAATGCTTTTCTTTGTAGTGAGGTGTCCTGGATTGATAAGGTCTCTTTCAATGTAGGAATTTCATGATTCCATTTTCAAAGTGGTTAAGCTTAAATTGCTCTTCTATTCTAGGTACACCATTGACTTCTTTGGGATGCACGAAAGTGTCTGGCTGGGAAGCTTATGAAATAGAAGACAAGACCCTGCCTCAGGAAGCGTACATGAGAATAATTTTAAAGGAACCCAGCGATAAATGCAAAACAGTAGCTGTTGGAGGTATGTCATGACTTAGAGCTTGGATTGAACCTGGTGTGGCACACTCTGTACTAAGTCAAGTTGAGCCATTCTCTGGGAACCTTCTTAGAGCATAACCTCACCCTCTGGCCTCAAATACACTAGTGGCTGTTGTTCTCTGAACTTGACTGTGTAATGGGATGTCACTCTTAACTCTTTCTTAAGCAACTCTGACTCAGCCCCTCTAGAGTCCTTCCTATTGCCTGGCAGACAATAAAGATGACAGTAAAAAGGCAACACTTGACTATGGACAAATGAAAGCGATGGTAACTTTCTAGCCGGGTGCCTCACTGCCTTCTCTTCTGGGAATGGGGCAGTCAGTATCAAAGCTCGATGAATGTGTGTCCTTTGAATCAGCTGTTACTTACTGGCTTTTCTCTACCCTGTTTGACATCAAGGCCATATCTGAGTCTGACTGGGTAGTGGCTGCATCTGATTCACTGGTTCCCTGTTAGTCATTGAATTTGACCTGCTTGTCTCCTTGACCCCTCAAGTTACAGTGTTAAGTGGTTACTTCATTTTCTTGCTTAGAGCGATAATTCTTTACTCCTCAACCAACTTTATCATCAAGGTCCGGGTAATGCATTAGTTCACATCCTTCGACCTTCAGCGATGTCTGGCTTTTGATGCACTGGCTCCTTTTTTATGGCATAGCCTATGTCATGTTGTGTGTCATCTTGATCCTTTAGGGGTTCTTTTTCCCAATCTACCAATATAGAACACTTTAAATATACCCTGTGCCAAGTAGTTTATATCTTCGATCATCATACCATCATGAGAACATTAAACAAGTCCCACTTTCTTTTGTTTTTTTTTTTTCATAATTCATGAGACTATGGCCTCATTAAGACCTTTAGTCTCCTTAATCCAGAGTCTCCAACATACATCAGTTACCCTGTGCAATTTTTTTTAAAATTAATTAATTAATTAATTAATTTTTGGCTGTGTTGGGTCTTCGTTTCTGTGCAAGGTCTTTCTCTAGTTGCGGCGAGCGGGGGCCACTCTTCATCGCGGTGCAGGGACCACTCTTCATCGCGGTGCGCGGGCCTCTCACTGTCGCGGCCTCTCTTGCTGCGGAGCACAAGCTCCAGACGCGCAGGCTCAGTAGTTGTGGCTCACGGGCCTAGTTGCTGTGTGGCATGTGGGATCCTCCCAGACCAGGGCTCGAACCCGTGTCCCCTGCATTAGCAGGCAGATTCTCAACCACTGCGCCACCAGGGAAGCCCAAGTCCCACTTTCTAGATGAGAATGCTGAAGTTCCAGGTGGTTAAATGACTGGCCTACTATTTCTCAGAGCGTAAATGGCGGAAATGGGATTTATAGCATTTAATTAGCATATTAAAATCAAGTATTTTCTAATTTTATAATTTTACTGAGAGTATATTATCGGTATGTGACATTATTGAAATATGCCCTCTTTCTAACATATGCTCTGATGTCTTTGTTGATACATTCTGAATTGATTATGAAGCCAGTATAGGAAGTATGAGTGGACTTTGATGTTTCTGATACAATCCTGTTGTGTCTGTGACATTTGCACCAGTACCCAGATCCTTTCAATATAGTTAGTGAAGATGATAAAGCCAAGGAATGATGAGATTTTGCTAGAAATCTTCTCATGTAGTTCACAAACTTGTTTCAGAGCCTGAATCCTTTAAAACGTAGGACATCTATTCAAGTGCTTAGTCTTGGCTCAGGTGATCACTTTCAGTATGTATAGCTGGGAAGTTTCCCTGAAGGATGTGAGTTTTAAGTTTAAGTGAGTTTAAGAATACATCGTATCCACTTTTTTTTTTGTCCCCAATAGTGGACAACATGAGTTGAAAATCTGTGTATTTAGACTTCTGAAATATTTTTATTAAATTAGCAGAGGCTATATATACTGATAAGTATTTTAAGTCCTCACTAAAATCCTGGGAGGTTGGTGTGGTAACCTTCTTTGAAAGATGAATAACCTGAGGCTTGTGACATTATGAAACTTGCCCAAGCCCGTGCAGTTAGAGAATGGTAGAGCCAGAACTTGAACCTAGATTTGTCTGATTTCCCGGACTGCGCTTTGAACAATTACGCTGCCTCACTGATTACACGGTGGTGACATTTAGATTGCAAATGTGGCCAAGGACTTCTTCCTGCTTTACATTAATACAAAGGCAGTCTTAAAACAAACAGTTAAATAGGCCTCACCCTCACAGAAGCAAAGGCTTCTAGATAGCCTGGTGTAGTCACTGATGGGGTTGCATCCAAACAGTGACAATTCTGTTATGATGGAGTGAGAACTGGGAGGTGTGCCTCCCGGGCTGTGTGTCCTTCCCCACACTGAGCCTAGTACTCTGCCGGGAGCAGTTAGGCTTGGCTCACCTGAGCAGTTGATGAGCAGCTGTTCCTTCCAAAGCAGTTGTGGCTGGAGTTTGGCTACAGAATCACACAGCTCTTGCATTTGTATATGAGTCTCAAAATTTATGAAATATACAAACCTTAGAACTTCAGGTATATTGTACCAATTTTACTAAAAGTAAAATTTCTTTTTGTTTTCAAATTTGCTTTTTTCCTAATTCTAAACAGAAAATTTGATGAGCATTAACAAGTTCAAACAACAAAATACAAACCACCACTCAGAGGTAGCTGCTGGTAATATTTTGGTGTGGATGCTGCCAGTTTTTTTTCTTACGACTATGTATACCTTGTAAAAAGTACAAAATTAGAATTATAGTGTTCTAGATCTGTTTTTACTCAGTATAACTTAAGCGTTTTCCCCCTGTTTTTAAGTTTTCTTTTACAACATGCTAAAAAGTGGCTACAAAGTGTTCCATGTGGGTAATAACATAAGTTATTCCATCTTATTATTAGGTAGACCTAATCCTCATTCAATTCAGTTAGTACCTCTCCAGATTAGGCTACAGTGGTAGGACAGAAGTATTAAAATAAACAAGAACTCCATAATTGCCACTAGTTTTTATATATCTTGTAAAATAACTAATGAGGGTTAAGATATGATGAGAAAACCCAGATCATTTCCTCTGTCACATTATACAGTGAACCTGACTTGTAAATTTCCCAGTACAAATGCATGAAGGGAGTACTGGAAATTCCCTTTTGACTTGTAAATTTTGAAACCTCCTTTTTCTTTCATTGAGGTAACCCATCTATGACAAGTAACTTCAGTTTTCCCGTGGTTAGAAGAAACTTCTCAAATTCTTATTTGCGGATAGCTTGGCCCTACTAGTTCCATAATGTACTTGATGCTTCATGTACTAGTTAACTAAGCAATTTTTCCCCTCTTTTTTTTCGCGAGGAGCCGCAGGCCTCACGAGTGCTGCTGTTTTACAATCTCTTAGAAACATTCACCATGTGGTACAAATGTGGCTTCTCCTGAACTGGAGAGTTCTGTGCTCCTAGGGGGTCAGAGTTCTCAAATGCTGTTTACAGCTGAGATGGGTCAACATTTAATAGACGCATTCTACTTAGGCTGTTACGAAGCCGGGACTATAATGTATTGTTCCTTTTTATTCTTCTCTAAAGGCATCACTATTAAGTTAAATTATCATCATTATCATTATATCATCATCCTCACCAGGCCAGTGCTTTTCAGACGTGGTTCCTTATTGCCCTTGAAATTCCAACATACCTGGGAGTGGGTTACGGGTGAGGGAGGAGGGCAAGGCCTTTGACCACCTTCTTGTCTCATCAACCAACAGCTCTGCTTTTATATGTTTTATATAGTGAACTTCCACAGAGTTTTGTTTAAAGAAAGTTTTGTTTACTTCCTTAAGGAAGTAAAGACTGAGAATCACTGTGGCGTAGTGAACCTACAGGAGGATGAAAAAGAGAAGGAAAATAGATGTTTGCACAGCATTACTTCCAGTGTTCATTATGCCTGTAATTCTCCTGCAGGGACACAATCCCTCTTGGGTTTGGTACTTAACCATAGGCACTCCAGTTGGAATTCCCATAGACTGACCTGCTTTTAGGGCAGTGGTTTCCTTAGAGGTGCCTCAGAAGTTCTAAGGTTAGGAGAGGTGGAGTGATAGCCTTACAGTCATTGGTGGTAGAAAGTAACTTTTGGTGATGGAGTCAGTGAATGGTACTAAGTATACCCCTGCAGGGTTAGCCCTGGGAGACTGGCCTCTATGTTCTGGTTGATGTGGGTAGTATGAGGGCATTCTTGCCATCAGAGTGATGTGGTGCGTGATATTGAGCCTGACAGTCTGTGAAATCTCCTCTATCTATTTCTAGATTCTTTTAGCTACTTTATTTTTTTTATTTATTATTTATTTATTTTTTGGCTGTGTTGGGTCTTCGGTTCGTGCGAGGGCTTTCTCTAGTTGCGGCAAGTGGGGGCCACTCTTCATCGCGGCGCGGGGACCGCTCTTCATCGCAGTGCGCGGGCCTTTCACTATCGCGGCCCCTCCCGTTGCGGGGCACAGGCTCCAGACGCGCAGGCTCAGCAGTTGTGGCTCACGGGCCCAGCTGCTCCGTGGCATGTGGGATCTTCCCAGACCAGGGCTCGAACCCGTGTCCCCTGCATTAGCAGGCAGATTCTCAACCACTGCGCCACCAGGGAAGCCCTCTAGATTCTTTTAGAACATTTTGGGTGGGCTGTCTTAAATTGAAGATTGATATTAATGAATCACAGAACTGACCCCTCTTGAATCAGGTACTTTAGCTATGTTTGTGCCACAACTCAGTGGATTAAGTAAAGAATTTCCCTAAAGACCAGCTGGGTAATATTTTTTAAATAAAATTTTGCTCCTTTTCAATTTTTTCTTTATTGAGATATATTAAGTATACTTATTTTATGCTGATTATTCCAGTATTTGAAGTCTTTTCAGATCTGATTTCATTTGCCTGTTTCTGTTGGTGCTCATTCATAGTATCGTATTTCCTTGTGTTTACGACTTATTGGCTGAACTCATGTTCCTTGCAGTTTTTATCTGTGTGAGTTCTTTAGGGTCAAGATGAAAGATAGGTTTTCCCAGGGAGTATTTATATTTGCTTCTGCCAGGTACCTGTAGGTACCATCAATCTAGACAGTCTTTAAATTAAATTCTCTGCTTGAGCTTTCTTGAAGCGTACAGTATGAATTTAGACCACAAAACCACACGAGTACTAGTTGTTGGCTGTGAATTCTCAAGGGAGATTTTCCGCCCAGACCACTGCCATGCCTCACCTCACCCCCCAGAAAGATGCTGGGGATAAAAAGCAGTTTCTCTTCTCTTTTGATGGAGCAAGTTTACTTCTCATTCATTGCCCATATCCTGAGGGTATAGTTCTGTAAAGTTCCAATTTTATGCCGGGAGCTCTTAAACTCACCAGCTTGAGGAGTCCTGGTTTTATCTACTCTCTTGCTCCACGTAATCGTTATAATAAGTTCAAGGTGACCAGGGTTCTGGTTTTATTGCTTTCTTACTTCCCAGCTTTCCTACTTTTACTGTCTCTTACTTTATTGTCACCTCACTGGTACATTTAAAAAGATGTTATATTTTCTTCTTTATTTTTATTTGGGAGAGTAGTTTAAGATATCTGTTGTGTCATTCTGCATAAATGAAAGAGATCTATTTTTGTTGAGTAGGTGCTTCTAATAGATGAGGTGGGAAGATATTTAGGGCAGAGCTCAAAAAATTATTAAAAATTTAGGTACAGGCCCAGCCTCCCCTTTTAATTTGAGTGTCTGCCGTGTACAGTTGGATTAGGTCAGGAATGAGGTGGAGAATAATTCCTTGTAATATGCTTTCTGAGTTGGTGGGGACTTTGATGTCTTTGACACATTATTTATTGAGATGAGATTTATTTTTGTTCATTGATTTGATTAATTAATTGTCCAATATTTTCCTATATCCTATAAGTTTACCCTTCTAGGTAAGATTCCTAAGATTCCTAAGTTTACCCTTCTAGGTAAGATTCCTAAGTAACTCCCCCACTTTATGGGGGTTTATTTGTTATATTTCGTTATGTGATATCTGCCATAGGTCCACATGATGATGTCCTGAGAGGCTCTGGTGTATGTTGGTCCATTTATTCAATATTATTTCATTTGATTCTGAATTAGTGGAATATTATTTGAAAGTGAAAAAAGTTGCAATTAATATAATATTAATAATAATTAATATGCCAGTGATACAAAAAAGAAATCAGTCTCAAAAAGAAATTCTTAATGTTATGGTTTAAATGTACAATGTGCAGATCCTGCGGAATCAGTTTTATGATTTGAAAATTCAGCTGCCTCAGTACTCTTTGGGCACTAAATAGGAGTTTAGCAAGAAGCATTGCCATCTGACAGAAATATGTAATACGTACATGTGCCACTCACTAACCTAAATGAATTACACACTCTGTTGTGAACTTTAATTTTCTTGTTTTGAGACTCCCACATTAGATTAATGTTTCAGAGGAGGACCTGCTATCAGGGTTACTGATCTAACGCAGGTAGCCTTTCCTGGTCCATCTGTCACTCTGCGTTGCTACATTAGAACACAGTTTCCTGGAAACAGCGATATATTTGGCATGACTTAAACTAATGACTACTTTTTTTGAGCATGTAGCATGGTGCTAAGCAAATGTGAAATGGAATAAATGTTGATTTAAATTGGAAGAAAGCTCAAGTTATGATGATTAGGGTAGGGATAACGATTGCCTGGAACAGTTATGTATTTTAGATTATGAAAATTAGTAGTGTGTTTTAAATATTTGCCATGGAAGGAATCACAAACATACCATGGTAAGCATGCCAGCTGGATTAATAGCATGATTTGTCAGCTGCACACTTACATAAGACCATATTATGATTAGAAATTTTAAGATTAATATTTGAAGGGCTTGGGGATGTTTATTTATTATGATTTTTTTGAGTAGCTGTGTTTGGAAGTTTTAATTTTAAATGTGTTAGCTTAACAGATCTTCACATTTAGTTCTGAAAAAATGGCTGTTTGTTTTTAAAATATTGTAATGTTTACTTTGAATTGGCATTGGTGGAAATAGTTTCTAAGGAGGAAAGTGGTTTGCATCCCACGTTATAAATATTTTCAGGCTTTTAAACTATTTGATCCAAAGCATCACTATTTATTATTTTTTGCTCAAAATTTGAGAACATAGAATTTTCCTAGTGTTTTTTTTTCTTATCACAGTTATATTTTTCAGCAGAGTACATTTCTGAGAATTATATCATTGATATTTTTAATAAATTGAATAAATTTAGGTTGACAAGGAAAGCTCACTAATTTTAGAGGAATTCTTAAGAAATCCTTTAGTAAAATGAAGAAATCTTTCTTGATGTGAATAGTCTTTTCTCTTTTTTATGCAGGGGTTTTTAATCTTGGGGCACTCTTTTGATAATTTTTTTTAATATCACATTCAAAGATATACTGAGTATTTTTTTGACTGCATATATTTATTTCTACCTACATTAATTTGGGAAAGAAACCATAATAGAAACAAAGATTATATAAGTAATAGCTCATTTTTAGAATCTTTTTCTTCCTAAATATTTGGTGGGAAAATGTTAATTATTAATGTATTCACTTTCAAACTTACACACAGTCAGAAAAGCAATTGTTAAAACAAATATTTGAAGACATAATTAGTGTCCTAACATTCTCAACATTCTATTGCTTTTCTCTTCTGTCAAAGTGAATAATCAAAGTAAACTAAAACTTAGTTGTCTTTTTTATTGATTGGGCCCTGTCTGGGTGAAGAACACATAAATGACATCTCTTTATAATCCAGAATCTGGTTTTTTTTTTTTTTTTTTTTTGGCTGCACCTTGCAGCATGCGGGATCTTAGTTCCCCAACCAGGGATTGAACCCATGCCCCCTGCATTGGGAGTGCAGAGTCTTAACCACTGGACCACTAGGGAAGTCCCCAGAATCTGTTTTCAAACTCACTCCCCTCTTAAACTTTGTTTTCTGTACAGGAATGTGTAATGTCTTAGGCTCATCATGTAGAATAATCCAGAGTGATCTCCCTCCCATAGATTTATAGCAGTTATTTCTTTTTTCCCTCTTTTGCTACTTAATCCTTAGCTGGCCTGTGCCATCTCTGACATTATTGTTCTCATTATTTAAAAAAAAAATTCTATTGACAGTTTCCGATAGTCTGAAACTGTTAGAAGATAATAATATAATAATATTATTAATAATAATAAGAAGAAGATAATAATATCTACTATGCACTGTGTGCCTTTTATATCCTAAGGTCTTTATTTACATGATCTCTAATGAGGACCCTGGAACCTTGCAGGGATCTTCATGAACTTCCTTCATGCAGCAAACTTTGGGTGTTACATTTATGTTTTAGACCCTCCTTTAGATGCGTTAGGTTGTGAACAAAGGGAAAAAACCCTAAACAAGCCCCAAACTTGTACCGTGGAGCTTATAGCCTAGTGGGAGAAAGAGGGTAAACTAGATGAATAACTAAAATACATGTGTGCTAGATGGTGATCAAGGTTCTGGCAAAAACTGAAACAGAGAAGTGGGTGGGAGTGTGGGTATGAGTGAGGGGTGTGTGTGTGTGGTGTGTGTGTGTGTGTGTGTGTGTAACGTGTTCGCTGTAGCACAAAGTAGGGAGGGCAGGGAAGGCCTCAGAGGGAGGGTAACATGCAAGTAAGGTCATGAAGGAGGGGAGGGAATGAGTTTGCTCATTCTGGGGCAAGAACTTCCCAGGCAGGAAGGTAGTAAGTATAGAGGCCTGGATACTTTCTTTGTTTCAAATCCAGGAAACCAAAGCTCAGCCTTGCCCAAGGTAACACAGTTCCAAAGCACCGGTTCGCTGGTTCACACCCTGATCTGTTGCAGTCAGAGCCCTCACTCTTTCAAAGCCCTCGCTCTTTCCGCTACCCTGGGTGACTCTAAAAGGAAATTTGTATTCATCTTAGGATGCTTTCCAGCTCCTAACAAAGTGCATTGTACATCGTGAGCACTGAAGATCAACCGTGCTGCTCTCAAGCAAAAGTAATAGGTAGGTAGGTAAACAGATAGATTAGTTTTCTCTACTCAGCTAGTAGAACCTCAAAATGATAATCTCTTCCTCAAATCTCTTAAGAGCGTTAAGAAAAAATTTTTAGCAAACTACCCTTTCTGCTTTTTCTTTTCTTTCTTTGAAAAAATTTTTTATTAGTATTTTGCTTTAAAAATCTCTGTTCTTGTTTATTTGTGAGATTTCAAGAGTACACTCCTAATTGTGTACAAACTGACACAAGCAGTAGTTTAGAAGGGAGAATATACGACAGTAACAGAGACAGACGGGAAGGTTTTTTCTCTGTTCCCTTTAAGAGATATTGATTGCTCTTTTGCTGTTGTTGTGTATGTGGAGCCTGTGAAAAGGGAGTTTACTAGGATCACAGTATACAGTGTCATTTTTAAGTCTGAATAGTGAAAACATTAATTGATAGCAGATTAAGTGAAGGTGTCACGGGGGCTGTGAACCCAAAGACTTGCCAATGGGGCCTCACATTGTACCGAGCACCATTCCACCACTTGTCTCACGTTCCCTCCAAGAGGGATAGCAGATCACTGGTCATGACTGACATTTGGCACTGGCCACCTGAATTTGGGGTACTAGCTGCGATTTGAGTCCATGTGTGCTACTTTTCGTTCTTGGTCAGAATGAAGAAAAATATTTTTTAAAATTCTTTTTGAATAAAACATTTGTTAACCAGTGTGCTGTTTATGGCTTTGTGATTTTGATATTAATTATGATGAAGTAACCCTGACGCTCATTCTTAGAATCCTGACCCAAGTGATCGGATGTGGGGTTTTCTGGTCAGACTCATTGGATTTTAGTGGCTATAAGAACCTAGTTTAATATAACTATTCTAGGGTTATCTCCCTCTTGGAACCAGTTTGTGAGGATGACTGAAAAGTTAGGGTGGAGGCTGAAAGTTTGGCAAGTAGGCTAAGTAGACTAATCATTTTCCTTTGTATGGGCCTTGCCTTCTTTTTTGTATAAGAAAAGAGTTACGTCTGTAAAGAGTGAAAGAGTGTAAGATTGTACTGAATTGATTCAGGTGACATTTGAGGGAAACATTCTTGTTCCAAAGATGTTTGTGTATTTCAAGTGGATTTTACGAGCTACTCTTTGAGATAAATAAATGTTTGGTAATCACTTCGTTCTCTGGCCTTGGTAGCAGTTCTATCCAACAGTAGTTCTTGTCTCCTTTTATTCATAGCCTCTATTTGGTGGTGCTGTTTTTTCCACTTCTATGGTTTCTTCTTCTTCAAAGTGCTGCTTTGCATGTGGCTCTCCTGGCCTCTCCAACTCATCATTTTCACCTTCAACTCCCAATGCTGCCTGGATCGGCATCTCTCTTGATCCACTCAAACAATATATTGAGCACCTGTTCCCCAGTAGACACTGTTCTAGGTACTGGGATACAACATTGAGCCAGACAAATGCCCTCTTCTCATTGCATGGGGGCGGGGAGAACAGACAAAGAACAGACAAGCATGTCAGGTAACGACAAGTTTTAGGAAGAAAAATAAAGCAGGGATAGGGTATGGAGTGATGGTGAGAATGGCATCTTCCACATGGTGTATTTGAGTGCTGACTGCAGGAGCAAGCCTCAGTCGGGGGGATCTGAGGAGAGTGGGCTTCAGGCAGAAGAAACTGCAATTGCAGAGACCCCGACAGGAGAGTGTATGAGTGACGGCCAAGGGGCCGGGGTGGCTACAGTGCAGTGAGTGAGGGGAGAGTTTTAATATATGAGTTCGGAAGGGTAGTCGGGGGCCAGCTCATAGAGCACCTCTGTAGGCTATGATGTAGAGTCTAGCTTTTGCTCTGAGTGAGGTGAGGCGGTACCTGTGGTCTTAAGCAGAGAAGTGACTTACGATCTGACTTGTGCCTTAAATCCCTCTGGTTGCTATGTGAAGACTGTCCCACAGGGGACACAAGAGGATGCATGGAGACTATTGCCAAAGTCTAGGCCAAGATGCATAAGCCTGGACCAGGGTGGAAGGAGTAGTGGAGGGATAAGACATGGTGAGATTCCGGATATATTCCTGAAGGAAGCTCATAGAATTTGGATATGAGTTAGATGTGGATTTGCAAAAAAGAGAGCCATGCTGGATTTCTCCCAAGATTTCAACCTGAGCTGCTGGTAAGTTAGAGTTATTATTTACTGAGATGGGAGGAGAGCACAGGAGGAAAATGTTGCGGTTATAGGGCAGGTGGGGAGTAAAGTCTTTATTAATTAAAATAACTTTAATTATTATTGTTAATAATTAAACAATACCTGTTAGATATCTGAGTGAGCATGTTGAGCAGCTGGCTATTTGAACCTGGAGTTCAAGGAGTCCAGCCCAGAGGTATCTTTTTAATTGAGAGTTGTCCTAGAAGAGATGGTACTTAAAACCATGGGATTGGATGGGAGCACCTAAAGTAGTTCTCAAAGTATAGTAGGGACCCATGGGTTCCTTGGACTTTCATAGGGAGGTCAGCAGAGTTAAAACTTTTTATAATAATACTAAGACGTACAGTTCAGTAGTGTTTTCCAGAGACTATGTGTGACTGCATAGCAGATTGAATGCAAACACAGTTATGGGAGTCTGCTGTTTTCTATTAAGCTAGGTATTAGGGAGATTTTAAAAAATGTAAAATGATGCTCTTCTTCTTACTCATATATATGTTTTTATTTTGGCAAATGTATTTTCTATTAAAATATGTTATTATATGTTGATAGGGCTTATAGTTGCTTTTAGATGAATTAATAAATATTTAAAAGTTTTCTCAGTTTTTAATACAGTAATTATCTATAGGTATAACCCTCATACACAAAAATTTTTTGAGTTCCTTATCAGTTTTTACAAGTGTAAAGGGGTCCTCAGACCAAAATATTTGAGAACTGCTGACCTAGAAAGCAAATGATAATAGGGAGGAGAGCTGAGCATTGAATGAACCTCTGGGCACTTACAGAGATAAGGAAGAGCCCACGAAGTTGGGTGAGAAGCAACTGCTGGAAGGAAGGCAGACAGTGGAAAGAGTGTGAGGTGTTCTGGGGGCCAAGTAAAGAAAGAATTTCAAGTGGAAGCAAGAGAACAACTGTGTCGCGTGCTGCCGAAAGGTCATATTAAATGAAAATCGAGAACCAACCATTGGCTTTCGCAATGTTGGAGGTCATTGTTGATTTTGAATTGGCTAGTTTCAGTAGAGGGCATAAAAGTAGGCTCAGGAGAGAATAGAAGAGAAAGGATTTGTATCACAATTAGAGTCCTGAGAGTGAGAGTTCACCCACCCCATCACTTCATGTTGAGGCATAGCCTGACCAGCCTTCAGATTTACCTCCGATGCGAACCCACGCCAGGCAAACGAGCTATGAGGTTGGGATGGAGGATGTGGGCAAGTGGTACAAGACGTAGTTATCTAATCCCCTGTGCTGTGGAGATCATTTCCTTTAAAAGGTGGAGGGGTTATTTTTTCTTGACTTAAGAAACATGTTTATATGGAGTTAGTTGCTGAAGTTTTTTCTTTCTTAAAATTATTGTGTCCTTCAAAAGGAATAACTGAATTTATTATATTTACTTCTTGCATTTTCTTGGTCAATATTAAATATTATGGTTTTCGAGGGAAAAGAAGTGATATATTTTTCCCCCAGTGAGGTCTTTACCAATTTATATTAAATTTATTTACTTAAAATTTACGGTAATTTCTCTTCCACCCAACTGAGAACTCTTCAACAATAAGGTGGAAGTTTTTCATTTTCATTGCCCTAGTGACTATCATCTTGCCTGGAATACAGTAGGAATTTAATATTTTAGAATAGTAAGATATTAGAACATTTGGATTTATGCTTTATAGTTTTTTTTTTGAGTGCTTTTTTCATTGTGTTGTTAAAAGTAAACTTTAAATTGTTAATGGGATAAATAAAATTAGATAAAACCTAAAGGGCAGGTTGTTTTTAATTCCTCTAGGTTGGAACAAATATCAAAAAGAGTACTTTGATAGGAAACAGATAATAGTTCTTTTCCCTCTGCTTTGTTTGGGTGTATATTTCAAAAACAGCGTGACTAGGGACTTCCTGGCGGTCCAGTGATTAACACTTCACCTCCCAGTGCAGGGGGGTGTGGATTTGATCCTTGGTCAGGGAGCTAAGATCCCACATGCCTCATGGCCAAAAAAACAAAACATAAAACAGAAGCAATATTGTGACAAATTCAATAAAGACTTTAAAAACGGTCCACATCAAAGAAAAAATCTTTAAAAAGTCATGACTGAACTAAACACACACACCTTCTGTTTGGAGGCTTTAGAATTTGTCCCGCAGGGTAATAAGAGAAATACTTTTGACCTGTGAGAGACCATATCTCCTTCAGAACTAATTCAGAGAAATTTTTTTGTGCACTATATATTTTTTTTAAATTTTATTTATTTATTTTTTATTTTTGGCTGCATTGGGTCTTTGTTGCTGCGTGCGGGCTTTCTCTAGTTGCAGCGAGCAGGGGGCTACTCTTCGTTGCGGTGCACGGGCTTCTCATTGCGGTTGTTTCTCTTTGTTGTGGAGCACGGGCTCTAGGCACACAGGCTTAGTAGTTGTGGCACTCGGGCTCCGTAGTTGTGGCTTGCGGGCTCTAGAG
Organism: Balaenoptera acutorostrata; assembly: GCF_949987535.1. Lineage (NCBI taxonomy): Eukaryota > Metazoa > Chordata > Mammalia > Artiodactyla > Balaenopteridae > Balaenoptera > Balaenoptera acutorostrata. Next base: position 39,800,334 of record NC_080079.1, read on the forward strand.
TGCAGGCTCAGTAGTTGTGGCACACGGGCTTAGTTGCTCCGCAGCATATGGGATCCTCCCAGACCAGGGCTTGAACCCGCGTCCCCTTCATTGGCAGTCGGATTCTTAACCTCTGCGCCACCAGGGAAGTCCCTGAACTATCTTTTAATTTGGGTATAATTTTACATACTATACAAGGTACAAATTTTAAGTGAACAGTTCAGTGAACCAACATCTCTCTCAAGATGTAGAACATTTCCGTCGCCCAGAAAATTCCCTTGTGCCATTTCCAGTCAGTTGTCCCAGCACGGAAGTAAATAGTAATGTGATTTCTATCGACAGAGCTTAGTTTTGCCTCTTGCAGAACTTTGTAGAGTTATATAGAATGTACTTGTGTGTCTGGCTTCTTTGGCTTCACTTAATGGTGTTTTTGAGAGTCATACTTATTGTTATGTGTATCAATAGGTTGTCTCTATGTTGCTGAGTAGTATTCCATTGTATGAATTTACCTATTCACCTATTGATGGACATTTGGGTAGTTACAACTTTTGGCTATTGTGAATATAACTACAGTGAACATTATTATACAAGTCTCTTTGTGGACATATGTTTTCATTTCTTTTGGATATATACTTGGAAGTGCATCACTGGATAAGTGTATGTTTAATTTTATAAAAAATTGTCAAACATTTTCCTAAAGGGGTTGTATAATTAAACATGCCCATCAGCAATGTATGAGACTCTCCAATATGGTCCAAGCCCTTGCCAACACTTGCTATTATTATCATTCTTTTCAGTATTAGCATTCTAGTGGGTGTGATGTGGTATCTTGTGGTGTCCTGACTTCCTTTATGATAATGATGTTGAAAAATTTTCATGTACTTATTGGCTATTCCGGTGTCTTCTTTTATAAAGTATCAAGTCGTTTGCTATTTTAAAGATTGGGTTGCATGACTTTTTTATTCTTGAAGTATAGTATAGTGTAGTAGTTCTTTATGTACTCTAGGTACAAGTCCTTTGTCAGATATATGTACTGTAAAGATTTTCCAGTTGGTGGTTGCTTTTTCATTTTCTTGATTATGTCTTCAAAAAAGCAGAAGTTGTAATTCTGATGAAGTCCAGTTTATCAGCTTTTTCTTTTATCCATAGTGCTTTGCCTACTTAATGGTCATAAAGACATTCTCCTATGTTTTTCTGCTCTATAGATTTAGCTCTTATGGTTAGTTCTATATGAGGTGTAGAGGTCAGGATTCATTATTCTTTCCGTATAGATATCTATTTGTTCCTGTCTAATTTGTTGAAAAGACCATCCTTATACCCACTGAATTATTTTGACATCTTGGTAAAAAAAAAATCAGTTGACCATATATGCGTACCTCTATTTCTGACCTCTATTCTGCTGTGTCGTTCTATTCATCTGTCCTTACACCATTATGGTATTTTGTTAGTGTTTTTGCCTGGTTTTTGTGTCAAGGTCATGTTGGTATATCCTTTTCCACCTGTTTATCTGTGTCTTTGCATTTAAAATACATCTGTTTTAGGTAATATGTAGTTGGGTATTACTTTTTAATGTATTCTGACAATCTCTGCCTTTTAATTGGAATGTTTAGTCTATTTACTGTAATTATTGATATGGTTAGTTTTATATCTACCGTTTTGTTGCTTCCTATTTGTCCCATCTTTTAGACATTTTCTTTTAATCCTGTATCTCCTTTTCTCCCTTCTTTTTGTTTAGTTGAAAATATTTTAGCATTACATTTTAATTTCTCTTAGATTTTCAGCTACACCTCTTCATATGATTTTTACAGTCTCTCTGCTGATTATAATATTCATCCTTAATAAAAAGCCTTTTTTAATTAATATTTTACTACTTTGTATAAAATGTAAGAAATCTACAATATGGTTTCATTTGCCCCTCCCCATCCATTGCACTGTAGTCTTCATACAATTTATGTCCATATATGTTACAAAATATACAATTCAGTATTATACTTTTAATACAATATATGCTAAGTATATATAAAGTATTTGTATACACGAACTATATTTTATACAGTATATCTAATAAATATGTCATAAGGGAATTAAGAGAAATAGTCTTTCATGTTTACCTACGCATTTACTATTTCGAAGGTTCTTCATTCCTTTCTGTAGATTAAAATTTACATCTGGTATCGCTTCTCTTCAGCTGAAGAGCTTTCTTTAGCATTTCTTGCAATGTAGGCCTATTGGCAACAGATTCTCTCAGTTTTTATTTATACGGAGATTTAAAAAATTTTTCCTTTATTTTTGAAAGATAATTTTGTTGTAGATAGAATCCTAGGTTGACAGTTTTTTCTCTCCCCTTCTTTCGGTGATTTGAAGATTTTTTTGTCTTCTGGCCTCTTGTTTCTGATGAGATGTCTGCCTTCATTCTGATTATTGTTCTCATGTGTAACATGTCTTTTCTGGATGCTTCTAAGATTTTGTTGTTGTTGTTATCTTTGGTTTTCATGGCTAGGTGAGGTTTTCTTGTAGCTGAGTTTTCTGCATTTGTGTATTGCTGTTTTTGCTCCATTTTGAAAATGTCTGGCCTGTGTTTCTTTACACATTTTTCTACCCCATTCTCTCTACTCTCCTTTAACATGTAAATTAGACCACTTGATACTGCCCCACAGGCCATTGAGACTCTTTTAAAAACATTGTTTTTTTTCTGTACCTCAGCCTGGATTCTTTATACTGACATATCTTAAAGTTCACCAGTCCAAGCTGTTCACTGTTGTGTCCAACCTGCTATTAATCTAATCCAGTATGTTTTTATTTCAGATATTGTAGTTTTAAGCTCTAGAACTTCCTTTTTTATTTTTATTTTTTGCAGTTTCTATGTGTCTCCTGAAATTTCCTATTTCTTTACCCATTATATCGATCTTTCTCTGCAGATTCTTTTAACATGTTTATCATTGTTAGAGTTCTTGTCTTCTAATTCCATTTTCTGGATTATTTGTGGATCTATTTCTGTGCACGGATTTATCTTTAACTATGGAGTTGCATTTTCCATTTTCCTCACATATCTATTAATTTTTAATTGTATGCTGGACAATGCAGATGCTACATTGTATAGACTTGGGATTCTGTTGGGTTTTGTTCAAACAAGTAATTAAGTTAGGAATCATCTTCAGTGTTACATAGGCTCATTTTTATGTTAGCTATTTCCATTTTGCCTGTATTTCCCAGGAAATATCCTATAGTCAGGGTGTTCTTTATTTCTTAATCCATGTTGCTTCTGTGGTGTCACAGGAAAGTCTCAGGCCTTTACCAGGCCCCTGAAACCTGCCATGCCACATCGTGAGCTTTAAACTCCTCTAAGGTGGGCAGCTGTTGGAATCTGTCAGCTTTCAGAAAACTTTTCAACTGTTGTTTTTTTCCTCTGGGATCCTTGGAGTCTCAGCTCTGGGTTTAGCCAACAAGTGTAGAATTTATTTGCAAATTTGGGGCTTCAAATATAGGCCTGACTTCCTCATTTGGGGGATTTTTCTTCTCAATTTTTATAGCTACCTTGGCAGGTCTATATTCTGACCAGTAAGACTGTGGTTTGCTGCTTGAGTTCCACCTGCTGTGACATAAACTTGGTTGTGCCCTCACAGAATAAGCTGTATAAATGTAAATTATCATTCAGTGTGGTTCCCTTATTTAAGGGCTATAGATAATCCACTTTCTGCCTGCTTTTGGTTATTTTCCAGTGCCTTCAGAGTTGCCTTTTATATTTGTCCATGGTTTATAATTGTTATTGGATGGAGGGCAGTTCTGCCATCATAAAGCCAGTCTCTTAAAGAATTTGTTTTGTTTGGTTTATTTCTGTCATTTGTAAAGAGGTGTTGAACCTCATTTTCATTTGGAGTTTAAAAGTACCTTCAAGTCATGCATAATGGATGTTTGTTACTGGCCAATTACACATTGTTTAGATATAAGACAATATTTATGAAATGATTGGTATTTATGAAAAGAAATATAAGATATTAAAGCATACTCTAAGATGGGAAATTTGGTAATCTTCTCTGACTTAGGCATAGGCTGATGTCAGATAACCACAAGAATTCTAATTAAATATACTTATTATATGTATTTAAAGACTCTAGTGTAAGCACTGGAAATAAATTTCAAGTAAGTACTTCAGCATTCCTAATGTCTGGCTGCCAATTTCTGACCTATATAAATAACCTTTAAGAGAGAAGATATCAGTTTTGAAGTTTCTTATCTGCCCCTAATGCATTTGGTCACTAAAATTGGCTAGGTAAGTTAGTGCAGTTCTCAGAGTCCAAGACTAGAAAGGAATTAGGCCAACTTAAAATATATCATGCTCCAGGAAAAGTAAGGATGTAGTTAGAAACTGAAATTAACACCCTCAGCATTGGTACTATTTTGCTTTTGTCTGCTGATGTTCACCATGGTAGATGTATCATCATTATGATATTGGTAGGAATGGGTGAACATTTAAGGAGGTCAGAAACTTTTTTTTCTTTACGCTGTCAGCAAAGCTATGTTAAATAATAACAGCATTGCCCCGTTTCACATTTTCCCTATGTATACTGTTTCTTTCAAACAGCTTTGAAGTGTTGTCTAATCAGCAGGGATTTTTGTTTTAAATAACTTTAAAAAACTCTTTAAAATATATGTGGTGATTGTATAAAAAGAAGAAAACACTGGTAAATAAAAAGGAAAAAATTAAATTAACCCAAATTCCTCTATCAGGTACAGCCACTTTGGGGGGCATACACCCTTTTAGTTATTTTCCTGTTTTATTTACAAAAAAGGATCATACTCTATGTATTTTATCATCTATTTTTTGCCCAGGTATTTCAGGCAGTTCTATAGGTATGTGAATGTTTGTGCTTCTATACATGCTGTGTGTATTTATTTAAGCAAAAAGAAATTATGCAGATAACTTGTTTTAAATCTATCCAGTTAAATATTGTTGAATGTACTAGGGCCCAGTATACTGAAAATTTTATCATTAACTGAAACCACATTTGCATTTTTTTTAAAAAAAACTGATGGGCGTGAGAGGAACTTCTTTGTAGCTTCTACTTTAACAAACCTAAGAATGGGTAGCCTGCTCTTATTCTTTTTAAACGTAAGGGCAGTTCGCTTACTGGCACCTAGTCACAGCCTTCCCTCTTCAGCTTTATCACATCGTACATTGTTGAGGCTGGAAAAGCCCCAAAGTTGCCCTGCAAAATCATGCATTGCTGATCACCACCAGCTATATACCTAGTCACTCAGTGCAGAGTGTCCTTTTGAAACACTCAAGCCTTCTATTTAATCAAGGTCTCATTGCCAGTGTTGCATCTGGGTGTTGAACAAGGCAGGTTTCTGGAGTTTATAGTCTAGAAGGGAAGCAGACATTAAACTAGGAAGGAATTATACGTTCCCTGAGAGTAATGAAGGAGTTCAGTGTCATAGAAATGTATGGTAGGTGTCTTGACCACACCTGGCACGTTTGAGAAGAGCCTCTTGGAGGAAAAGATGTTTAAATTGACACCTAAATAAGGAGCAAGATTTAGGTAGGAAAATGGGACAGGAAAAGTCAGGGAGAGTTTTCCAGGTGGAGGAACTGTCAGAGACGGAAACCATGATTCATTCAGATGCTTCTGTTCCTCTCAATTTTCTTTCGTAGTTACTTTTGAAACATTGGGATGATTTTTCCCATAATCACCCGTGTAAAATATAGGGTAAGCTTGGACTTAACAGTTCTGTGAGTCATAATCAACACAATATTTTACAGATGGGTTCTTTGAATGTTAATAACTTTGGATAAACAACTACTGAACAAATGCATCACTTCAGTCTCTTAATCAAAAGGCCGTGCTGAGCCCCCAGCAGATTCGATACTTACGGGAATGGCAGCGTTCAGGGTACTTGCTGCCAGTTGAATGGTTATGTTGTCCCTAGATTTTTCTCTCTGCTTCTTTAGTATGTCATATGGCCTCCTGTAAAGGCCAGGTGACTGTCCAGGCCAGGCTTTAACAAACTACAGCTGAAAGGCCAAATCTGGCCGGAGACTGGTTTTTGTCAGTACAGTTTTATTGGCACACAGCTATGTCCATTCATTTTCATGTTACCTGTGGCTGCTTTCGGACTGTAATGGCAGAGCTGAATAGTTGTAAAAGATATCATATGCCCTGCAAAGCCTAAAATATTGACTATTTGGTGCTGACCACTGGTTTAGGCATGATCTGTAACCAAATGCCCCCACATCATTTCTCTGTTTTGGTTGGTGTTTCTTCCCATATTCTTCACGGCCAGTCTGCTGTTTGTTCTTTCTGTTGTTCGAATTTTTCTTCCTTCTCTCCTTTCTTACCAGTTATCCTGGGCTGTGCTAATAAATAAATGAGGCTGACACATCTCATTGCATTCTGTCACACTGCATCATGGTCAGTCTTTGTTTTCGGCTCTTCTCCACTTAAATTTTGATCGCTACTCATTCTCAGAGGCCTTTCCAATGACTTCTTGCTTCATGGTGGCCTAGAAGAGAAAAAGCACAAACTTTGGCTCCAATAGAAAAAAAAAAATGTGTTTCACGTTGAACCCTGCCACTTAGAAAGTAGGTTCACTTAGGCATGTCACTGTAATTCTCTGAACCTCAGGTTCTTTTTCTGAACATGGGGATAATGCCACAACTGCCTTGCCTGCATCAGAAGTGCTGCAAGGATCAAGGCATGGAAGTGCCTGTGTCTTCATTTGTCCTTTTCTGTGAACTTGACGGTGCTGGATGACTGACTTCCTTTACTCATGTGCATTTGTGAAAAAGTTAATTTTGCTTTTACATTTACTGTGAAAGAAATGTGGTCTGTTTTTTATTTCAAAATTTTTGCTTTGGAAACTAGTCTTATTAAGTGCAGTTTGAATAAGAAAGCATGAAGCTCAAATTATCTGCATTAAAATCTCTCTATAGCCAAAAAAAAATCAATATTACTGAATGAAAGCCCTTTTAAATGTATGTTTAAAATCAGACGCATTGTATTTCAAGAGTAAAGGAAAGATCAAATGATAACTCTAGAAATTAGAGACATTTTTATTCCTGGATGACAGAGTTGTGAGTAGTATTTTTGTCACTGTACTTTCTATGGTAGAAATTGATGCAATTGATAAAAATACAGACTTGGCCAGGCTGAAGATAATATATACTGTTGAAATGTATTACCTGTTTTGTGAAAATAATGCGGCTACCAATGCTAAGGAATTTTCCACTGCCTTAAATTAGGGTACGACAGTAAAGAAGGTTACCTGTGTGGTTTTATTGGTCTGGAAAGGAGATGGTGGTTTGAGGTCCAACGCAGATAAGAAAGTAGAGGAGTAACCTTGTCTTTTAGACGCCACCTGACGGTGACTTCGAAGAGCAGGGTCACTAATGACCTGCTCTGCAGATACCTTGTTGAACTGTGTTATGTTCTTGTATCCCTTTGAGGAGGGTTTTTTCTTTTTTTTTTTCTTTTTCTTTTTTTTGTAAAAGAAATATTTGCCTTTTTCACAAAGATCTTTCCACCCATTGCTGCATTAAAACTTAGTGCCAGGGCTTGAGAGGATGGACAGTTGACTAACATCCTTCTTTCTCACCCAATTTTGGGACCAATGGATAGACCAATGAGAGGTAGACATGCAGGGGCTCATTAGGAATAACCCTGATTCCAGGACTGTGGCTAAGTGGGTTTTCTGATATTTCATGCGAATGAGACCAATTTCCCCTCATAGTGTGGGAGGAAGCAGCCTGGACTTCCCCCCCTCCCCCCCCCGCCCCGTGGGCAGGCCAGCTCTGAGAAGGGAGGTACTCTGGAGAGTCTGGGCCACATTGTCCGGGCCCTTCCCCCAGACTCACCTTTCGCATAATTCACTTCTCTCCCAGGGAGGAGGTTGGGAGGAGACGGGACTGTTGGGCTAGTGGAAAGTCCTCCGCCTGGAAGCGTGAGGCAGGGCGAGTGGAGGTTTCCCTCTAACGCTTTATTGAATGCGTTGCATGAATAACCGTGCCTGCGTTCTCAGTAACTCTACCTCAGTTTCATCTTCTGTAAAACTAGGCTAATAATAGTAACATGCCTCATAGTGCTCTTGTCAAGATTAAATGAATTAGTACCTGGGAAACATTTAGAAAAGAGCCTCGCGTGTGGCAAACAGTTTGTCTATTTTTACCTTGAGTAATATCCGTATTTTTAATACTATGTCAAAGCATTCAGATGCATTTAAAATGGGAGGGTTAAATCGTGTCCTAGTGAAGGCAATACCTATAGAGGTGTAAGTTCATGTTGAGGAGAGAAAACTGCTGGCTGCGTGGGACAAAATAAGACCTATTTCTTTCTGGTTTGTTTTAAACATATATTTGTTCTTGGTGCTGAGAGGAAAAGATTATGAAGGAAAATGCTGAGTGCAAGACCACTTTCTTTTAGGCTACTGAGAGCCTTCCCTAATGAGAGTTCTGGAAGGATATGACCTGGGGACGTTAAACCCCTTTGTTTTGATAACTCCCACTGCTGCCTTAAAGGCAGTATTATTACAGAGAAAAACAGGTTGATTTTTATTTTAAATATGGAAATTTCTAGGAGAAAAGGGAGCTCCAGTATGCATTCTTAATAGCCTACCGAAAAAAACGCTGGAAATCTCTCTCTCTGCAGTGGTTATTTGTTTACATGTTGTTACTTCTGCTGAAAATATTAGTAAACATTATTTATGTCCAAACAGGCTCCTTATATACAGCACCTACTACGCCAAAGCATTTGTGTAACGAATATCTGTGTAATGAATATATCTGTGCAATGAGTCAGTGGATTTAGGAGTGGGGATATATAAAGCAGTGGAATAAGCACGCTTGCACAAATGTTTATTCTATGCCTCTTTTGACTTTCTTCCCTACTTAACATTCATTAAAAAAAAAAAAAGCAGATCATTCATAAGAAAAGGCAGCCTATTTTAGGGGCATCTCAGTTTACTTAGAAAATCATCCTGTGCATTGCTTTTGAAAATGGATTGAACACTTAATATGAATATTTATTCAGTGTTATTCTTTCTTCTTGCCAGAGGGCTTAGTTTTTACAAGTTGAAGCTTTGTAGAGTCAGGGGAAGTTAATCCCAATTGTTTTCCTCACAGAATATTTGATACCACTGACTTCATTATGTTTGGAGTTGAAGCTAAAGTTTGGTAGACTTGAGCATAAAGAAGCCTGAGAAATAGGAGGCCCAGGCCGTGCTGCTGGGTGACCCTGCACAGGTCATTTCAAGTCTTTTGGTCTATGTGTTATCATCTGTCAACTATGAGGCCAGGACGAGATGGCTAAAGAGGATTCTCCAGCTTTCAAATGATGTGATTGTAGGATATCCCCACCAGTTTCTGCTTTTAGCAAGACATCCTAGTGAAGTAAAAGGTCTCTGGCTCAGTGAGTTGTAGCTGTATGCTCTGCTTGAGAATTGTTACTTGAATTAATTTGTAGAAACTGTTGGTACTTGCTCAGAAGATTTCAAAATATATGTGTTTGATTTTTAAAGACCCTATATTAGCAACTGGATGGAACTTTAGATGTTTGAATTTTTATTCTGTTCTCAAAACCACCAGTACAGAAAATCTCTAATGTGTCTCTCCAATTATGGGTTTTATAAAGTATTTAAGTCCATTATATCACATTTAAAACACACTTTTGTGAAAATTATTTTATGATAGGTGGGGTCATAGTATATCTCGTAAGACGGTCAAAGTCCTCTTGCTGTTTCTTTTCTTCTTCTTGTTATTTATTTATTTAATTGAAGTATAGTTGATTTACAATGTTGTGTTAGTTTCTGGTATACAGCAAAGTGACTCAGTTTATATATACATATATATATATATGTATATATTATACACACACATACATACATAGTTTTTCAGATTCTTTTCCATTACAGTTTGTTACAAGATATTGAATATGACCCTGTGCTATACAGTAGGACCTTGTTGTTTATCTATGTTATATATAGTAGTGTCTATCTGCTGATCGCAAACTCTTATTTATCCCTCCCCTCACCGCTTTCCCCTTTGGTAACCATAAGTTTGTTTTCTATGGCTGTGCGTCTGTTTCTGTTTTATAAATAAGTTCATTTGTATCATTTTTTAGATTCCACCTATAAGTGATATCATATGATATTTGTCTTTTTCTTACTTGACTTAGTATGATAATCTGTAGGTCCATCCATTTTGCTACAGGTGGCATTTAATTGTGTCAGTGTTTGGCATGTTAAATAGCCTTTGCAGGCCAGCCAGGGAACCTGACTGCCATTTACAAGATTGTATTTTCCTTGGTCATTATGATCCACTTTGTCTTCCAAATGGTAAGAATAGGGTGACAGGATGTGTGTGGTAAGAGAGGAAACTGAGTGTCTGAGTCTATAGTTGAACAGGAAGATGCATGCCAATGTGAGGGCAGGATCACTCTCCCAGGCCCTGGCCCCTGGCCTTCTCCTTCCTTCCCCTCCTCTCTCAGAAGGACATGTGGTTGCATCAGGAACTTGTGCCTCACTTCCCTTCTGTATTGGTTATCTGTAGCTGCCTGACAACACCACTACCAACTTAGTTGCTTAATCAGTGCAGAAACTATCTCACAGTTTCTGTGAGTCAGGAGTCTGGTTGTGATTTGGCTAGGTACTTTATAAGGCTGCAATCAAGGTGTCAGCAGGGCTGCTGTCTCATGTGAGGCTTGACCGGGGAAGGGTTTTCTTCTGAGCTCATGTGATTGTTGGCAGAATTCAGTTTCTTGTGGGCTCTCAGTTGCTTATTAACTGTCAGTTGGAGGCTGCCCTCCCCTGGCTCTCTCTGTAGGCAGCTCATCACTTGGCAGCTGGCTTCTTCAAAGCCAGCAAGGGAGAGAATCTCGTAGCAGAATGGACGATACAGTCTTATGTGATGTAACCACATGTCCTGTCATTTTGGTCTTATTCTGTTGGTTACAGGCAAATCACAGTTCCCACCCCCACTCAAGGGAAGGGGATTACACAGGCATGGATAATAAGAGACAGGGGTCGCAGGGACCGTTTTGGAGCCTGCCACATTTGAGGCTGGCCAGGAATATGGCTTCTCTTTATCTCTTCTCTCCTCTCTGGGCATTCTCCTACTTAGCCAAGGGCACAAATCTCATCCTTCTGTCTCCTTCCTTCTGACTGACAGAGAATTCAACACCCTGGTGGCCTTTCTTCCTCTTTTCTGCGGTGGAAATGCAAGGAAAAGGTAGCAGGAATCCCAGTCTTGGTAAGAAACTCTCATGCTTTGGGGGCTCTCCCCTGACAGCTGGTATTTTGTGTGTGTGACGTGTTCCCTAGCAGGTGTTTCCAAGTCATCATGAGGCTTATGTAAACGACCTAAGTGGCACCTTCTCAGCTTTTATGTCTTCTCTTCACTGTTGTATTTAAGCAAGTGCTGAATCCCAACACTAGTTCACTTTCCCAGTGCCATCCTTTTAGGATTCTTGCTAGGACTGTGTTTTAGATTATAATGTAGAATCATTCGTGGTTTGGGTCCTTTTACTCTTTGGCCCCATTAGCTGCTCTTTTGTGTCATTTCCCTTATTTCCCTCTTCTCTTCAGTACTCTTTAGGGGGTTTCTTGCCTTTCTCTGTCCTGCTCCTGGTCTGTGACTTGGTCAGTCTCCAATTATTGCTCTTCTTCATTGCTGAGGAGGCAGCGTGGTGTCAGTTAACAACAAGGACCCCTATGTGGGAAAAGAATCTAAAAAAGAGTGGGTATATATGTATGTATAACAGGTTCACTTTGCTGAACACCTGAAACTAAAACAACATTGTAAATCAGCTATACTCCAATAAAAATTTTTTTTAAAAAAACAACAAGAGGGGCTTCCCTGGTGGCGCAGTGGTTGAGAATCTGCCTGCTAATGCAGGGGACGCGGGTTCGAGCCCTGGTCTGGGAGGATCCCACGTGCCGCGGAGCGGCTGGGCCCGTGAGCCACAATTGCTGAGCCTGCGCGTCTGGAGCCTGTGCCCCGCAATGGGAGGGGCCGCGATAGAGAAAGGCCCGCGCACCGCGATGAAGAGCGGTCCCCGCACCGCGATGAAGAGTGGCCCCCGCACCGCGATGAAGAGTGGCCCCCGCTTGCCGCAACTGGAGAAAGCCCTCGCACGAACCGAAGACCCAACACAGCAAAAATAAATAAATAAATAAATAAAAATATATGAGGAAAGCACATATGCCTTTAAAAAAAAAAAAAAAAAAAAACAACAAGAACTGAAGCCAGGCTGCCTGGGTTTGAATCCCAGCTCTGCCATTTATTAGCTGAGGAATCTCAAGCAAGTGATTCCGTTTTGTTTCTGTGAGGCTGATATGAACAGTTCTGATTTTCTCACTGGCCAATAAGCCTCTGTTTGCTGCTGCCGCTCTTACTTTGCTCCCAAGATATGTGCACTGATATAGGAGCAATTTGTGCTTTGTTACTAAATGAAACTTTAGACCAAGATTTTTTCTGGTGAAGTGGCCCAGAACATTTCTGAACTCATGAGGATACCTCTTTTTTTTTTCTTTTTTGGGTAATGTTGCCTTGGAACTTGCTTTGCCTCCTAAGGATGAGGATAGTTTACTTCTTCCAATAACAACAACATTTAATGAGCACTTAGTGTTTGCCATGAGCTTTATTAAACTGTTGCAGGCATTATGTCTTTAACCCATATAACAACATTAAGCTGTAGTACTACTGTTAGTCTCATTCTATTGATGAAGAAACTGAAGCTCAGAGAAATTAAAGAACATCCTCAAGGTCTTTAAGGTAGATTGGGGAATGCAGTTTTGTGTGACTGCAAAGCACATGCTTTTAATGACCATAAGACACTATCTCCCATAGAGAAAGTCTAAACCCCTCTTCATGAACTAACTCCTTAGGAGAAAAGAGGCTAAGAATCCAAAACAATCATGTCTTACAAGAGCTTTTATCCACTTCTGCAGCCTTAGTGCAAGTGACATCCTCTAGCATCTCAGCTCTCAAATGATCTTGGTTTTGATGCGTGCCAGTCTCCTTCCACCTTGTGGGAGCTTGGCCTCGCCCTAGAAGATAAAGTGTGCATTCAAAAAGGAGCGTATTCTTTTTAGCCAGGTTCCTGCGTGACTGTTGTAGAATATTAACATTGTATGTGAGGTATGATTAAGAAATATTGAGTTTTTAACTGTCCCAGCCAGGATTTATACATCCAGATTATTCTCCTTGAGTGCATCAGCTAAGTTAATTGCTTGTATTCTGATGATACTGCCATTGCACTGCATTCTCTTAAATGAACTTCATCTCAACCACCTTGTAACTCCTTCCCCAGCCCCAGGACTGAGCATAGTGTCTTCTGCCACATGGGTAGTTCATTAGTCGGTTGTTGAAATCACTTCGAATTCTTTCAAATAACCCTGGTGGTGGCAAGTGACCCATCTTTGAGGATGAATTTGATTCCTTGAACCTATTAAAATATTTTCCATCATAGCAAAGAACGTGTGTTTGTTCAAAAATCAGGAGCAACTAAACTGTAATGAGACATTTTCTTGTGGGCATTGTACACAGGTTTTGAAGGTACAAGAAGAGAACTCAGTTTACTCTGAGCAGACAGCCTCACTGGAATGAGTCCCAGAGCGATGAAGGGGTCAAGGAGAACTTTTTGTAGATAGAAAGTTCTGTTTAAAAGTTGGTAGTGCCTCACCTTGTGGTCTTTGTTTTTCTTGAAAACATAGCTGACAAATCCATACTGTTGTTGATGAGGCTGTGATGTGAAGCTAGCCTTGGTGATAGGCTGCCTGCATTCGCAGGGTGGCTTTTATTTTCCACAGATGTCCGCTGAGTACTTGGCATTACAATGCACACCAGAAGAATTAGCACTAGTGGAAAATTTTCATTCCCTCCTTCAAGAATTTATCATCAAAATAAAGAAAGTCAGTACTGATATGAAGAATGCTAACAAATGCATAGCTATAACTTTCAGTTTGCATGTTATTAAAGGCTACCAACTGAGATGGAGATTTTTATTTAACACTTCATTCAGATCAGCTTAGAAGAGTTTCATGTTGTTGTCAAAAGTGTGATTTGAACCTCTTTCCAAAACGTTCACCTAGAGAAAGAGTCTGAATTTGATGGACTATCATACTTGCACTAGCAAACACAATAATTGTAATTATATTTTGGGGACATAGTCTGTGGTGGGCACTGTACATGCATTATCTCTAGTCTGCATAACTGCTCTCCAAGGTATGTATTATTGTCCTTATTTTACAGACCTGGAAACTGAGGCTTAGAAGATTAACTTACTTGGCAGAGACCACACTGCTGTTAAATAGCAGAGGTAGAGTTCAAGACTATGTATTTTAAACTTATATCAAACTCTCTGCATTTTCCATGCTTTTAAAAGCCTTCCATACCAAGTAACCTGGAGTATAAAGCTACAGCCAGCCGATGACCATGTTCCTCGGTGTTGGGTACAATCTACAATACAAATCTTTGACTCTTCATTCCTTCCCTGCTATTTTTATTGGTGTTGACAAGTTCTTTCTTTGTTACCAGGAAGCTCTCTGTATTGATGGGGTGTTTTTCCATTCTCTCCCTTCTTTATGCCCCTCTTACACACACACACACACACCCTAATGGTCTGGATAACTTGGGGTTTCTGCCTGTTCCATAACTGAGGTGACACCGTCACTCATGGTACCTCAGTGTATGGAGACATTTTACAATTAATATTAATCTCTTCTCTCTGAATGCCTTTAACACTGAGGCTTCAGGTGAGGAAAGTTAACAGGTTCCTGTTTTATAAGTGTTGTCTACTTGGAGCCATATGTTCTTCACATAAAATGAGCAGTTGTTGCATTCTACTTGCTAGAAGTAAGATGTTTTCATTTGGGCTGTTCTGTGAAGGGAAAGAAATTGGAACTTCCTACCCCTTGGTTGGGGACCCTAAAATGTTATGAAATTGAAAAACAGAAGTAAAACATCATTCTGAATGACTTCCTTTTGGAAAAGGGGGGCACTTTGCTGAGCATAATCCATTATTCCATGACTTACTTGAATCTCCGCTATTTGAATTGGATATATGGACGAAGTAGCAAGTCTGATCATTGAACTCTGGGTGTCCCTGGTGCTGGGGTGATACCCTTGTTAGACCAAAGCTTGACTTTGGCAGATCATGTCTTTCATTTTATTTAATCCTCACAACCACACAGTATAGTAGGGGCCATTTGATCCTCTTTCAGAAATAAAGAAATTGAGGCTGGGTAAATGTGAATGGATTTTCCCAAGGTCACGTGGCAAGGAAGTAGTAGGATTTTGAGCCAAGGTTTTATTTGGGCATTGTCCTTTGATAGATGTTGGTGGTTTGGGTTGCTTTGTCATTTATCTTTTCTATCCTATAATCTTTATTTTTATTTTTTTTATTTATTTTAATTTTCGATTTTATTTTATTTATTTTTTTATACAGCAGGTTCTTATTAGTCATCCATTTTATACACATCAGTGTATACATGTCAATCCCAATTGCCCAATTCATCACACCCCACCACCCCCCCCCCCCCCACCACTTTCCCCCCTTGGTGTCCATACGTTTGTTCTCTACATCTGTGTCTCTATTTCTGCCCTGCAAACCAGTTCACCTGTACCATTTTTCTAGGTTCCACATATATGCGTTAATATACGATATTTGTTTTTCTCTTTCTGACTTACTTCACTCTGTATGACAGTCTCTAGATCCATGCACGTCTCTACAAATAACCCAATTTCGTTCCTTTTTATGGCTGAGTAATATTCCATTGTATATATGTACCACATCTTCTTTATCCATTCGTCTGTTGATGGGCATTTAGGTTGCTTCCATGACCTCGCTATTGTAAGTAGTGCTGCAATGAACATTGGGGTGCATGTGTCTTTTTTTTTTTTTTTTTTTTTTTAAGGATTTTCTTTTTAATTAATTAATTTATTTATTTTTGTCTGTATTGGGTCTTCGGTTCGTGCGAGGGCTTTCTCCAGTTGCGGCAAGCGGGGGCCACTCTTCATCGCGGTGCGGGGACCGCTCTTCATCGCGGTACGCGGGCCTTTCTCCATCGCGGCCCCTCCCGTTGCGGGGCACAGGCTCCAGACGCGCAGGCTCAGCAATTGTGGCTCACGGGCCCAGCTGCTCCGTGGCATGTGGGATCTTCCCAGACCAGGGCTCGAACCCGTGTCCCCTGCATTAGCAGGCAGATTCTCAACCACTGCGCCACCAGGGAAGCCCGCATGTGTCTTTTTGAATTATGGTTTTCTCTGGGTGTATGCCCAGTAGTGGGATTGCTGGATCATATGGTAATTCTATTTTTAGTTTTCTAAGGAACCTCCATAGTGGCTGTATCAATTTACATTCCCACCAACACTGCAAGAGGGTTCCCTTTTCTCCAAACCCTCTCCAGCATTTGTTGTTTGTACATTTTCTGATGATGCCCATTCTAACTGGTGTGAGGTGACACCTCATTGTAGTTTTGATTTGCATTTCTTTAATAATTAGTGATGTTGAGCAGCTTTTCATGTGCTTCTTGCCCATCTGTATGTCTTCTTTGGAGAAATGTCTATTTAGGTCTTCTGCCCATTTTTGGATTGGGTTGATTGTTTTTTTAATATTGAGCTGCATGAGGTGTTTATATATTTTGGAGATTAATCCTTTGTCCGTTGATTCGTTTGAAAATATTTTCCCCCATTCTGAGGGTTCTCTTTTCGTCTTGTTTCTGGTTTCCTTTGCTGTGCAAAAGCTTTGAAGTTTCATTAGGTCCCATTTGTTTATTTTTGTTTTTATTTCCATTACTCTAGGAGGTGGGTTAAAAACATCTTGCTGTGATCTATATCAAAGAGTGTTCTTCCTATGTTTTCCTCTAAGAGTTTTATAGTGTCTGGTCTTCCATTTAGGTCTCTGATCCATTTTGACTTTATTTATGTGTATGGTGTTAGGGAGTGTTCTAATTTCATTCTTTTACATGTAGCTGTCCAGTTTTCCCAGCACCACTTATTGAAGAGGCTGTGTTTTCTCCACTGTATATCCTTGCCTCCTTTGTCATAGATTAGTTGACCATAGATGCGTGGGTTTATCTCTGGGCTTTCTATCTTGTTCCATTGATCTGTGTTTCTGTTTTTGTGCCAGTACCATATTGTCTTGATTACTGTAGCTTTGTAGTATAGTCTGAAGTCAGGGATTCTGATTCCTCCAGCTTCTTTTTTTTCCCTCAAGACTGCTTTGGCTATTCGGGGTCTTCAGTGTCTCCATACAGATTTTAAGATTTTTTTGTTCTAGTTCTGTAAAAATTGCCACTGGTAATTTGATAGGGATTGCATTGAATCTGTAGATTGCTTTGGGTAGTAGAGTCATTTTTACAATATTGTCTTCCAATCCAAGAACATGGTATATCTCTCCATCTGTTGTTTTCATCTTTAATTTCTTTCATCAGTGTCTTATGGTTTTCTGCATACAGGTCTTTTGTCTCCCTAGGTAGGTTTATTCCTAGATATTTTATTCTTTTTGTTGCAATGGTAAATGGGAGTGTTTCTTTAATTTCTCTTTCAGATTTTTCATCATTAGTGTATAGGAATGCAAGAGATTTCTGTGCATTAATTTTATATCCTTCAACTTTACCACATTCATTGATTAGCTCTATTAGTTTTCTGGTGGCATCTTTAGGATTCTCTATGTATAGTATCATGTCATCTGCAAACAGTGACAGTTTTACTTCTTCTTTTCCAATTTGTATTCCTTTTATTTCTTTTTCTTCTCTGATTGCCGTAGCTAGGACTTCCAAAACTATGTTGAATAATAGTGGTGAGAGTGGACATCCTTGTCTTGTTCCTGATGTTAGAGGAAATGCTTTCAGTTTTTCACCATTGAGAATGATGTTTGCTGTGGGTTTGTCGTATATGGCCTTTATTATGTTGAGGTAGATTCCCTCTATGTCCACTTTCTCGAGAGTTTTTATCATAAATGGGTGTTGAATTTTTTCAAAAGCTTTTTCTGCATCTATTGAGATGATCATATGGTTTTTCTTCTTCAATTTGTTAATATGGTTTATCACATTGATTGATTTATGTATATTGAAGAATCCTTGCATCCCTGGGATAAATCCCACTTGATCATGGTGTATGGTCCTTTTAATGTTTTGTTGGATTCTGCTTGCTAGTATTTTGTTGAGGATTTTTGCATCTATATTCATCAGTGATATTGGTCTGTAATTTTCTTTTTTTGTAGTATCTTTGTTTGGTTTTGGTATCAGGGTGATGGTGACCTCATAGAGTGAGTTTGGGAGTGTTCCTTCCTCAGCAGTTTTTTGGAAAAGCTTGAGAAGGATGGGTGTTAGCTCTTCTCTAAATGTTTGATAGAATTCACCTGTGAAGCCATCTGGTCCTGGGCTTTTGTTTGTTGGTATATTTTTAATAACAGTTTCAATTTCATTACTTGTGATTGGTCTGTTCATTTTTTCTATTTCTTCCTGGTTCAGTCATGGAGGGTTATACCTTTCTAAAAATTTGTCCATTTCTTCCAGGTTGTCCGTTTTATTGGCATAGAGTTGCTTCTAGTAGTCTCTTAGGATGCTTAGTATTTCTGTGGTGTCTGCTGTAACTTCTCCTTTTTCATTTCTGATTTTATTGATTTGAGTCCTCTCCCTCTTTTTCTTGATGAGTCTGGCTAATGGTTTATCAATTTTGTTTATCTTCTCAAAGAACCAGCTTTTAGTTTTATTGATCTTTGCTATTGTTTTCTTTGTTTCAGTTGCATTTATTTCCACTCTGATCTTTATGATTTCTTTCCTTCTGCTAACTTTGGGTTTTGTTTTTTCTTCTTTCTCCAGTTCCTTTAGGTTTAAGGTTAGATTGTTCATTCGAGATTTTTCTTGTTTCTTGAGGTAGGCTTGTATAGCTATAAACTTCCCTCTTAGAACTGCTTTTGCTGCATCCCATAGGTTTTGGATCATCGTGTTTTCGTTGTCATTTTTCTCTAGGTACTTTTTGATTTCCTCTTTGATTTCTTCAGTGATCTCTTGGTTATTTAGGAACATATTGTTTAGCCTCCATGCGTTTGTGTTTTTTACGTTTTTTTCCCTGTAATTCATTTCTAATCTCATAGCGTTGTGGTCAGAAAAGATGCTTGATATGATTTCAATTTTCTTAAATTTACTGAGGCTTGATTTGTGACCCAAGATGTGATCTATCTTGGAGAATGTTCCGTGCACACTTGAGAAGAAAGTGTAATCTGCTGTTTTTGGATGCAATGTCCTATAAATATCAAAGCTTGTGTTCCCTTACTTATTTTCATTTTGGATGATCTTTCCACTGGTATAAGTGAGGTGTTAAAGTCCCCCACTATTATTGTGTTACTGTCAATTTCCTCTTCTATAGCTGTTAGCAGTTGCCTTATGTATAGAGGTGCTCCTATGTTGGGTGCATATATATTTATAATTGTTATATCTTCTTCTTGGATTGATCCCTTGATCATTATGTAGTGTCCTTCCTTGTCTCTTGTAACATTCTTTATTTTAAAGTCTATTTTATGTAATATGAGTATTGCTACTCCAGCTTTCTTTTGATTTCCATTTGCATGGAATATCTTTTTCCATCCCCTCACTTTCAGTCTGAATGTGTCCCTAGGTCTGAAGTGGGTCTCTTGTAGACAGCATATAGATGGGTCTTGTTTTTGTATCTATTCAGCAAGCCTGTGTCTTTTGGTTGAAGCATTTAATCCATTCACGTTTAAGGTAATTATCGACATGTATGTTTCTATGACCATTTTCTTAAGTGTTTTGGGTTTGTTTTTGTAGTTCCTTTTCTTCTCTTGTGTTTCCCACTTAGAGAAGTTCCTTTAGCATTTGTCGTAGAGCTGGTTTGGTGGTGCTGAATTCTCTTAGCTTTTGGTCGTCTGTAAAGCTTTTAATCTCTCCATCGAATCTGAATGAGATCCTTGCCGGGTAGAGTAATCTTTGTTGTAGTTTCTTTGCTTTCATCACTTTAAGTATATCATGCCACTCCCTTCTGGCTTGTAGAGTTTCTGTTGAGAAATCAGCTGTTAACCTTATGGGAGTGCCCTTGTATGTTGTTTGTCGTTTTTGCCTTGCAGCTTTCAATAATTGTACTTTGTCTTTAATTTTTGCCAGTTTGATTACTATGTGTCTCGGCGTGTTTCTCCTTGGGTTTATCATGTATGGGACTCTCTGTGCTTCCTGGACTTGGGTGGCTATTTCCTTTCCCATGTTAGGGAAGTTTTTGACTATAATGTCTTCAAATAGTTTCTCGAGTCTTTCTCTCCCTCTTCTCCTTCTGGGACCCCTATAATACGAATGTTGTTACGTTTAATGTTGTCCCAAAGTTCTCTTAGGCTGTCTTCATTTCTTTTCATTCTTTTTTCTTTATTCTGTTCCGCAGCAGTGAATTCCACCATTCTGTCTTCCAGGTCACTTATCCGTTCTTCTGCCTCAGTTATTCTGCTATTGATTCCTTGTAGTGTAGTTTTCATTTCAGTTATTGTATTGTTCATCTCTGTTTGTTTGTTCTTTAATTCTTCTAGGTCTTTGTTAAACATTTCTTACATCTTCTCGATCTTTGCCTCCATTCTTTTTCCGAGGTCCTGGATCATCTTCACTATCATTATTCTGAATTCTTTCTCTGGGAGGTTTCCTATTTCCACTTCATTTAATTGTTTTTCTGGGGTTTTATCTTATTCCTTCATCTGGTTCATAGCCCTCTTCCTTTTCATCTTGTCTATCTTTCTGTGAATGTGGTTTTTGTTCCACAGGCTGCAGGATTTTAGTTCTTCTTGCTTCTCCTGTCTGCCCTCTGGTGGATGAGGCTATCTAAGAGGCTTGTGCAAGTTCTCTGATGGAAGGGACTGGTGGTGGGTAGAGCTGACTGTTGCCCTGGTGGGCAGAGCTCAGTAAAACTTAATCCGCTTGACTGCTGATGCATGGGGCTGGGTTCCCTCCCTGTTGGTTGTTTGGCCTCAGGGAACCCAACACTGGAGCCTACCTGGGCTCTTTGGTGGGGCTAATGACGGACTCTGGGAGGGCTCATGCCAAGGAGTGCTTCCCAGAACTTGTGCTGCCAGTGTCCTTGTCCCCACGGTGAGCCACAGCCACTGCCTGCCTCTGCCGTAGGCCCTCCAACACTAGCAGGTAGGTCTGGTTCAGTCTCCCCTTGGGTCACTGCTCCTTCCCCTGGGACCCAGTGCGCACACTACTTTGTGTTTTCCCTCCAAGAGTGGAGTCTCTGTTTCCCCCAGTCCTGTTGAAGTCCTGCAATCAAATCCCACTAGGCTTCAAAGTCTGATTCTCTAGGAATTCCTCTTCCCGTGGCCGGACCCCCAGGTTCAGAAGCCTGACGTGGGGCTCAGAACCTTCACTCCAGTTGGTGGACTTCTGTGGTATAAGTGTTCTCCAATCTGTGAGTCACCCACCCAGCAGTTATGGGATTAGATTTTACTGTGATTGTGCCCCTCCTAACGTCTCACTGTGGCTTCTCCTTTGTCTTTGGATGTGGGGTATCTTTTTTGGTGAGTTCCAGTGTCTTCCTGTCGATGATTGTCCAGCAGCTAGTTGTGATTCTGGTGTTCTCACAAGAGGGAGTGAGAGCATGTCCTTGTAATCCGCCATCTTGGTTCCTAATCCTATAATCTTTAAACAATTTGAGAAATAGAGCAATTCAAGTGGAAAGCAACATAGATAGTAGCTTAATTACTGATAAAAACAGGATTGGAGAACTGAGAATTGTCAGTTACTTCCTTCTCTAAAGCATGAATTGGTCCTTAGTAACCCTGATCTAGTCATCCTAGTCCGGTAACAGCTGGAGAGAAGCCGGCAGAGAGAGCTGGCTGGCCCTCCCAGAAGCAGGCAGCCCTTGTCGTGCTTACTGTGTGGAAGTTAGCTTGGCCCCAGGTGTTGGAGAGAACAAGAGGGAGACCCTTGCTGCCCAGCTGTGTGTGCGGCCTCAGCACTAAGCCAGTGCTTACTCTAGCCTTCCCAGGTGATAAGTCACTTGCTTTTGAGAAGGGAGGAGGGGCTGGGGGGGAGAGGTAGAGAGAGAAAGTGGCTTACTCTAATACTGCTTCCTCCCAAGAAAGACTAAAAATTTCTTCCTTAAAACATAAGGGAGGGTATTTTAAGAGTGTCCACCCCAAACCCCAACAGTAGAAACACTGCTCTTTAAAGTTTTTTCTCTTGAGGTGATCTTTTGTTTTGTTCTCTCCTGCCTTTTTGATTTTGGAGAGAAAAGGAGAGACAACTATGTTTTTCTCTGTGTTTTGGGTATAAAGAAAGGAAAAGACTAATGTAGTAGAAACCAGGAAATGGTGTTTATGAGACATATAATCAGATTCTTTCTTCTCATGGCAGGTGATGGAAATGTACAGGAACAATGGGAGAAGCCGGTAACTTATAGGAAGCCAAGATGACAAGAATTTTAAAAAATGATCAGTGAGTAAAATTTTGTTAGCCCTTTAGAATTCCGTTGACTACAGGGTGAATTTTCTGTAAGAAACCATGGTAAAATAACAGCACAATTAAATACCTCAAAAGTTTAAAAGAGAAAATTTTGAAAAGTAAATATCCAAACACTTCAGAAAGTTGGTGTCAACATTTGAGAAATTTTGCTTTTGCATTATTCTTTCTTGGTAGAATGTGTCATCTTAAGTTGGGTATGTCAGTTTGGTGGATAGAGCATAAGTATTTAAAGAATTGAAAGAGGATTCCTTTTATATTAACCTTGGAGTAGCCCTTCTCAAATGCAGATCATTCTTCGTTCCATTGGTTCTGTGGGCCCCATTTCTTACCCACTTTTTGTGGGTACATTTTGGAGGTAAATATGAATAAACTTGGTGAATATGAATAAAATTCAGCTCTTTGTCTATTCCTCTTCGTTACACCATTTTTTTTTACATATCAAAGGCCATTAGTGTTTGTTAATTATCTGACAGTTATACGTGGTTGGTTTTGGTTTCGTTATGGTAATGATAACGTTAGTAAGTGGGGTAGTTACTGGAAAGATCATACATTTTTGAGTCAGACATTCATAGACGTGGCTCTTGCTGTTGTGCTTTTAGTAGTTACTCAGCCTCTCAACCTCAGTTGACTCATCTGTATATTGGATTTGATAATACCTCTCATGAAACGAAATACCATGGGGATAGTACTTTGTGCTGTGACTGGTACATTACAGGGCCACAATAAAAGTAGTTACTTTCTGTCCTTATATTTGTATCATGATTTATAGTTTGCAAGCCTTTATCTTGACTTCGAAGACTGGCCAGCTGAACTTCCTGAGCCACTGTCAGGCAGTGGTGTGTTAACATTGCAGGTAGTGATATGCAGGTAAATGTTTAGAGCCAGCCCTGATGGGGGGAGGGGGTTGTAGTGTTTGCTGATTTCCATGGTGTGAACACTCCCACCATAGCTGATTTCACACTACCAGCAAAAGTCACCGCCAGCAGAGTTGGGAAGTGATGTGCAGGGGCACAATGTTATATGATTTCCTACCAACCAGGTACAATAGTTGCAAAGAACATCAAGAGCATTGATAATAGTGGAACAGGAAGTGACGTGTTTTGAGTATTTATGATCTTTGTTCTTAGTATAGTTTAATTGTATGTTTCTGTAATTTAATTTTTAATGATGGTGTGTTTAACAACTGCCTTGCCAAAAATCCTGAGAATATGCAATTTGTTCTAAGGGACTGGTATGAGCTGGCCCCAGCACACCACTGATTGTAAGTTTCCTATTGTGAAGACATTTCCAAGCCACAAATCTTCAATTATCTTTCTCAGCCCTGGTGGTAAGAGTTTGGTTTGGTTGATAAAAGCAAACCTGGTCTGGTTTTGAATCCATGCTAAGTAACCCAAGTTATCATGCCCCATAGCTTCTGGAATGAAGATAAATGTCAGGATCAATTTAGAATTTAGACCTATTTTCTTAAGAGTGTGACTGGCATCCTTACGTTGTTAACTCAGCTTTGTAACTGGCCCCTGGCACCCCTCACTTCTTCTGGCTTTCGAGTGCCAGTGCTTGGAGATAAGTCAGACTGCTCACTCCCTTTTGAACTTCCTTCTTTCCCTTCTCTGTACTCCCGTGACTCTGCATTTCCTCAGGTAGTGACACTTTGGGGACAAGCAGCCAGGGTGCCCCTAACTAACCATGGCATGTAGCTTTGCTTTCGATTCAGAAATTAAGGAAAAGGAATTGTCTCCAGAGAGCGTGAAACAAAACCAAACAAAAAACCTGGGCAGTTTAAAGTTCATACTGGCTGGATTAAAATCTTAGGGAATAAAATGGAAGGAAGAAAGGAAACTGGATCAGATATCTCAGTGTTTCTTCTGGAAGCAGTTTCTTCAGTTTTCTCAGTTGCCCTTTAGAAGGGAACAATTGAAGCCTGAAATTGCTAAGTAACAGCTAAGATCGTGGTGGTTGTTTTTATTTTAAATCTCACCCACCTAGTTCTCAAAACACATTCTTTATTGAACCTTCAAAAAATGCCTTGGATATTTCAAAACATTCATTTGTGTCAATTCCCTGAATCAGACTTACATAATCTTAAAACATTTATTTCCCTTATTTCTTCCTAAAACAATAGTTATTTATATTTCCTACTGAGTCAGGATTGGACTTGGATTATTGCAAAAGTAGTTCTTGTCCGTTTGAAGAGGAAGCTCATGGATAAAAATCTGAGAGACTTGCCTCTGGATTAAGAAATATTAACCCACGTCTTAAACAAGTTGAATAAGGGTGTCTTTGGTAACTTTGAAAGCAAACATGGGAGTAATGATTAATAGAGAAATTTTGCCACAGATAAAATATCCTAATTGATCATTTCTCTCTCCAGAATGGACCCTATGCAATTTCTGAACATCCCCACTATAGTTGTTGTTTTGATTAGAGCACTACTAGGTGTACAGTCTTCAAATGTGTAAATTTTATAGCCTTTCTTTATGTTCAAATCAACACACTCAGTAGTTTCTGGGTACTTGGGCCACGGGTTATTAGGGTAGATTCCGGTAAATGTAAAACAGGCTTATTCCACTTCAGGAGTTGATAATCCAGCCTGAACAAAGAAAACTGTTTCAAAACAAATGTGGTAAATGTTATAATAGATATATTAGACACTCAGGAAACAGACAGGAGAGAGGAATTACCTGTGTGATAAGCATGGGCTAGACCGGGGGCAGGGGGGCGGGGAGGGTTTCAGGAGCAGATGACATTTGAATTGGGTATTAATGATTAATGCCTTTAAATTAAAATACCCTTTTTTAGATTATAAAAGTTAACAATGCTAATTGGAAAGAGCTTTAAAGTGTGAAAATTACTAAGATTAGAAAACTCATTATCACTACCCAGAGATACCATTATTAGCATTTTTTTTTGTATTCTGCCATACTCTTCCTATGTCTAGATTAGATACATATTTTTCCTCCCTAAAATGGATCATTATTAATACTGTTTTGAAACCTGATTCAACTGATAATATACTGAGAGCATGCCACCTCAATAGGTATAATCTACATCATTTTTGTTATTGTTTTATAGCATTCCATGTATATGTGGTCTGTAATGGATTTAACCATTTCCTTATTAGTGGGCATTTAGGTTGTTTTCAACTTTTCATTCTTGTAAAGCACACTATGATGAACATCTTTGTGTATGCACTGTGGTGCACTTACCTAATTATTCAATATTTGGGCAGGATCTTTGAACAGAGTTGGGGCAGTGCCTAGGGAATACTCTAGGTAGAAGAAACAGTTTGAGCCAAGAGGCAGAGGTGAGAAAGGAAGATTCCATTCTGGGGAAAGGCTGGAACTGTAGTTTGGTAGAATGCGAAGAGCGAAGAGCGAAGGCAAGTAGTGCTAATTAGGGCTGGAGCCTTTGATGCTAAGTCCTTTATTCATTCTCAGTTGGGAGCCATGTGTGGAATCTATATCATACTTGAAATGAAGACTGGGTGTCTTCAGTTTTCCTTAATTTCTCTTGTTTGGGAAGAAATAAAAATTATTGATAGTGCTGCCTTCTGAAACTTCTTGAGAGTCTTAAGAAACTGATCAGTCAGGGAGTAAACAAGTAAGGGAAGTCATAGGGAAAGTGTGTGTGTACAGATAAAACTCAATTAGTGGAGCTTATGGTTTTGACAGGGGAAGGAAACATCATTAATAAATGCATTTTCTTCTTAAGGAATTTAAACAAACTACTTGTGATTAAATTTAACTTGGGAAAGACATGGGTTAAGACATAGATATCATAATTTAATAATAATACTACCTTATATTTATTGAGTACTTTTATGTGCTTACGTGTTTTAAATACGTTGTTTTACTTAATCTCTCAACAACCTTCTTAGGATGTGTCAAGGATTATCTCCATTTTGCTGGTGAAACAGAGGGCTCAAAGGCTGCTTTGGTGAGAGGTCACCAGACTTGGGGTTCCAGTTCAGGCGCTGCTGGGGCCTTGGGCAAGTCCTGGGATCATACCGGGTTGGTTGTAAGGATACAGTGAGACAATATCTGAAATATTTTGAAAACACCCTAAAGTACCACAGAAATGGAAAGACTGCTTTTTTATAATAGGACATCTTCTCCTATCACTACTGAAGGGAAGAAAGCACTTCTCTAGCCATTTTCCATTTCCTTTGCGGTAGATTATATTATTGTCAAAACATTTGCTATTCCTCCCTGCCCGCCCTCCATCCTGTGAGAGGATATTCTTTCCCACCCCACTGAGGGTTGAGCCCCGTGGCTGGCTGGCCCTAGGACTTGCAAATAACAAGAAATGTAAATAACAATTATGTGCCATTTCCAGGCAGAAATGGAATAGACATTGCCTGATGCTGCCATCTTTCTTTTCTCTTTGCCATGAGATCAGCCTGTCCCAGTTAGGGGTGCTCCTTCTGCCTTGGTCGCAGAGTGAAGAGGACATGGAGCCCAGCCTTGGCTCACCTGCAAAGAACCAAACAGGACCAGAAATAAACCTTTCTCTGTTGTTGGCCTCCAAAATGCTGGTGTTGTTACTGCAGCATATTTTAAGCTGAACTGATACGCTCCTTTTTCACCCATTAGGTACCACCCTCTCTCCCTTTCAGGACACACACACACACACACACACCTTGTACAGAGAACTTCCTTTTTAAGTTGAGAAACAGTGTTCCCCATCATCTGTTGTATACTACACTCTTCTTCCTGCATTGCAGGGGTCAACCTTCATCAGACGTTATCACTTCAAATAAGGCATTTAAATAAGGTATTTAGGGTTGACCAACTTGACCCTTAATTTTTTTTTCTTCAAACATTTGTAGAACATGTCCCATGTCAAGGTCTGGACGTCTGGAGGTTTAAAAAATCCAAGCCCTGGACCCAGCCTTCAGGAATCTTAGAGTACGATGCAATTGGATGCTGTGTATCCCAGCAGCTATAAAACAAGGCAGACAGTGTCGGGTGCTGAAGGAGAGTGTCACTTTGATAATTGGCGAACTGTGTTCACGTAGGTGTCCCCACTTTGTTGTATGCCATCTTTAAGATGTTCTTTAAATGTCATTGCTTTCTTAGTTAAGCTTATCTTCCCTTTTCCATCGCCTCCTTAGCATGTATTTACTGTACCATTTAATTTGCATTGCGTGTTAGACTTCCTTATTCTCAATATGTAGTTTTTAGTCACACAATTTATACTGACTCTCTCACTAGCTTAGTGTATATGTCCTTTCTTTAGACATATATTGTAAACTCTTTAATTTCTTTATCTTAATGTTTCCCCATAATATAAGCTGTTTAACACCCTGTTACAACAAAATTAGACTCAGTAAATTATTGACTGTTTTCTTTGATTTTCCCCCCCTCAAGTTGTTTGTCCTTTTCTCCATGATGTATGAAGTTCATTGTTATTAGTCCGTGTGCTCCTTTTCTTTTTCTTCTTATGGTGTCTGATGTGTTTAAGGCTCTGCATGGGAGAACCAGTTTGTCTTGGCTTAGTAATACCTTACCTCAATTTGGAACAATTTTCAGTTGACCTGTCATATTTCAGGTCATGTGCCTAGTGATCTGTCTAATGACTAATCCTGGCTTTGGACCATGGAGTAAAACCAAAAGCTCCTACAAGTCTGTCTTGTAACTGAAACTGTAACTTGAAACTGACGAGCAGTTTCTAGATTAAGACAATGTACAGTTTACCTGTGCCCTTCCTTTATGATTGAATTCAGCTGTTCTATGTCTCATTACTCATGACCACCTCTCCAGTTTAATTTCAGAAGGCACTGGGTTAATTTATTATTAAAGCCCCATCTTGGACCAAGGGCTTTCAAACTTTTTGTCCAACATGCACAGAAAGAAGCAATTTTCAGCCTCCATCAGATAGGACGGAACACTCAGGGAGCTGCCATGGTTTATCGCTAATGGTCTGCCTTTAGGTTGGGTGGTGTGTTCATGATTGTTGATGTTAATATTATTTTTCCTGACAAATAAGTTAAATATTGGGTTGGCCAAAAAGTTCGTTCGGGTTTTCGTAACAGACAAACTCGAACGAACTTTTTGGCCAACCCAGTATATTCTCTTGTATGTAGTAAATACTGCATAACCAAAAACATTTTTTAATGTTTTAATGTCACATCACATTTTTTAAAATGTGAAATACAGTTAAAGCTGTGAAATGCATCCATTGCATTTATTTTGGCAGAACTGAGTCACCTTAGCTAGTTATTTTTGCAATTTTAACTTTCTTCTAAAACATCTAAGTGCCCTCTAAGATAATGCTCTCTTTTTTCAACAGGGCAAAATCAATTTTTTATGAAGATACTATTTATAGACCCTTAATTTGCAGACGATCTTCATGTCAGTACAAGCATCTGTATAATTTAAGGTTTACCCAGAGAAATATTTTCTTTTGTTTTGCCACAGAGAAATACCTTCTCTTGGGAAGATATACAAAGTTAATGTCTGGCTATTGACTGTGAGTGACTACCCACTAGTTCCTTCTCTTCTCTGCAGGGAAATCTAGATGCTTACACAGAGTCTGAAACGTTAGCTCAGCTCTTAGTCACCTGAACTGAAAGCCCGCTCTTGTCTGGCTGCTACGGGTATCAGACAGAATAGTCCCAGCTTTGGGGTCAAACATTCATAGCTCTGAAACAGGCTCTGACTCGTCTTCATGATTGACCTTAGGCTTCAAAACCTTCTCGAATTCCCAGTTTCGTCGTGTGTTCAGTGCAGTTGTTAATACCTGCCTTGCTGTATTGTGTACAGATTAAATGTAAAGTGATATGTGTACAATGGAAGCCACTATCATTACTAGATACTCAGTAAATGAATTAAATTGAGCATGTTTCTCTTGCCGTAGGTGGAATTTCAAATACATTTTCCTATAGGAACAATGTTATGAATGGGGTTTGAGTATAGTGTTAGAAATATTATTAACATTATACTTCAGATAAATCATGAGTTCAATAGGCCTTTAAAGTCTAGCAGAGAAGCCAGTCTCTCTACATTTGGTCTCTAGTGAAATGCATTTCAAGTGCCACAGAAGTGTTCATGAACGTTAGAGTTCATTAAACAACTTTCAGAACGTAATTTATTACCAGGTTGAGGACCGCTTAGATAAGCTTTTGCGTTAGACTTGAAATGGAATTTCTTGATAGGTGGTGATATTTTGGGGGCAGACAAATGAGCCCTCCTTTCCACTTCTGGGAAGTAAACTCACCTGTCTTCTGGAGAACTTACTGCTCTTCCCGCCAGTTCAACGAGGTGGTTCTAGTGTAGACCAGTCAGTCTTGGGACCTTGGCCACTGGGGTGGCCACATGACCCCAAGCTGGACCAGCATGAGTTTTTCCTAAGAATTTTTAAAATTATACCTATGGAATAGTCCCTCTTAGTGGCAGAGCTGGGAGTTAAGTGGAAGAAGGCAGATTTTAGGAAGGGAGAACAAAGCCAACCTGTAGAAGCAAAGATGTCCTCTTGTCCTGGTGGAGTTCATTTTGAGTTGGTCCTGAAGCCTAGCCACCCCTGTGGTTTTTGTGTTGCTAGACTCAGTGAGTCTGTCTTGCTTTTGCCTCTGCTCCTTCAAGTGCCCTTTCTGTTACCTGCAAGTTAAAGAATACTGACTAATTCATTTGGTTGTTTGTACTTGGAATATTTAAGAAGTCTGTGTCTTTGTCATGGGCAATTATAATAAATGTAATTGCATAGTAGGATGGCTGATTTATCATATAGCTTTTTGAGAACAACGGTAGCGTTTATTCCCATCTCATAAAAGCAGAAATGTATTAGCAGTAATCAAAGGGTACAAGTGACTCCGTGTGTTTATGTATGATAATGACTCTTGGACAGAGGCTTGCTCTAATGCAAATGTCATATAGCTTTTGATTTTAAACCATATGAACAAATGGAAACTTATGATGGAAACTTATGATGGTTCTAGTGGTTACAAGTTGCCTCGGAGAACTGCCATTTGCTACCTTTTATGCTTAGGAGCACTTGTAGGTAAACGGGTAGATGTTTCTATTTAAGGGGGAATTGGTACTTTGGTAAGATGGTCAGATATGTATGTATGTGTTCCTTACTTGAAAGGGATGATAGAATGACTTAGTTCCTCTGTTCTCGTGAGTGGGTTAGTATTTGGGGAACTGAGATTGTATGTGCTGACACTCTTTTGTAAACTGTGCTTCCCTTTAGGAAGTATCAGATTTGCTTTCTCAGTAGTGGCATTCTTTATTGTTGGAACATGTCGTAAAGAGCAAAGACATGCATCTGCCACTTGGGTTCTGCTTGCCAACTGGTTTGAACAGCTATAATATTTGTGTATTCTTGATGTGTCAGCAGTCAAAAGGAAAGTTTGCCTTTCTCCTTTGTGGCTGTTATATAACTTAAACATCATTATATCAACAACTATTCAGAATCTGCTAGGTCCCGGGGGATACAAGGCCTCTGAAACACCATCTCTGCCTCCGATGGACTTTTGTCATCTGCCAAGAGAGAAAAGTCAGGGATTTCAAAAAGAAGGAAGATACTAAGGCTCTCTAAGTCAGTTTGAGATGGAGGTATAAAGAATAAGGTCTGTAGGCATTTGGAGGAGAGGAGAGTTCCCTGGGGCTTGAGCCAGTGAGGAGGGTTCCAGGAAAAGGAAGGGGTTTGAATGGGGGTCTGGAAGGTAATAACTAGTAAGAAGAGTGAGAAAGGTCATCAGACAGAGGCCATGGCATGGGCCCAGGTGTGGAGGTGATAATATGCCCATTGCATTAGGGGAACAACAAGTAGACCGGTGGGGTTATTTGGCCGAGGGTTTTTTAAGTGGAAGACGGGGGTTGGATAGGTGAAAGCCAGCTTTTGAATGACAAACATTATGGCATTGGGGCCGGAGCTAATCGTTTCCTTTTTTTTAACCATAGATTGACAGTCTTTGTACTTCGCATTTTAACTTTAGGCGACTAAGATATCCTAGAAATAGTGAGCCTTTTTCTATTGTGAGGATGTTCTAATAACATTGGTAATTATGTCCTTATTTCCGAAGCATAAGGATCATTGTAAACATCTCTCGGGTGCTTTGAGTTATGATCTCAGGTGCACTTATTTATGAAGCCTTCCTTCTTCTTGAACGGAGCACCCACTTTATACATTTTCAGCTTGACTGGATCCTAGACAATAGAAACAAACTAGGTTATCTCTCTCTTTCCTG
Organism: Balaenoptera acutorostrata; assembly: GCF_949987535.1. NCBI lineage: Eukaryota > Metazoa > Chordata > Mammalia > Artiodactyla > Balaenopteridae > Balaenoptera > Balaenoptera acutorostrata. The sequence continues at coordinate 39,831,955 of NC_080079.1, forward strand.
TATGGGCTACCTTTCCCTTCCTCTTTCACGTATCTCAGCGTACCTATGTATGGCTGCACACATGCGTACAATTGCGTATTTAAAACTGCAGGGTCACGAAGTTTATTGAGTTGCTCATACACGCATAGAATATATATACATATACATGTATATATATACATGTATATGTATATATATATATACACGTATATATATATATATAGAGAGAGAGAGAGAGAGAGAGAGAGAGAGAGAGAGCCTTCTCATATAAAAGAGCTACAGTTCTTGATGTAACAGCCAACATATTATCAGTTTGGCCAGTATAATTGATGGTAATAGTTTCATAAACAGAAAATCAGTGTGCCTTAAAATAGGTATGTATTTACATGAATGTTTGAAGAAAGTTGCCTGTAAAGCAAATGTTTTCCTCTTGATCTCTACTATAAAACTATACTAGTTTAACTGACAGAGAGAGGATCCCCGGTTCATGACATGATGGCATGCTGGACTCTGACATTTATCACATGATGGTGACGATGATGTGTTGGGAGCACAGAGGATGGGACTCAGTGACCCTGGCACGAGGGCATGGATGACTGAACCAGGATGGAAAAAACGGTTCAGGTGTGAAAGACATTAGGAAGGTGTCATCATGCCTGGGGATAGTGAATTGTCAATAGAGAGGGAGAGAGCTCAGATGACTCCAGAATTTAATTTACAGTGTCTAGGACAATAAGATTACCTTTATGAGGAATCTGAGAGTCAAGAGTGATTTATCGGTTTCATCATCTAGGATATAGGCCCAGTTTATGCCTGTTGCTAAAGTTAAATGTTAGGTTATAGGCTTATCTTGTACCTGCTCTTTTGGGCCATAACTTGGTCTTAAAACTGGAAGAACGCTTAGAAATCTGCAGAGAGAGATGAAGCAGTTTACTAGGGCCATGTACCTGATCACTTATTGGCAGAGATTAGGACAGGAGCTCTTGACTCCTGGTGCGAGTTCTTTCTATTCTTCCATGATGGTTCGAAGAAAAGAATAGCATTTTAGAAAGGGCCCTTGATCTCACTTAAGATTTTATCTTTGGTTTAAAGAGTATTTTAAAGAAATCTTGGCCTGTGGAATGACTGGTTTTAAACAAATATGAGGAAATTAAACTCAGGAGATTGTCTCCAAAGCCAAGATGGTTTAATTGGTAACTTAAAAAAAAAAATTATTCCTCTGCAAAAACTCTCTTCCCTCACTAGTAACCAACTCTTAACTGGTGCTCCAGACCTAGCAGTTCTGTGGTCTTCTGTAATTTGCCAATTCCAAGCTACTTTAAGTTTCTTTTCAATATTTCTATTCCAAAATGATGTTTAGGGTACAGTGACCGAGATAGAATGAATATTTCCAAAATCACTCTTACTTTTTAAAAGTTGGTTTAATTGTGGCATAAATGGAATCATTCCAATTTTAAGCTTTTTTTTCCCCTGCTACTAATAAAATCTCTCTTGTATAACAAGAACACCAAATCCAAGAATCCTAAACCAAAAGCTTCTTCAGTTTTCTATCACTTAAATAAGGGACTCAGACCATGCAAATACCAAAGAACTATTTCAGCTCGAAAATTCTTTGGATATTTTAACATTGAAAAGAATTTATACAAAAATTATGGGCCAGTTTGTCCACAGGTTTGGAGATTTTGATTCAGAAATCAGAGGGACAAGACAGCATTGTTTGAGTGCCTACTGTATGTCATGCACTGTCCAAATGCTTTGCATGTATTATTACATATAATCTGTCCAGCAAACTGTTGGGTAGGCATTTTGTCCCTTTCACTGAAGATAGTTAACCCGCGCAAGATCATACAGTGTCAGAGGTTAGATCCATCTTAGAGGTTAGATCCCAATCTGCTTTGTCGCCAGATTCCACGCTCATTACGTCCAGGATCGCTGCCTAGCTTAAGAACTTTTACTAAGTAACAGAAATTAACATACATCCACTGATCAAGTATCTATCATAACAAAATTAATCCTTGTTTTGTAAGAGTTGTAAGGCCATCTACCATTTTCTTGACGTTGTTAAAGGCTTAAGTTAAAAAAAAAAAAAAGTCTAAAAGGCTCCTAAGCCTGATATAAATCAAGAAAGGAAAGTTCCGCCTTAACCGACAGTGAACAAGCTTATTGGTTAGGATCACACGGGCTGACTCATTTCTTTTTTGCTGTGTTAGAGGGCCACACCCCGCATTCCAAAAAAACCTCTGCTGCCCGGCCACACCCGCGGCCTCCCTGCTGGAGCCTCTGGGGTTGGACCCGGCGTGCCCGCTCACAGCTGCTCGCCGGAGACGATCCTCCCGCCGCCCGCCCGCCCGCCGGGGCGTCGGCTGCTCAGCGCCGCGGTCCTTGCACCCCGACCCCTCAGGCCGCGGGAGAAGGCGGCCGGGGCCCGCCGAGGCGCGGGCGCACCCGAGGAGCCGGGGTCGCGGGTCCGCGCGCCGCCGGCCGCCTTCGCCTCTCCGCCTGAGTCCGGGCGGGCAGCGCGCTCCCTGGGCGCGCCGGCGCCGGCGCAAACTTGGCGCCCCAGGAAGTTTCCCGAGACTTGGCCTCCTGGGAGGAGAGACTGTAAGTACTGCTCCTTCTGGGATGCTAGGCTTCATTAGTGTGCTCTCTGGGGGACGCGTTGTAGCACTCACAGACGGTGGGACCTGGTTAAAAGCCGGGAGAAACAGCCTCCCTTACCTTGCAGAAAGCACTCGGTACCGCAGTCGTTGCCATTCCTTCTACAGCGAAGTAAAGGGACTCTTAGTTTTTACTGAATCCGCCTTGATGATCAAACAGGCAATAGCTGTTGACACCTGAGAACGCTCACAGGGTAGTTGATAAAACAGTGGATCTGGATAGGCTGCATGAATAAATGCTCTGAATGTTGCGGGGTGCTTTTGACAGCCAAGGATCCAGCGGGTGGTTTCGGTTTGGGGTTATCCGGCTTTCCTAATGGAGGTTTTTGAGGTAGTGGGGTTATATTTTACAGCTTGGTTACTCAGTTTTGGGGAACTACTCACTTTCTCAGATTCCCGTCCCTATACAAAAAGGTCCTTCAGCCAACTCCTTTGGCTGGTTGGGAGCGAGCTGGTGAGTGAGATCTGCGCTCAATGCCAGAAGGAAGCACGTGCTCCCCGTGATTTGGAATGAGCATGTTTACTCCACAGCCATGCTTTCTATTTATTGTGGCCAGGTAACTGCTCTTGTGGAATTTGTGGAAATAAATACACCGAGAAGAATGCATGGCACTTGCTTTTCTTCCCCCCTCCCTCTCCTATTTGAGTTTGCTATGTGTAGATGTTACTTAGGTTGTAACGGGAACCAGGAGACCTAAGGTCTATTGACCCTGTTGAATTGATTATCACTTTTAAATTTATGTAGAAATAGTGAGCTTCTTTTAAAAATCCGCTCTTAATTAAAACTGCTTTTTAATGTAAGAAGTTAGTCAGCAAATGCGTAGCATTTTGTATGGTGCAGGCAAATTATGTTCTTCCAAGAGGGATGGGGAGGTAGAGGGCAGGAGAAGCAGAATCTTGTGATTATTGCTGTTTTACTAAGGACATAGTGCAACAGACAGGTATCACCGTCAGAAACGCTGACTGTGCTGGAAAGGCAGGCTGAAGACTCCCCTGTAGCATAAAGGATGACAGGAAAATGTAAACTGAATTATGAAGGTCCAAATATGAATTATAAAGGTATGAACAGTATCTTTACACTTCCTTCATTTTTGAAGATACAGACTCTAATGCAGTAGACAAGCTCTGTAACAGAAAGAAAGAGTAAAGTGCTTTGCAACTGACTTCTTTAGCTCTATAAAGGAAACTACTCTAGAAAGAAATCACTTCCAAATGGAATAATTAAAATGGTTTGTTAGAATTTTTAATTAGCTGCACTTTGAACTCCTAGTACCACTGTTTTTTTTTTGTTTTTTGTTTTTTGTTTTTTAATGAGGATCTTGAATCAGATGCGTATGTTTGATTGATTGATTGATTTTGGCTGTGTTGGGTCTTCGTTTCTGTGCGAGGGCTTTCTCCAGTTGTGGCAAGCGGGGGCCACTCTTCATCGCGATGCGCGGGCCTCTCTCGTTGCGGAGCACAGGCTCCAGACGCGCAGGCTCAGCAGTTGTGGCTCACGGGCCCAGCCGCTCTGCGGCATGTGGGATCCTCCCAGACCAGGGCTCGAACCAGTGTCCCCTGCATTAGCAGGCAGATTCTCAACCACTGCGCCACCAGGGAAGCCCTACCACTGTTTTTGTGCTCATGGGCTAATGGGTAAACTCACTTGCTTTGAGTTTAACTGATCAAGCACCTCCTGTGAGAGGTAACACCTTGGGATCCCATTTCTTTTGGGAAACAGACTGTGATAGTGACAGAAATGGCCTTAAGTCCACTGGGGTGCTTGGAAAAGCCCCCTCAGGTGGTGAGCATGGGAAAATATGTCTAAGATCTAAAGGGATAATTAAATTTTAATTTTGATTCAAGTTTTACCTAATAGTTGTAACAGAGCTGAACATTTAAGTGAGATGCTTTGCACCTGCTACCTCATTCTGTTTTTCCCGATAATGCTGAGAGGTAGAGGTATTATCGTCTCTGTTTTGTGATGAAGAAACAGCCTCAGCAAGGTTACATAATCTCCAAATGTCACAGTTGGTTAATTTAATTTATAATACAAGGTAACATTTAAGGTTTGTAATTTTTCCCATGTGGCTCCAGTTGCCCCTAATATAGTGTTGATTTTTCTGTGTGAAATAATCCAGAGGTGGTTCTGGGTTCAAAGAAGATTTTTAAGGAATTTTAAAAGCTCCGCATTGCCCCAGTACCAAAACATCAAAGTTCAAGGAATAATGCATTTACTTTGGAAGCTTGTGGTTTTCAAATATTAACTAAGCAAGCCCTCTTCTTCATGAGCCTGTTGATACCTAAGGCTGCCTCATAGTTGCTGATTTGGAGGGACTTTCTCCTACCTTCTTCCCTGAAGCCCTTCTAGTTCTGGATATGCAGATTCTTCGGTTCCTCATCAAGTACAGCTTGGCTGTTTTCTAACTGTAGCACCAAGTGGCTGGGTCCGTGGACGTCCGGTGGTTGAATGTCTGAGTGCACTCGGGCAGTATTTTCTATGCTATGTGAAATGATTTTAAATTTCTGCTAGCACTTAGGTTAATGTTGAACCTGTTTGTTAGGAATGGTAAGGTCATGAAAGGCACGCTCTGTGAACGCTAAGCTTTTCTTGTTAGACGGGAAAGGCTCAGCGTGTCTCACCAGGGGCAGCCAATTCTGAGAGTCCATCTGCTGGATCATCTGTTGGGATGTCATATAATACAAGAGAACAATGTCTTAGAAGACCACGAACTACAGTATCTATACCAGGACCGAGTGTGGCTCACACCCTCCCTCATCATTCTTGCCATCTATATGACGCTGAACACACACCCACCTTCCCAAGCAAAGCAAGGATGCCTTGGCCTCCTCCTTAAACCTCTCTAAACCCCAGCTGCTTTAAGTGGCTGGAATTCTTGAGGATGTTGAAAGGACATGCCAGTGTGATGACAAAACCATTTGGGGGTGATCTTGAGAAAATCATGGAGAGAAGGAAGTATGCCAGACAACTTAGATTTTGAAAACCGGGGAGATGGTAAATTCTGGAAACTTTAGCTGCAGAGTGTATGTTGCTGTTTAGCAGACTAATAAATCACATTTTTGAAAAGATGGATTGGGAGCACTTAAAAAAAAGTGGTGGTGATCAGTATCTAGCATCACTCATCTCCAGTTGACCTTTCTTTTTCAATAGTTGCTGAACTAGTATATCAGGACATGCCATAGATACGACATGTCTTCTCTGGAAAAACATTTAACAAAGTGTCGTGTGTACTTTACTCAAGATGGACAAAGTGGGTGGACAGCAGTATAGGTAAGTGAGTTTGTGTCTTATACCTGAAGATGGATGATCAGTAGGGTGACGTCAGACTTGAATAAGGTGCCCGCAGTGTGCCTTAATGAGGGCATTTGATACAGCTGGACAACAAAACACACACTAGTAGAGACAGAATTTAGAACCAAGGAGGTGGTAATCCCACAGTTCTTTGAAGCCCTGTAGATAGTGGTTAAGAACAAGGACTTTGGAGCCTGCCCTTGGGCAGGTTATTTGAGCGCTCTGTGCCTCAGTCTCTTCATTCATAAAATGCAGATAATAATACTTCCCTCATACGCGGTTGAAAATGTTAAGGATCAAATTAGATTATTCAGGCGAAGTGCTTAAAAACAGAGCCTGGCCGTAAATTGTAAATTGTGTGTGCCACGTTTTAGTCTTTTGTTGTTGCTACCGCTTTTTCTTCCTGTGGCAATGTTGTGCATATTTCTGGGTTTATGTTTAAGTGTGTGTCCAGAATGGAGTAATCAGGTTTTGGAGAGGGTCTAGAAACTATGTGAACAGTGGTTGAAGACGCTGGAGACGTATACCTTAGTGTAGAAGCTGAAAGAGAGTAATCATATACTGTGAAGTGAAGCAGAAGTGGTCACATTCTGAATTCTGAGATATTTCATCCAGTCTAACAAGTGATTTCTCTTAAGGAGCTGTAGCTTGGTATAAGAGAAATCTCCATTAAATGAGGATTTAGTAGAATTCTTTCCTGGTTATCAGTACAGCCTTTAACCAGGCAGTTAACTCAATGGCTTTCCTTGGGGTGTGATTTACCCCTCAAGGGACATTTGGACATAGTTTTGATGGATGCAGCTGGGGTGGGAAGATGTGCTGCTGGCCTTTAACAGGTAGAGGCCAGGGGTGCTGCTAACGTCCTGCAATGCACAGGACAGCCCCACAACTAAAAATCATCCGGTTCAAATGTCGATAGTGCTGCGGCTGAGAAACCCTGGCTTAACTCTTCAATATGTGTGCTTCTCTTTGTGAAGTTTGAATACTGATCTTTGCTTTAGCGACATCACAGAGTAGCTTTAAGAGTATATTTGTGAAAGGGCCTTTGAGGGTTAATGTATTCTGAAATCTGCAGATGTAGACAGCATATACCTTTTATCAGCAGCGGCACAGTAAAATATTATTTGCTCCGTTCCAGGGAGGAATATATTACAGTCGTTTGAGAGTCCAGTAAGCCTATGCTTGAACCTCAGCCCTACCAGTTCAACCTGCTGTGTGATTTGGGGCAAGTTTCTTTATGTGTGAAAACCCAATTCGTGTTTCATAGAGTTTGGACTGTGCTACCAGATTTACATACATGCCTTGTATGTAGTAAGCCATTTTACAATTAACTTTCTTTTTTTTTCTGGCAGTGGGATTGAGTGGTGCTTATTAAAATGTAAGGTTTGGAAAGAGGATGAATAAAGAAATTGGATCTTAATGTTAAAAGACAGAAAACAAAAAGGCTTCTTGTCTTCAGAAATTAGGAGAGGTGAATGTCTTTGCAAGTGTTGCTTTGGCCTTGTACGTAAGGACCATAATATGCACCAAGGTGAGAAGCGCTTATCTGAGGAAGAGGATGAGTTGCATGGAAAACAAGAGTTACCTACTTCATATTAGTCTGGAACTAGCCAGGATATGGTTTCTAGGTTGGTGAATTGCTCCACTACGAAAACTTGTAATGTTTGTTCTTAAGCAGTGTAATTCGCTCTGTTTTTTCATCTTACTCTTGATATTATGGTTTCTTAATATATTTTCCAGTGCCTTAAGATGTAAGCCACATACCCAGCCACTGAACGTGCAAGTGTGTCAGCTTTGCAGTCTTAGTGATTTCTGTACCTTCTCAGCCTCCCCCCAGAAGATAAGGCAAAGCTTTCATGTGATCACTCTTCCTGTCACCTCCACTTGAGCACCAGCTGTGGACCTAGAAATCTGGAGTCCATCCACAAGGCCCACTGTTTTCCTGCTGCTGTGGCAACCTATGTCAGCATGTAGCATAGCCATAAAATCAGTTGAAAGTTAATGTATTTGACTTACAAGTGTGATTGCGTGTGTGTGTGTGTGTGTGTGTGTGATAAGGCTTGGGTGGAAAGATCCCCAAGTGTGTACAACCCACCTGCTGTCTACTTTGTAAAGGCAGAATGTTTTGTAGCAATGTTCATCTTCCAAGGAGGTAGCAGTCAGAGACCCAGCAATGAAAAGTTCCCTGAGCTGGAAAGAGGCTCTTACTCAGGTTGGAGAGTGGAAGTTAGTGATTTTTTAAAGCGAGGCTACTCCTAATTTTCTTTCTCATGGTCCTTACCGCATTGGAACTGAATTGTTTAAACCTCACATAAACACGTGACTTGAGCCCTCAGATGGAAGAAGTGTTAGTCCCCCAGCAGCTTGCCTCTCTCTGGGCATCTGGAAACCTTTCCTCCTGGAGCAGAGGGGAGAATTCATGGCTGGCTCATACCAGGAGAGCGATGGCAGCCCCAGGGTGAAGTGCAGCAGCCGCATGTAGAATGGAATGACTTGGGGATCAAAACACCCTTTGCAGAATTTATAACACAGACTAAGCCCTGTTAGTGCTCGGAGGCTTTCATTAAGCTAACGTTCAAGCTTGCTTAACTCTCCTGATTGTGCAGAAATAGAAGATGGCATTCAAGACCCTCATGGTCTCAAGCTGCCCCTGATTATCTGGGTAAGCATTCTTGGCAAAAACTCAGTGATTCTAACGGAGACTCCCGAATTGGTTACACAAAATTGCATACCTCTCTGGGGCCAGAAGGCAAGAGTTTGATATTAAAGCAAAGCTGAAAGTTAGGTTAATAATAAACCAAATGAGATTAATAGATACATCACTATTTTAGATGGTGACATTGACCACAATTCTTGAGACCTGATAGATGACTGCCCCACTTTAGGTACATCCTTATATGTATCATTTTGATTTCTCAGAGGTGGATGAGACTAGAAAGTTCCATGAGCTGCCAAAAGTGTTGTTAAAAGTGTTGGAAGGCTGACTATGGATTTACAAAGGCCCCTGGGCACCGGCTTGGTGAAACTCTTCGGTATTTGATACCAAAATCCAAGTTCTAGCCTTGTGCTGAGTCAACAGATCTAAAGATAGATTTCTTTGGGTTTTGAAACTAGAGTCTCACCAGAAGGCCCCAACACATTTTAGACATAAAAGGAACAAAGAGATTTAAAATTGTCAAAGTAGAGTGTAATAGGATAGCTCATTCTCCATGTCTAAGGTCTGTTAGCGTGTATTTTTGGCGTTTAATGGTTTTTTAAAAATACACTTCTTTCAATATCAGTTGTGGGTGGAGTTTTCTATGCTTCTTTTTTTTTTAAAGCTGTCCATCCCCCTTCCCTGAAATTCGTAAAGACTTCATCTCCCTGTGGAGTTGTTGGCTCCTACCCTAAGTGTGGTGTGTGTACCCTACATGAGGGCCAACAGGGAGATCCCTTCCACTTTCTGACTTGGATAAGAAGTTAAGACCCCCAAAGAAACTATAAAACACCTCTGTAATGAATGAATCACAGCAAAGATAGAGAAAGTAAGTAAAGAGATTAAATGGCTTCCAGGGCAGAACTATAACTTAGTTAAAGGCACTGGCATGCTAGTCTGAGAAGGGATCTGTTTGAAGGGGAATTTAGCGGAGTGGAACTTGGAGAGGCCAGGCTGGCCTCTCTACAGGAGAAGGTCCCCTGCCCCTTGTATAGTATCAGCAGGTCTCCGTATGGATCTTATCCCAATGGTGGGGCCGTCTGTGGGTTTTTGAAATCAAATGGTTAGGTTCCCAACCTGACTTAGACTGTGGTCTTGCCCTCCCCACTGGACACCCCTGAGCCTACCTTTTTTTTTTCTTTTTTTTTTAATAGTTTTGGCTGTGGTGGGTCTTCGTTGCTGCAGACGGGCTTTCTCTAGTTGCCGCGAGCGGGGGCTACTCTTCATTGAGTTGCGCGGGGTTCTCACTGCGGTGGCTTCTCTTGTTGCGGAGCACAGGCTCTAGGGGTGTAGACTCAGTAGTTGTGGCGCACGGGCTTAGTTGCTCCGCAGCACGTGGGACCTTCCCGGACCAGGGCTCGAACGCGCGTCCCCTGCATTGGCAGGCGGATTCTTAACCACCGCGCCACCAGGGAAGTCCCCCCTGAGCCTACCTTAACCTCACAGTGCAGTGTCAGGCCACACAGGAAGCCACAAAACACATTACCCTTCCATGCCCGTGATGCATCCTTCTGATTATAATTTGGGTTCCTCATGAATTATACTTTTTCAGGAGACACAGGATCAGCAGATATCAGCATCCACCATCCAGTCTACATGATGGTATTAAATTGACATTTTTACTTCACTGTCACCCTGAGTTTGGTTAGCCTGAACCCTCTCTTGATCACCATATTTATGAATTGCAAGGTTCAAGGGCCAGCCTTGGACTGTGGTAAGTCCACCAAGATGCAATACTCTGCACGGACTAGCTGGCTTCCCCAGTGTTGCTTGTCTTCACGGTGAGTGTCCTTTTCTTATGTTGTGACCGGCAACATAAGAGTGTGATTCCCAGGGGGCTTCCCTGGTGGCGCAGTGCTTGAGAATCTGCCTGCTAATGCAGGGGACACGGGTTCGAGCCCTGGTCTGGGAAGATTCCCACATGCCGCGGAGCAACTAGGCCCGTGAGCCACAACTACTGAGCCTGCGCGTCTGGAGCCTGTGCTCCGCAACAAGAGGCCGCGATAGTGAGAGGGCCGCGCACTGTGATGAAGAGTGGCCCCCGCTTGCCACAACTAGAGAAAGCCCTCGCACAGAAACGAAGACCCAACACAGCCAAAAAATAAATAAATAAATAAACAAATGCGGGGTTTAAAAAAAAAAAGAGTGTGATTCCCATCCTAATGATAGTATATTTTTTGCTTTTTCGAAAATGTTGAGAAGAAAAATGAGTGTAACTGAATGCTTATTCATGCTGGAAATGTGATGGTCTATTGTGAGTGACTCATGTAGACATGAGTAAAGCAAACTAGAGTACATTGTTATCGTTACAGTTACCATGTGAACTAACTAATTCCTATTTTGCTAGTTTGTGTATCCTGTAATTCTCATTTAAATTGCACAAATTACTAAACAATTACAGAAGTCCCCAATCACAGCAGTTCATAGCCCACATTTCACAGTAGAATTTTTCAGTATGGTTTTGTATTGCTAAGATTCTTGTACATTTATGAAGTATACTTTTACTTGGTTCTCAGGATAATATGGCCAAGTCTTTGGGGCATTAGGGTTCTGGAAGCTGTGGTACTTTTAAAGTCTATTCATGTAAAGCTGTCCTTTTAATATTTTTATATTCCCACGGATATACTGAAACGATTCCCTGCAGTTAAGTACTGTTGATAGTAAGTGATTTTGTGCTATTCAGCAATGGTTTGATAATATCAGTCTAGTGGCCTGGGAGAGTCACCTTCTTAAATCTTTAGCATTTACTCCTGGGAGCAGAATTCTCAGGAGAAGCAGGAACCTGATGTCATTTACTTTGATGATGTCCACGTCAAGGTCAGAGATGTGAAAGTGAATGTTTCTAACCCAGAAACTAGCCATCACCGGTCTAGATCAAAGGGAATGCCTTTTACAATTGGAGCAGCTCCGGGATAGATGGAGATATGTCCTGTGAAAACCACACGGCCCTGGGAAGACTCTAGGAGAATCCTCTTGGAAAGAAAGTAAGGATTGGACTGGGTCAGTGCAGTAGGGAATAAACAGGAGGTTATTCCCATTGGGTTGAAGAATAGGGAACGCAAAGCAAGATTCTAATGTTATTTACAGTTCCAGAGAGCTCCTCCTCTTACTGGACTGAACCCTGTACTTCACCAACCAACATTTCCTCCAGCCCTTCATTCTCAAGCTACCATTGTGTTCAAAGGAGGTTTATTCTCTGAAAGTTTGTTAACTAAGTTACCTGAGTAAATTGTGTGTTCCTGTGGTTGGAGATCAGGTAGGCCAGGGGTTGTTATATTTTTAAACCGTAAATACAATGAACAAAAGGGCTGCTTCTCTCTGTATCCACCTGTTCCCTGCCAACGCCCACAGAAACACCCGCAGCAGGAGTTCTTCCCCACAATAGAGATGACCTTATGCTAGACCTCTGCTGTCCAGTCCTGCAGCCACTGGCCACTTGCAGATATTTAAACACATTAAATAAAATTAAATTAAACATTCTGTCTCTTAGTCATGCTAACCACATCCCGGTGCTCAAGAGCTACACGTGCCTGGTCGTCACCATGGTGGGCAGGACAGATACAGACATTTACGTTATCTCATCCCAGGAAGGTGATTCAGCCTTAAGGAAAATATGTATTAAGGCATTGGATCCATTTTCAAGAAATTCCTATATAAACCAAAACATTTCTAGGGTTTAACAAAGTTGACTCTTTCAGGCCAAATGAAGGTATTATTACTATTATTGAAAATCTTAGTGTTCCTCAAGTTTCAACTTTGAATTCCAGCGGAGCGTGACTGCTTTGAGAGTCAAAGTGAATTATCAGCACATTATAGTGTAACTGGCTAGTCAGGGCCTAAGTAGGAAAACAGAAGCCACTTTTATTTACAATAGAGGGTATTTAGTGAAGTTCCT